>NC_091823.1:18867500-19216666 GCF_038994185.2 Dermacentor albipictus
CCGCCATTAGTTGGGCAAACTGCCTACCACAAAAGCTAGCTTTACAATTATGAAAAGGGCATATTGCGGCCCGTACCCGAGAAGCTAAAGTACTTTATGTCTGGCAACAAAGAAAACAAGTTGTATCATACAAAATTATGTGCGTTTAGGCAGGTTCCGTACTGTCGCCAATTGTTAAATTACTGCCTAGCCGGAGCTCCCCTCCGATTCACTTCTCATGCCTGCAGAGGAAGGTTGCTATACGCACCATCTATTTTTCTCCCTTAAGAGGAAGATTTAGCTCGGGCCCAACTCGGATGCGGCCTTTTCCAATACATGTAAAACGCAAAAACGCTTTTCTGAGACAGCCTCTGGATTGATCTTTAATGAAATTTGTTGCATTTAAGAGAGAAAGTTAAATTCTAGTGACTGCTGCAAGCAGAATTTTGATTTATGGCCTGAATTTTGTTGGGAGCATTTTCAAAAATTCGGAAGTTGCATAATATACAAGCACGATATTTACGAATAATTAGCTCTCCATCAAGAACAGAAACGGCATCCGTTGGATCAATCGAAGCGGGCTAATTCGATGTGTCAATTTATATATTACGTGAATTTGTTACGTTGTGCACAAGGGTTTAGCAAAAGCTGTATTTTCATATTACTAAATTTTTCAGAATCATGTGTTACATATCAATTTTGTCAACTTTAGATGTGCTATTAGATGAAATTCACAGAATTGTGATATCGTTTTTCTTTTGCTGAGTTACAGAGTTGTAAACTTGATAGTTTCGTTTCCTGAAAGTTCGCAATTTTCGCCAATATTTAGTAAATGATTGACGACCTAAATGAAAAAAAAAATCGAAACCCGCAGTCACTAGAATTTAAGTTTCTCTTTTAAATGCAACAAATCTCTTCAAATTTGGTGCAGTGATTGCTGAGGAAGACTAATTCTTCTTTTACGTGTATTTAGATATGAGCACCCGAGCTAAAGCTTGATATACCTCGCACCACATAAATTCTCATTACTGATGCGATTGCCATTTTAGTGCACAGAGAAACCACGCCCCGCGCCGCGGTGGCCTAGTGGCTAAGGCGCTGCGCTGTTGAGACCGAGGTCGCGGATTCGATCACGGCGCCGCATTTCGATCCGAATGAAACGCAACAACGCTCGTGTACTCAGATCCAAGTGCACGTTAAAGAACCTCAGGTGGTAAGCATTAATCCGGAGTCCTCCTCCTTGCCTCATAATCAGATTGTGGTGCCGGCATGTAAAACTCCACAATTCATGTTATTTGCAACTTTTTTTAGCTGCGTTTAAACGTTTCACTGGTCACTGAGCCTGAAGTCTCGCCTGTATGTTTTCAATTATCACCGGAAACTTGATGTGCATGTTCAAGGAAAATTTGTTTTCGGTGTTGTATAGCAGGTACAGGTTCAGGTTCAGGTACCTGGCACGCGTTGACGGCTGCGCTGTGTGCTCGACGTTGCCACTTCAGAAAGGAAACCCGCACATACCTACATCCTAAGCGCGAGCGCGCAGTTTACACTTGCGGCCAGGCGTTGATCTATATACATGCATATCGGCAAACTAGAGTGACTAATGAAAAGCCATAAGTACTAGCCGATATATCGGCGGTAGTGACCCCAAAACGAGAAAGATTACGCAGCAGCGCATTCTGCACTCACCCAAAGAATGCTCGTGCGCAATGTATTCGATATCGGTTGACGGGCCTCGCGCAATGCTCATAAGTCAGCATGACGGGTATCCGGATTCTGTGTCCACATTTCGTGCACCTTGTCGGAGTTATGCCACCTTTCGCGGTCTCCCTCGTTCGTTTCTTCAATTACAATTCGCGCTGCGTGCAGTACGTATACAAATGCACAACCAACTGATTTACCCACGCGTTACCTTTCTTTCCCCTTTCAAGAATGAAATCCATGACAGAGAAAAGCGTTGAGTTTATTAATGTCTCATGTAATAAACGCGCGGTGCCAATACCTCCGTCTGTCACTTCGTTTCTTCTTCTTTTTTTTTTTCGACGCGTCAGTTACCGTTACGGAGCCGCAACCGCTAAGTGCACCGTGCGCAAACACACGCACAAGATAACCGCCACCAGCGTGGCGTGCGCGCTCGTCTTTGCGCGTACCCTTCGCGCATCATGCAAGCTTCCGCCGGCGCAACAGACTCACGCGCTCGGCCCTAATTAATTCAGAGGAGCCGGCCACAGACTTTTGCGATGCGAATGCCGCTACGGCCCCTCCTCGCTCCCCTTTCCCGAGAGGGTTATCGTTTATTAATAATCAACCGGGCGAAAGGGGGCCTGCCTGGCCGGAATATATACGCTACACACGCCATGCACACGCGCACACACACTACGCACGCGCGGCCGCCCTAGCGCCGCGGGCCATAGCGGCGTTTCTGCGCGGATGATCGCGTAACCGAGAGCGAGCATCGCGTTCCCCCCGGCCGCCGCCGATCGCGTGGCGGCTGAATATTTCATTCGGCGCGGCGCATCCCCCTGTTGTCGGGAGGACAGCGCCGCGGCTGCAGCGCAATCAGCTGGCTGGCGAGCGTGAGATGCGAGCGAGGAGACGCCGCGGGGCCCATCGCCGATACGGTTGCGCGGCGTCCGAGGCACATACGGGCCCGCGCTGTGTGCGCGCGCGTTGATCATCGCATGGCGGTGGTCGCGCAGCCATCTCGCCAGTCGGTGCGGCTCACGCGTCGCCGGTGCACGTCTATGCCAGGCAGCGAAGCGGGGAAAGGATGCTCGCTCTTGAGTCTCATACAGTGTGTGTATATATATATATATATATATATATATATATATATATATATATATATATATATATATATATATATATATATATATATATATATATAATGCGAACTACACAGGAAGAAAAGTGGCGCCCTTTTCCGGAAATGTACGCAGTGCGCGCAATTTACATAGCCACATGTTTGAGAAATCGTCGGCTAGGAAATATGCGTTGCCTAAGATTAATAAAAAAAAACAAAAGGGTTCTTTCTTTCTTGCTCTTTATACTTTGTTTTATTTTTTCAACATTGCACTCTGAAATCGCGGAGGCACGCTATCTGTAGAGATTGGTTTTTCGTGTATCATTTTCTGGTCGGCATACGAAACGAACTGGCGTACCCTGCATGACTAGTACTCGAAGCTTGCGTATTTTGCGGCCTTGTTGCCGAGACCTATCGGAAATACAAAGAATATATATATATATATATATATATATATATATATATATATATATATATATATATATATATATATATATATATATATATATATATATATATATATGCGGAAGTGGCTAGCCAGGTGACGGCGAAGAAGACAAATTGTTGGGGTAGAGAAATATCGGCGGTGACATTCCGGCGCCTCCTTGAGCGCAGTCGGTTTTTCCTGTCGACTGCCGCGGTTACGTCAGTGGTTGTGGTAAAGTTATGGGCGAGTCCTGGCTCGTGAAAGTTTTCGAAATTCCAAATTTTCGAAATTGCTTCTGTTAATGAGCTGTATTGTGGATTAGCCTATTTGTTGAATATATGTACTTCCACATTTTCCGTGGCCTTGCATATAAGACGTGCCACAGGAAGACAGAAATAAAGTAAAAATGACTGCGACGAACAGCGTCACTCATTTTATATTCGGCAATCGCTTGCCTAGTCTACCTATTACCTATACTGTTTGCCCAAATAGCTATATCGCTGGAGACGGGGACAAGAGAACAACACGATATCCTAGCCCAATAAGCGTGCAGTACGGTTTTGAATGCGTAGGTTCATTTACACACTGAATGCAAATTGCCTACGCAAGCTCATTTACACACCTAGACTGAATTATATGAACAAACTGTACAGACTGCGATTCGCTCCTACGTCCGGAAAGCTTTCTTGTACGGCGTCATGTACGTTAACGCGTTTAAAAGCCCGCAGCAGATTCTCCAAAAATGTTCTCTTTAACCAGTTCCCGCTATTCCATGTTACCACGGTCATTGAACGCGGTAAGGTCACTGAACGAACAAGGGCACTGAACGCACTCGTAAAGGAAGCATGAGCAAGAAGGCAGTGTATAGTGCTGCTTTCAGAAAAAGAAAAAAAAGAAAAAACGATTAAACGATCGCCTAGGGCGGAAATCTCAACAAGAAATAAGGAACTAAAGAGATGTCCCTCTTTTTTGTCGTCCTGTTGTCGCAAAGCCAGCGGCCGCTCGTCGCCCCGATTAAATGCCAAAACACACCGGCCTGACGAGAGCGCACTTCCGCGACGCGGGCGGAGGCGGAAGAGGGCGGCGCGCAATTTGTCCGGGCGCGCGACACACGCAATTCCCCAACAGATCCGCGCAATCGGGGCCGACTCGACGCACTTGGGACGGTCAATCATCCGCGTGAAGTCCCGCGGGATCGACCGACTGCAGCAAGACGAGACACAGACAGCCAGGTCGACGCACGAGCTGCGCCGCGCGGGCATAAATCACGCGAACGCGTTTGCAAGGGACAGCTCCGTGGAGAGAGAGAGAGAGAGCTTCGGGGCGCACAGGGAAAAGGGAGGGAGACGGGGTGAGCAGAAACAACGAACGGCGATGAAAGGCTGACGGCTCGGGATCAAAGGGAGGGGACAGTCGGGAGACGGGTACGTGCATGCGCCAGAAGCCGGCGCTAAGCGCTCTCTGGAAGGAAGCCAGGACTCTCGTTCGTGGAACAAAGGGCGGCCCTCAGGAGGGCGACTCGAAGCCGACGAAAGCCGTCGCCTCCTCCTCCTCCTCCGCTTAACCCGAAGCACGTGGCACCGAGCCCCTGACAAGAGGCCTCGCCTCTGTGCATTTCGGCGCCTTTGCTCGGTCTGTAGCACGGGACATGACGCACCCGGGATCGGGAGTAAGGAGGCGAGCCGCGACCCCGCGGGGCCGGAGGCCGCGAAGGAGGGTCGTTCACTTCCAAGCTAACCGGCGCGAGGCGAGCACGGCACCGAAAGGCTCTGCGGCGCTCGCGTGCTACTCCTTCGAGACAGGTGCCCTCCCGACGAGAGATTTAAAAGTCAATAAACGGCTTCCCTCAGTCCGCGCCGGAGCACGGGAAAACAACGGCACAGATAGTTGAGAGCGGGCGCGAGAGCGCGGCTTCTTCCATTACCCCCCCCCCCCCCTCCGGCGAGGCTGAGTTACGAAAGCCCGGATGTTTCCTGCCTCGCCTTCTCCCTCCTATTACTGCCATTGTTGTTGGGAACGTCAACGTGGGAATGGCGGAAGACGACGACAGATGCGCGAAATAAGAAATTAGAAAAATAAAACGAGAGGAACGACACAACTGCTGATTTTCGTTGACGCCATATTTACTTAACCCACGGTAGATCATTTAGCTATATATGACGTTCTGCTATACTGGCCGCGAAGTCGACGGTGCGATTCCAGGCCTCAGCGGCCGCACTTCCTCGGCAGCAGCACGCACACTCGTTCGTTTGACCAAACATTAATCCACTATATTGCATTCCTCTCATTAACCACTGCGGAGTTTCGGGATGATGATAATGGTGGCGGTGGTGGAGGTGGCTAGCAGCAGGCGGGTTAGCCTGGCATACATAGCTGTCAAGCGTTCCGCCTGAGCCTCCTATCTGTGACACTATGTGAGAGCCCCGTGTCTCGCATTACGGCATTCAGCAGTCGTCGCATTCTCTTCCTGATTACCATGTTAAGCACCCTGATTTAATTTTTCTTGGCCCAAATTTTGCCCGGTATACATGGTTTGTAACGCTGCACGCCCAACCGGCAGCGTAAAACGGACGACACGAACTTTCGATATGTCCAGTACGGCTACCTAGAGTAAAGAAAATCCTACCTTAGTATTGGAATCAACACAACTTGAAATTGCAGTCAATGTTATAACGAAAAAGTGCTTAAGTGAAGCATCAGGCAGAAATAAATTGAGTAAAGCTGATTGTCGAGGGATTAGTGTCAAATCTGAGCTCTAATTTGTTTTGAAGCTCTAATCTGGTGTTCCCTTTAACGGTGGACCGTACTGTACACGTCGTGGTGACTCGGCAGCCAAGCCGTCCGACGATGGCGTCACAGATTCGTACCTCGCGCTAGCTGCATTCACATGGCGTATCGAATTGCTTCGCGGACGAGTGTTACATGGCTCACTGCCACCGAACCTCGCCGCAGACAAGTGCGCCAGAAGCTAGAGCACTTGCGGCGCAATTTGTTGCCGCTCAGCCACATCAGTATCGTCCGCGAACTATTTCAGATATTCGGCCCGTCGTGGCAATCTAACATTAGCAACGTGCGTTTCACGGATCGAAGTTTTGTCCGACTGACTGACTGACTGACTGACTGACTGACTGACTGACTGACTGACTGACTGACTGACTGACTGATTGATTGATTGATTGATTGATTGATTGATTGATTGATTGATTGATTGATTGATTGATTGATTGATTGATTGATTGATTGATTGATTGTGTTTGATGTTTTGAAAAAACACAGAGGCCATATACTGGCTGCAGGTGCCGTAGGGTAGAGTCCGGATTAACCGACCACTTTGTTTGTGCGTTAAAATAAGTATGCATGCGTTTTTGCGCCTCGCCCCTATTGGAATGCTATCAGGGCGGTCGGGAATGAAACTTTTGACCTCTAGCGGAACAGCAAAACGCAAGCGACATTGAAACACGGCCGAGCATATACATGTAAAAGGTGCCGAAATACGTGCAGAACTATTTCCGTGTGCTCCAATCCAGATAGCAACAGATAGGCGAAACATTTCACGATGCCTTTTCTGCGCCATCCCTCGTCGCACCTCGTCGGACCTCGCGAACGACTTCAGGAAGCGAACGTATTTATATGAAAGCCACCAAACGAGGGATCCTCCTCAAAGCGCTGGACGAGAACAAAAACGGCATGCGCGCTATTGATCGGTGTGGCTCTGTTGATGGCTTTTACGATGCTCACGGAAGAGAGAAAGAGAGAGAAACAAGTAAACGAGCAGGAAACAAAAGAGGGGCAGCTCGCACCTACAGCAGGTGCAGGCGCCGTACCAGGCGCTGTATACTGACGTCGGAGAAATATTGCGCCTACGTCAGGCAGCCTGATCCCCTCCAGACGGCTCGGGCGCCGCCGGCAAAACAAAAAGCGTGTACACCGGAGACTACCAAGGCGGCAGCCCATTCGCACGTTCGTCCCACACGTGCATGCATCCCGTGCGTGCCAGCGCAGCAATAACGTGCCGCAACCAATAACACGCGCCTGTCACGGGAGCCGGCGGCGGCGGCCTCTCACGCCCCATCGAGTGCGCGTCCACGGCCCAGGCAGCGGCGGCAACAACTGCGGGGCTCCAGTATGGGGAACAGTGTGCTGTGGCAGCAACAGATGGCACTTCGACGAGCGCACGGACTAAACCCCGTGTTCCAAGTAGCCTAATGCAAGAGGAGCGTTCCATCTCAGACTTCGGCAGCAGAGGTGTGTGTATACGCATGCACGCTGGAACACTACAGAAGCGTGCAGCACTGCGGAAGTTGACGTCAGAAAAATTACCGACAAACTACTAACGAAGATATTCAGCAATGAAAAGCTAATCTAATTTTTTTTTAACAGTGAACATTTGTCTATCATGTCTTTCTTTATCCCGATTAGTGACCTCACGGGCGCTGACGAGCGATGGATCGTTGTTACGTGTGTGAAAAACGTCAAAGCGCGCGATTGGAAGGTGCCAGCTGTTGTGCTATAGCTTCCGCGACGATGCATGAATTTAGTGCGAAGCAGCAACGAGGAATGCTATGCACGAACAGCGCCGGGTCCAGCCAGCTGGGACGCGAAGCAAGAGGCGTGTTCGATGTGCGTGCCTGGGCGCAGGGTAATACGGCCAGGGCCGGAAAAGGCTCTGTCCGTGTCGGTAATCCAAGACGCGGACGAACCGGGCCTTTCGTCTCGGTAGAGAGCACGCGATGCGTCGGCTGTCGGTGAATAGGTGTCAGCGCATACGCATTGTGAGGGCATACACACGCTTCTTGTGTCGACTGCAATTAGCTGTTCCTTCTTTCCGCGCGCAGTGCGAAAGTAGTACATGTTGCCACGAGAGCTTCTCAAGTGCATGTCTATCACGTGTTAAAAAGAAGAAAAAAAAGCTCTCTGAGCAGAAATATAAATGAGTTCTACAAATGCTCTATTTTTATTACGACTTTTTCTTTCCATAGATGTGTCTAATATATCTCCTGTATTGTTGAGCTTTTTTTTTTTGATGGCTTTTGACTGAGTTCCTGATGATCACTACGTTAGCATCTACGTCCAGATGAGAGCAAAGCCTGGAGCACGGTATCAGAAAAATAATTAACCTTCTTCTAGTCCAACCCAACCATGGAATGTTAAATTGTTCTAATGCAGCACATTGGTCGAACAAGCGCTTGTGAACGTTGCCATTTGATTTCAGACTTCACGTCTAGGTCACGCAGAAAATCTTGCTGCAACCTCATATGGAGGCTAGCCGTAATTGTAAATAAACTAAAAAAAATAAACGTTAAAGCTTTCTTTTGTTATTCAGTCAATTTAAGCTGTTGTAAAGCAACGCGGATATATCTTTTTGGGAGGTACATTCGGATGTTGCGTGGTTCAACAGAGATTGACCTACTGTCCTCTAATTAGCACATAGCGCTAGCTGTTTCATGGCGTATTTGTTTGCTTTTAGTGAGCCATCAAGTCGTCAAGGCTGCTGAAGATGCCAAAAAGATACCGCTTCCTGTGAAATTGTGGGGGTGAAGGTCCCAAGGAGGAGGAGGAGCGTTGCTTGCAGCAGGCGGACCTAAGCGTTGCAAATAATTCTAGCATGGATGGATACTATAAGGAACCTCTTGGAAAGGTGCGGTGGGTTGCGCCACCAAGCTCTTATTCTTATTTGGCCTAATGTCCTACCTATCACTTAAAAAAAAGGACACAAACACACACACAAACAAAAAATTTTCAGCATCAAACTTTTTGAACCACTATTGGGAACTTTGTGTTTGAATGCCTCCGTTGTTTGCAGTCTCCCTACTTTTCTGCCAGCAAACCTCCAATCGCCTCTCACTAATCTGCAATGCGGACATGTTTACTTTCCCTTGCTATCCCTGAACCCAAGGGCTTCAAGGAGGCCAGAGGAGCCTAAACCAGCCGCTGGGAACATGTTTTCACGTTCTAATAAAACATGTTCCACCGTTTCCCTAGCTCTACCAGAAGAAGCAGACGCTTCTTCCTCGATCACCTCTCGATATACGCAGATGACATCTGCCTTTGGACGCCTGCGGTCACTCGCCTTCAGGTTCGCGCGCGATTGCAGAGGGCAGCAACTTTGACATCAGCATACCTTCAAACACAAAGCTAGACTGTACCGACCGAGAAATGTGCATTCATTGCCTTCACACGTAAACCTATGACACCATTACCCAGTCGCCATTAATGGACACACTATCACCTATGCAAAGACCCACCGATTCTTGGGTGTAATAATCGACCGAAACCTTTCCTGGAGCCCTCATTGCACATTGTTGCAATGAGGGCTCCAAATTGCACAAATGTTGTAGACAACCTTATTTTTATTAATGTCTTTTTTTCACCCTAATATTTTTCGCGATATCATTTCATTGTGAAGCTTGGCAATTATTCGCGGACAATTAATTTAGCAAGATATCCATTCCGCTATAGTGCGGAAGACTATAGAAAGAACTGGTCCTGCGTATCATTCGCGGTAGATAAGCAGAGTTTAAGAGATAATTGGTACTTCGCTAAAATTAGGTTTTCAAAATAACGAAGTCGCTCAGAACAACGGATCACTGAGATTTGTGTGCTTAAAAAGCTAGAATTTTTACCTTGGGCGTCAGTTTCCCGAAAGAAAGGCACAGCGACACTCGAACGAAGAGATCAAATATTACCGCTAAACGCCGCCACAGCTTAGCGACGGCGAGTGGCTACCACATCGCTGACGCTGTGCTAAAACTCTGGTAGAAAGAAACAGCATTTTTTGTTGCCTTCCCACCGGCTTCTTCTTTCAAGGAAACACGACATTGATACCTGCAGAATACGCAGGTATCAATTTATGCTAAAGCAGTCTTAACAACTAACGCATGCAATTACATTTTTAAAGGGCGCTTATCATCCCATCGCAAACGACCTACTAGGCGTTTTCTGACAAAATCAGCTCGCGATCACGAACACAGTGGCGCCGACAGATATATGATCGAGTAACAATGTCGTTGAAACGCGCTACACCGACAGAACTGGAGCTTATGTATCCCTACCCTTGGGCGCCGACCGTCTTCCCATGCATATAGACCCAGATTCATTCCACGCGCCTCCGTTTCTCCTCGCGCGCCTCTGTAAAAGCAAGGCCGCTTTATGAGGACGCCTGGCACGCCCCTTTCGTATGCTAAAGTTTGACCGGAGTTCGCTGTCGGGAGCTGCCGCCTACTCTAAGGGTAACCGGTCTAAAGAAAAACAAAAGGCGGGGACATTTTGGTGCAGTATACGTTTGGCAACCACGATTTCCAGTACGGACATCTTGAACGATAAACAAAAAGGAAAAAGAAAAAGCTCCGACACCTACACCATACATGGCAAAAGGGATGTAAAGAAAAGGATTTGAATCCACGGATGCAGAGGATTCCTCTTCTCTTTTCCCAACTCAGAGCATAACCTTTCGTTTCTCTGGCGGCTCCTGAAGAAAGCTCGCATCTGAAGTGGCTAAACTCGAAGTGCGCACGTGTACGAGGGCAGTCTGCTTGGCATGTACGAAAAAAAAAACAGAAAGCCTTCTCGATAACGACAAACAGGGAAATGTTGAATGGAAGTAACGGCAGAAAAAAAAAATGAGGCGGACAAAGAAACAGCGAAGTTACGGGTATGGGCCGGCAATGTGACTTGCAACGGACCGGCAAGCAGCTCTAGCTGGCTGCTCCATGCTTAGTGCGGAAAAGCGCACGGGATCCATCCCGGAGCTCCCGAATGCTGGACTGCACTTTGGACCTGCCGCTTCAGAGAGACAGCAGGCGGCGGCGGATGCGGCGCAGGTATAACGCTCGGCCGCCCTTCAATGCGCCGTTGCTTGTCAGGTCCGGTGAGCGCCTCGCTGCGCCTCGCTTTTCTCGGCAAAACTCGGGGGTTTTCGCACTCGCCTCCCTGAGAACGAATCAGTCAGGAGGACTGGAGGGACAGCTTCGAGGCCCAATCTTTTTTCAGAGCCACCACTGCTCGTTCCCTACTTTTCCCTTTGCTTTCCATTCTCAGCTTCGACGTTCAGCAGCTTCTTTTTTTTTTTTTTTTTCTTGTAGAGTGAGCCGCACGCCTACGAGTTCACTGGCCTTCTCTGACTCTTTCGTGCGCTCCCGCACTTGAAGCACTTGAAGCTCGTTGTTGATCTTCTTAGGAGGGGAGAGGAAGAGAAAGGGCAGCGAAGTGTTCTGAGCAGAAATCGCGATGCGGGAGTATTATAAGACCCGGCTGGGCACTGATACCTACGCTCTTGCGACTGCGTTTCGGCCGAGACGAAATTTGAGAAGAAAAAAAAAAAAGAAAGGCACAAGGCTTTGGCAGTGAAAACTCCATGTCGACGCTTTGATGCGCGTGGACGAATGGAACGTGACCTGAATGAGTTCGGAGCTCTTCTCTAGCGCCGTCGTTCGTGAAGCTTTGCGAGCTTCGGGATTAAGCACGCGCGCTGACGCTGCTGATTCCTCCGGCCCCTGGCCACAGAAGTTTTTGTGTGCCGAGACATAACGAGGATATCTGTGCAGGTAGCTCGGTATTCCCACAGTTTGCGGCAAATGAAGCAAGTACGAATGTAGAGACCAAGGCAGGCAAACCAGGCAGATTTCGGAGCTGGATAAAATGCTTCTGCTTTTTGTGTCATTTTTGTGGCTTCCTATCATTGCCGTGTATGTCAAATGTTAGTGCATGGATACATCTATAGCGGCGTCTTTCCCAGTACAATCACACTGTTCGATGTCATCTGGTTTACTCGGAAGAAGCCACACGAAAGCCTTACTGTTCCCGCCTAAGATTCGGTGGGGTAACGTGTCAGTCATCCTGCCATCACCTTTGTTGTCGTCGCCGTCACGTCGTCGTGCCACCGCCGTTTCTGTCGCTGCCCCATTCGTCATTTGCGGTGTCGTCGTATTCGTCAAGGGAGCTGTGCAACCGTTCTGGGTGGTATACTTGACGATTTGCGTTGGGTGGCCCTCTCCAATTATTGTGTGCGCAAACGATGTTATGTTAAGCAGGTGTGATCCGCGTCGTTAATATGAGCAAGAAGAATCAGAAGAGCTGAGGGATCACATTTCTATTAGACGCAGAAGAAATAGTTGGGAGAGCAATATATTGGTGTATGTACATATACATATAGTACAACGAATGAGAATAGTTAGTCATTGCAAGTCCGATGGTCTTGCATAGTCGTATACTCAGAAATTGAAATTACTCCTTCACATTTACTACATTTACGGCGGTTGCTGAAGGGGGGGGGGGGGGTAGTTGAACTGCGCAAGTTTAACGGAGGCAGAAAGAAGAGCATAAGTTGTATATGGATGTTCTGCCTGTATTGAACAAACAGGGGAGAATTAAGGGCTGTTATCCTAGCCACGACGAAGCATTAAAAGTTGATCACAGAGACCTCATTACAAGAGGAAGGAATGAGCCGTAAAAAGAGAGCGGAAGGTAGCGTTCGCGGTCTCCGACAGCTATTTTCAAATCTAGACGGTTCGCTGCGATAAAGGAGGGATTTAAATTCGACTTATCGGGCAGCGATATGTAAGGAGCGCGAGAAGCATATGCCATTTGCATACGGAACACAAATATATATATATAAAGGAGGAGGAGGAGGAGGAGGAGGAGGAGGAGGAGGAGGAGGAGGAGGAGGAGGAGGAGGAGGAGGAGGGATGACAGAAATAATCTGTTGGAGGCAAACCGCGAGTCCCGTTTGCTGCCCATTGTAGGGGGAAGAAAGCGAAGGGATGAACAGAAAGAAACGAGAGAAAGGGAAGAAAACGCGGATAGAAAGCTTCAATATGACGAGCATGTGAGAAACAAGCTGCACGAAACTCATCGCTCGCAACATCGGCATTACGCGATGACTTTCTTTATCTGGGGGGGGGAGGGGGGGGGGAATATGTGATTTACCGACAGTCGGCTTTTGAGTAAGCCAAGCACTACGTGCCTTATACTACCCACGGCCATTATGCGCCACGGCTTCACCGCCGTCTTCCCAATTCAGACGTAATTATAAATTATTAATGGGTGTACACACGGCGCTGACTCCGCCGGATCCGTTCGCCGGACGTTCAAAAGCCGCGTTCATCCGGCGCCCTTTTCGCCTCCTCCCCCCCCCCTCTTCCACGCGCGGAGACAACCGACCACGACGTAGCTCTTCGCTTGCTGGTGCGCCAAAAGCTTCGAGGGCAGCGGAGGATGTGCGCCGAGTGCAGTCCAAATATAATAAATGAGCGCACACGCAAGAAACGTATTCAAAGGCTTCTGGGACGGAAAAATTATTTCCCGTAGAAGGGCCGCTTCCGCTCTCCCAAAAAGAACGATAATCCCCACCACGACGGCACTCGCCTCCCGAGCATCGGCGTGATGAGTTATTGCGAACACTTGAAGAAAGTAAACACGAAGGGATAAAGCGAAGAGGTGTCGACAGAGCTATACAGCGAGAGCTTTGGCGCGTCAGTCGAAGCAGCGTGAAGCTCTTTTCTGACCTCGAGAAAATGTGCCGATGTTCGACTGCCGAGCTTTTTTGAAGGCCGTGCAATTCACACACGTTCAGTCCCATTATCGTCACCATCCCGTTTTTTTCTACTTTCTTTTTTAACGTCACTGACCTGGCTGCTCCAGTTCCAGACGGTCTTGACACGTTCCGTCAAGTCTCAGACTTGCGATCGGTATCATTCCATGAAACTGAGTTACGCTGCCTAGACCAGACTTCGACATCCACATGACCTGTCAGCCTTACCGCCAGCACCACTCGAGCAAGAAACTTTAGCGAGTACGATCGGTAGCAAGCCTGCCGAACAGGAATCCTTACGTCTCCTGTGCTCGGTGCCCAATATAAAGAGGAACAGCCTTTGGTAGAAGTTTCGAAGCTATTGCTTGCCCAGGCAACAAAGGCGCCTCTGGAACACTAAACATCAGCACAGCCAAATGTCCGCATCTCCATCATTAGAGGGCTTATAGGTTCCCAGAAAATTATTGTCCTGTTACGTTAAGTGCCCTCATAAGCGTGAACCCCGTTTAGAACCCCGTTTTGACTCCTTTTGCCCATCTAATAAGTGTTGCGTACCGGATGCTTTGTACGGTGAAATACGTAATAGAAATAAAAAAAAACAGAGAAATTCGGGACAAACTCGGGACGCGTCCTTGAAGTAGCACCCCAACGCACATGGTGGTTTCGTAACTATTCACAAAGGCTGCAAATTTCAGTTCTCGCATACATAGGTAACGAGCACCGTACTATACTGAGATGCATATCTGGACTACGAGTAAACAAAGGCGCTCTTCCACCGACTTGGCTTGATTTCTAAAACACTTGTGGACGACGGTATTTCCTGGATGCAACGTTCCTCAAGTTCCCCTTCGAAGAAGCAGCGTTGGTTGAGATAACAATTGCTAAAAAATTGTAAACAGGTTAAATTATTTCTTCGGTCATCCTGCAGACCCTGTGACGAGATTAGTATTTACACAATGCACGCAATCCACTGCTCACTAAAAAGCTTTGTTACTCATAGGCGAATGGGCGCGCCCAAGCGAAAAAAAAAAATTAAAAGCATGGTGTAGGTCGCACAACTCGCAAAGGAGCCACTATATGCAAAGGGCACACATCGAGCACGGAGCATGCACCAACGCGAATATGGGTGCACGAGCGATGTTCTGAGTCGTCAGAGAAGCGAAAGCGGCTTTCCAAATACGCCCACGAAGTATGCAGAACATAAGGGCGCGACATTTTAAACAAACGGAAACCAGCAAGAAAAAAAAAATGAAAAGAGAGAGAGAGACCATATAGGACAAGCGGACGTGAGATGCCTGCGGCGACGCTTCTGAGTAATGCTCCTTCGAGTCTCCTCGCTGTTTACCCTATCAGGAACGGCTCGCGCCCGCGTGTGTGTATATATATAATTCTCCCCGGCTGACGTGCTTGAATCTCCGGAATGGCCGCAAATACGTCCGGCACGTGCCGCGCGAGCCGGCGTTCTCTCGCGTTGAGACGCGTCGCGCGCGCACGTATACGCAAGTCGCGGTGCATCGAGGTGCTGCTGCGCAGAAAACAACGAAGCCGAAGCATATATATATGCTCTCGGCCTCTTCTTTAGGCGGCGTTGTCGATATAGAGAACACCCTGGCCACCACCGGCACCTCCTACCACCGCTGACTTTCTCTTTTGAGCAGGACGAACCTGATACGGCGCGCGCACGGAGAAGCCTGTTACGTGCAGAACGAGAACCGCAGCGCGCACGTATCGCCGACCGCGTGCAGACTGGGCACATAATTGGGATTGTTTATGCATGGAGTGCGCGGACACGTATTTGGGTGCGTAATGCACTCGCTGCAGGCCGCGGGCGGGAGGAACGCTCCGGCCAGGACTTGGTAACAACGAGCGCGTCCGGAAAACTTGTTTGCGAGCTGGTCCCCTCCAGACAGTGCATAACCAATAGTTTCTGGTGGAAGTTCTCGGTGCGATTAGTCTAGATTTAGGAGAGGAACAACACGCGGGATCATTCTATGTCGCGTGCACTTACCCTAACTGCTTGAACAGAGGAAAACAGCAAGCTTGCAGATAGGTGTTATAATAGGCTTAAAGCGCAGTCGTCGGAGAGCAGGCGCGTTGGAGAGGCTCCAGTTATACTTATTCAATGGCCCTCTGATTAATCTTGCGCAGAGATCTTGATAACAGCCTTTTTTTCATCGTTGTTGTTGTTTTGAGATAACCGAGTGTGGCGATGAGTGGTTCTAATTACTTATTTACGCAGTCCGATGAAGCTCGCATCAGTCAACTTGTAGAGCATATGACATTGCAATCGCTCTCAGAGAACCACGCTGTGCTCGCGCTATCGAAAGAAAGTACTGATTAATTCAATAATTTGCTTAGGATAAAATGCTGTTCGCCTGATGTAAAGGTAAACCTATCGCATGCGTGCCTCGAATCCAGCTAGCGCCGTCGTTAGTATACTTTCTAAACGAAAGGAACGAGGATTATTCACCTTGATGCTGCCTAGCAATACTATAACTCACACGCAGCTACATTACATTGATCCCCCGGTATTTCTGTTGTAAGGTGTACCAGGGAGACGAGTTATACAGAGACACAACTTTGGACCGCGGCCTGGACGTAGCAGATAATAAACGTCGCGCCAAACCCCTTGTAAATTTGAAGCAGCCCCCTTACATAGCCTTCTTGCGGTAGTTACTTCCTAGTGTTGTCTTTTGTGCAGCGTTACTATGTAAGGCGTTACTTCCACACGCGTTTCGCAAACGATGCGTGCGCACGCTTTTCAAATTTCCTCGTGCCAGCGGTCGAGCTCTGAAGCGTATTTTCCGCGGACCTTGTACGTGTTGCGGCTCGGCGAAGGAAAGAGAGAAAGTGGAAGAGGGAGAAAATGGCAAACGGATTGTTTGTGAAATCGCTGGCGGCTGCTGCTGCTGCGCACGCGCTCACGTGCCACTGACGCAGCACAGCTGCGGTGGAAACATTTGCTTCATTTCTGGCTCGTTTCTTCCACATACAGCGCGGTCTCTCGGAACAGGCAGGACAGCAACACGAGATGACGAAACGTACACGGACTTTCTGGCCTTACGGCCGGCATAAATGCGTCGGGCTCGCTGCGTATGAAGGGAGGTACAGCTACGTTATGTCTCAATCGCGCAGAATTCCACAACGGACACGCAGCTACAGTATAGCAGCGGCTCGAGGTCCAGAGAACTGTTAAAGCATTCATGCTGGCGTAGGAACAGAAACAACGCGCGCGCGACACGGCGAGGCGAATACCATGACAGTAAAACATAACAGTAACAAGTGAAGATAACGTAAAACGCTGAACGTGGCGAATGGGAGCGAAGACAGCTCACTGTTTGCTTTCATCCTGCCCTGTGTCTTTTGCTGTTCGAATATCTTCGCAACAACGCCGATTCTTCGGCACCCTGATTCTCACGAACTGGTTAAACACGGACATTCATTCATACACGGACAAGCGCGGTGTACATAACACGGGGATCGCGTCCGCAAGGTATCACACTCATATGCATGCTTACGAAGAACTTGAACCTGGCCTTCTTAGTATTCACTGCATGAGATGTTTACCGCTAATGAAAGACGAGGACAGAGTAACAACAACACGAACGACGACACGGGCGGTATAATTTGACAGTGGCCCGTGTCGTTGTTCGAGTTTTCTATCTCGGTCCTCTTCTTTCATTAGCGGTAAACACGTCATATATCCTACTAATGTACACCTCGAAAACAGAAAACACCTGGAAATTCAAACAAGAAGCAACTGCAACACGAACAACTAGAGGGTTGCCGTGAAACCCAGAGCACGTAAAAACCACGCCAGCAAGTGCGCTGCGCAGCCAAAAGTGAGGAGCGAGCGAGCGAGAGAGAGAGAGAGAAAGAGAAATACGTGGCGAGGGCAGGGGCAGTGACAAAAAAAAAAAGCAGGCGGACCTTTTGCTCCCATGTGAGACGGGGCAAGAAAGCAACGTCGCTTGCGCATGCCGAAGATGATGAGTTTAGTGTGCATGCTTCCAAAAATATGTGCAGAAAAATCCGGCAACATAATAAAAGTACATTTGCTACAAGACGGCCGGAATATCTTTCCTAAAATAGTTGCGGTCTTTTATATTGTGGCGTTTGTCAGGGTTGAGGTAAAGGGAAATTTAGAGACTCTACAGCGGCGAGGGCAGCTCGCCTCCTCGCAACCCAACCTATTATTGGTTTCTATCTCAGCTATTAATAAACCTTTTATTTTTAATTTTTTTGCGGTACAACTCTGTCTTGACGACGCTTCACGGGTTCTAGTGCGTAACCAAAATTTCCGACGCGGTCTCGTGAAGGACAAATGTGAGGGACCCTTTGCGAGAAAACTACAGAGAAAAGTAATTCGAGCGGCATTAGTATATTACCTTTCTAGAATAGCAAAAACGAGAAGCCACCCGCATCGTGAACAAAAGCTCGATAGGCCAGGAAAAAGAGAAAGGAAAACAAGAAATACGGGCGGCAACGCCACCTTGAGGTTACTGTACCAGCTGCGTTTCGACAGCACCCGCTCTGGCATAGTTGATCTATTGGTTAATTAATATTATCGTTAAAGACGGACTACATCGTTTTCTAAAATTGCCAAATACCTGAACTTAGCAAGTTTAGAGGAATTTTACTGAGCTATAAAGGCCTAGATATGAAGAAAAAAAGTAAATACCGTATTTGCACGTAAACAACGCGACCACGAATATAAAGCGAAGGTGCACTTTCCGTTTCTCTGAAGAAGAAAGAAATATATACATACATTACGATCAAAGCGCGAAGCAGCACCCCAACGAAACGGGAAACGACGCCTAAAAGCGGATGTTCGCAGGGTTTTATTCATCCCATACTGCGAACTGCCATTGCAAACAAAAGTGAACTGAGGATTGCATGCACAATTTACTCGGCCTCCCTGCAGACGTCTTCGTCGCTGTCGGCGAGAACGGCGTCGTCCTCCGTGCGGCCAAAGTTATTGGGCAGGCAGCACTTCGGAAATGCCTGTGACACAATGGGACACGGCAAAGGCTTTACACGCATCAGCTGTGCGCTGACGCACTGCAAGACTTGGAAGACCAGTCGCGCATGACGTGCCTGCACAACAGCGCCGATCGCCCAGCTCGAGGCTGCTCCGTAAGCACACTGATTGACGCGGGTCAAAGGGCGTTTCTAAATCAGGTGACGAAAGACGGCGCGAAATGCATGGTGGCGCTCACGCCCTATATTGCGCGAGGCGAAGTGGAATCGCTATAGAGAGATATATATACAGAAAGTCGTTATACTCGTGTCACAAACCCGACACAGCGCGAGGCACGTCTTGAGGCCGGAAGTATTGGACAAAATGTCGCGTAATATTCGTGTAACACAGTACTTCGAAGTCCGTGAAGCCGCGCTGACGTACCGTACTGGTGCGTCGTCGTAAAAAAAAAAAAGGAACTTTGACTTTAATTTTAATTCTAATAACCAGCCTGTTGCCACTAAAGTAACAAAAATTCAGTTTTGGAGGAATACTTTATTAGTCTAAATTAATTTATTGTACATCTGAAGTGTCCCGCAAGGCTATCAAGAATTAGCGCAATACATATTAGCGCATAACTAGGAAAGTGGGAAGCAGAACTGAAAGCAACGCCGAGAACATTTCAATCACGACGAAAATATGCTATAACTGCATTTATACGGGAGTAGTGGGTGATAAGGACGTCATGTGAGCTTGAGCGCCTAAAAGTGCGGAAAATAAGGACGTCTACAGAACACGGTTCTTTGATCAAAAACTCTAAGAATGCAGAGCGAGCCTTAAGTACTGTGCAGCAGTTTTCATTAGTGCGTGAGCCGCCACTTGGCGATTATAGGCAGAAGACCAAGCGTAAGCTCCCCAATTTGTAGTCAAAGTGAAACTTTTGGCATGCGAACAATTAGAGCAAGAAGCGAAACCTGAGACTGGGCTTTAGTTCTAAACTACGCACTCCAGCGGCAATTAGCCGAATATCACCGACATGGGTGCGAGTGCAGTTTTACACCAAACAGGTCCAGCAATGCGATAAGCGGTAACAACGCTTAGCGGGCGTATGGCGTACCGGCGAAAGCACAAGTGCGCGACCAAAAAAGAAGAGAGAGTCGGTGGCGTATAGTCGCGAGGCTTGTCCATAATCTAGCCTAATCTAATCTCAACAAGGACGACGCGCGGGAGCGGAGGGTGAGGTCGGGAGCGCGGCTAGCCCATTAATAATCGGCCTTTAATTAGTCGTTACTGGCCCGAACAGCCGGTCAGGAAAGAGGTGGATGCCGCGGAGAAAGTGGACGAGGTGGTTTCGGGGGTGGTTGAATTGCCAAACGAGAGGCCAAGGAGACCAACGGCGGCAACAGCAGGAGCTGATGAGCACCGAGTATTAATGTAAGTAATGGCTGGGGGGCGGGCGGGGTCGCGTCGGTCTGTGTGAGCGCGCTTTCCGCCAAATGATAAGCCGGCTGTGCGGAACGTGGCCCATTATAACTCGCTCCCCTCCCTGTCGCCCATTTAACCGCGGCTTCGTAATGAACTTTGCTGCACCGAGCGCGCGCGCCCGTTATAAGGGCCGCGGCAGTCGTGTTCTGGTGGAGGCATAGTCAAACCGTGCCACATCCCTCTTTCCCCGCCCTCTTTGCCCCGGGTATACGCGTACGGGTTGCTTCGTAGTCAGAGGGTACACTTTAATCGTGCGAGTAGCGAAAATCCACTGTCATTTGCTGGGATTTGGCGGATGCGCTCTGAGCCTACGAAAGGAAGAGAATGTGACACATTCACTGCTCCGGCGTCGACCATGGTACACGGAGTCGGTGCCGCAGTGTCAGTTCCTTACTCTGCCGGTGTATGCGGCCTCTCACAAACGTTTCCAGATTGCAGGGACGGCGCAATAATTCGAATACTTTATGGCCTGTTCACGGGCAGCGCGTACTTGAGCAGTGTATTTTGCGTTCGAATGTGAAAACTGTGTTGTGCACTTCTTATATTAACGAACATCATAATGAACTTTCCGCATTTCGACAATGTCAGACGTGCACCGATAAGTTCAAGTACACCGACCACAGATTCTCCACAGAGAAAAAGACACTGAAAATTATTGTGTCTATAATTGACGAGCGCAATCTTGACGTTCGCGCGGTCACATCCGAATGAACGAAGTGCGGGTTTTTACGTGCCAAAACCACAATTTCATTGTGAGGCACGCCGTAGTGGGTGACTCCGGTTTAATTTCGATCACCTGGCGTTCTCCAACGCGCACCCAATGCACGGGACACGGGCGTTTTCGAATTTCGCCCCCATCGAAATGCGGCCGCGCCGGACAGGATTTGGTCCCACGACCTCGTGCTTAGCAGCGCAACATGTTAAAGTGCACGTTAAATACAGCGCACGTTAAAGAACGCCAGGTGGTCAAAATTAATCTGAAGTCCTCCACTACGGCGTGCCTTAATATCGGATCGCGGTTTTGTCACGTAAATCCCTATAATTTTAAATTGAAGAACAGTTTGGTAAATAGAGAAATGAAAAAAAAATGTAATGTTTGTCTTACGGAAGTAGTCGTGTGGAAGCAGCCTATGCACGCGTCCCACACTGCCCACTTGTGCAGCCCAACACAGTAGTCAATTTTTTTTCGGTCATTGACATTTTTTACACGAACAGTTTTCTCTGCGTTGATATTCGCTTTTCAATTACCCATTTACTCATGACATGCGCAGCTGGGAAAATTTAGTAAATGAATAATATTAATCACTTG
The DNA here is from genome assembly GCF_038994185.2 of Dermacentor albipictus. NCBI lineage: Eukaryota > Metazoa > Arthropoda > Arachnida > Ixodida > Ixodidae > Dermacentor > Dermacentor albipictus. The sequence continues at coordinate 18,888,992 of NC_091823.1, forward strand.
TCAAGAGGCTAGCGAAAATAATGCGCGAACAGTACACAAGAAGCGACAGCAATGCAAGAGTTCAGACGAAGCTGCACATTATAACGGGCACAATTAGCGATAATCGACAAGAGTCACTCTGCTTTTCTTTATTTGTGTATTGATTTTTATCTCGCAAAGAAACTAAAGCCTGAATTTCTTTCCCGCATACTGCTGACGATAGAAAAGCTCAATTTTGTCGCTCTTTTAGGCTACTATAAGTTTACTCACGAGTCGGTGTGCAAGTGCTCGCCCTATTCCTGCGAGAACAACGGCTAGGGAAAGAAAGAAAGAGAAAAAAAAAGAAGAAAAAAAGACATGAGTCAAGTCAGACGTGTAGAGCTATAAGAGCCCTCGAGTTTTACAAGACAGGCCATTTGAGAGCGAAAAGATTAGATTGCACGAAAGGCTGCCAGTCGTAAAGGAATGCGCGGCGCAGTAATAACAAAAAAACACAGAGAGAGAGAGAGATAGAGAGAGAGAGCCTTTCGCGTGGCCTAACTCGGCGCGAACGACCCCACCTTTCTCCCTGCACACATCTCTCCAGGAGTCAAAGCTGCTCCTTTCTCCATCCTCTTTCATGGACGAATAATTGTTCCTTTCCCAGGACTATAAAAGGGCGATTTAGTTAAAGCTTCCACTCCGCCGCACTAAAATGATTTGACGGGCACGAACTCGGTGTTCTTCGATTTGCGCTTCAGCCCAAATCCACAGATGTGAAGAAAATGGACGAAAGCACAAAAAAAAAACAAAAAAACAAAGATGCAGAATAGATAGATAGATAGATAGATAGATAGATAGATAGATAGATAGATAGATAGATAGATAGATAGATAGATAGATAGATAGATAGATAGATAGATAGATAGATAGATAGATAGATAGATAGATAGATAGATAGATAGATAGATAGATAGATAGATAGATAGATAGATAGATAGATAGATAGATAGATAGATAGATAGATAGATAGATAGATAGATAGATAGATAGATGGACGGACGGACGGACGGACGGACGGACGGACGGACGGACGGACGGACGGACGGACGGACGGACGGACAGACAGACAGACAGACAGACAGACAGACAGACAGACAGATAGATAGATAGATAGATAGATAGATAGATAGATAGATAGATAGATAGATAGATAGATAGATAGATAGATAGATAGATAGATAGATAGATAGATAGATAGATAGATAGATAGATAGATAGGCGAGCAGGCAGACAGCTACAAAGCTCAGGCAATGGGGAAAAAAATAAAGAGAGATGCACGACCACGGCGACGTGGCGCTTGGAAACGCAAATCGATCGTTTTGTTTTGGCCGTGAGTCAGGCGTGGACGCGGTCGGGGCGACCCCGCGTACTCGTCGTATGCGAGGCGCCCCTGCTTGGCGTCTCCCCTCCGCCAATGAATCGACCGTGGCATCGGCTAGCTTGGGCGAAAGTTCGCTCAAAACGCGTTCGCAGCAGCAAGCGTCACTGTCCGTGCACGCGACGTCGCAGCGAGTCCGCTTCGCGTTCAGTCGACGATTTCGTTCTGCTGCCATCGAGCCGCGAACCAATCGAACGCACCGGTTCGAACGCCCTCGGTCTGGACATATATTCGGAACGTTCGGCCTCCCAAGAATGGCTTTCGGGCACACGTCCTCCATCGGTGATCAAAGGCTCGAATAGCGCGCGCATGCCCTGTCAAGTATAGGCATGCTTTCGCGGGTCTTAGCGGTTATATGGTTGAAAGTATAGTTTCGTATACTGTTCTTCAATCAGGTTCAGTGAACACTTTATGCTGATATTTAGAATGTCATACAAAGGAATACAATACAGATATTGGAAACAGAGAACGCTAAGAATAAGAGTCTCCAATAATTTTGTTTAGAAGATTCCTTACGATATTCACGACGCGCACACTTCGGTATCTTCTCCTTACGCGGGCAGCCTCGAACCAAAGGATGTATTTGGCGGTAACGGAGCGCCGGACGTATGCAAATGCGCGACCAACCGGCCGACGCATTTTTCTAGACGGTGTAGCTGCCACCAGCAGCGAACCCTCGGCAATTGATGACACTGCAACGGACGGGCGCAGCTTCCGCGAGACGACTGCGGACCGCATACATTGCCCGTGCGTGCACATTCATATCCTGCCAATGGGCGTGCGCCTGAACACTTGACAAGAGTTTTTGCTTTCACGGACGAGAACTTCGTAGTACCATGCCTTCCGACGCAAAAGAATATGTGAAATAGGGCAGCGTTCGATCGAAGCAAGGAAAGCTGACAGGAAAAAAATACGAGACGGTGTAGACGTTGATGGAAAAAGGAAATAAACTGCACAGTGGCGTGGGAGGTAGGATTTAAATAAATAAATAAATAAATAACCTAATTCTCGAAGTGTATATATGCATGGCTTGAGTATGACATGCAGGTGTTCGCAATGCGCATGCATATTTGCGCTCGTGCTTAGGCACGCTTTCGTCCAAAGTCCGCCGCGGTCACTGAAGTGCTTCGACATTCTGCTGCTGCGCCCGAGGTCGCCGGTTCGAGACCGGAGTGCAGCGGCCGCATTTCGAGGCGCTCAATATGCCAAGGCGACTGTGAGATGACATTTAGGTGAGGGTGTGTGGACGGCCCAAGTGGCGAAAAAGGAAATCAATTCAGGGAGATCATCTTGCAACGTTGTCTTTAATTTTTATTGCTTCAATTCTTATCACTAGGTCCCGCCAAGTGGTCGATGCCAGCGATAACAGTGGCACCAGGGCCAATTACGAAGCGCAAGAATAATGGCAAACGAAAATATTCGATGTGATATCGGGCAACAAAGTAATGTGCTGGTGTTTACCATTTAATCTACGCACCGCTTTGGTAGACCTATCCATAACAGCCGTCGCATGAGACTGTCCTCTGTCCGGACCTCGGCCAGGCACGACGTCAACTAACCTAGCCATATGAGCCTTAGTTGACCTTTTTAGGAGCAATGGGTCGTGACTCGAGGCCGTCAAAAGGGAAGCTAATGTATTTCTGAGCTACAGTACGTTTTCATCCAAAGTAAACCCCTTTGGTGGACGCGTCATGGAACGAGTTTAAAGGACGTCAGTTTTCCCCTTTCACTCCAGCGCAGCATAGACGGCTGCAGCATTCTTCCGCCAGTCCCACCGCTCTATGCCGTTTTCAAAGTCAAATAATCTCTCGCCGTGTATACAAATACCTGAAGCCTCTTTATCTCTGCAGCAATATAAATAACAGATGATTGCAGGCTGCTGTGTATCTGTGGAAAGGTATCTCCGAGGAATAGGAGCAAGACGCTTGGGCAGAGGCAGAAAGCGTGAGTTACCGTTCAAGCAAAACGGACGGGCCGTTTGTCATGGGTCAGGTTTCGGCGCGTCTGATTCTGGCTAAAGCTGGAATGATGCGCCGAGCGATGAAGTGCTGCCACTTCACATTTCTTCCAACTCGCCTCTTCTGCAAGCTGTCTTCCCCCTTCCTTCCTGACTCCCTATGTCTTTGCTTGTTTTGTTTTGTCCTGGCAGAGGAATTGTTTCACGCAGTTTCGATACAGCCATAGCGAAACGATAGAGCATACCCGAAAGCAGTGAGCGCAACCGATGCGCGATTGCGCGCAGCAACCGGAAGGAACAAAACCGTCTACGACTGGGAAGCGCACTGGAGGAAAACAAGCGATCACATCTAAAACAGAGCAAGTCACAGAACTCGCGTTTACAATGACGCTAAAATGTAGCGCGCGGAGGACAAACAAACCATTACTTATAACAAATACAAGACGTAACAAGAAAGGAAGGGAGAACATTTACGCCACACGTAACTCAATTTACAGCGCAGAAAAGAATGCGCCTTCAACGCGCTTCGCGTACACATTGCAAGATAAATAGAGCCTCCGGCCATAGTTGCCGGTTTGCGACAAAATGATTACTTCTGAGGTGTCTTGAAGCGTTCTGCTCGGAACGTTCTAAACTCCATTATTTTGGGGTGTTTTGGAGCGGTCTACTTGGAGCGTTATACATTGCGTCAAAATGACCATTCTCTTTCTATCTTTTGGACATGCGCCAATCCATCGCTGAAAGAACCGACAAGGGATACGACGTAAAACACGTACTCAAAAAGCGCGTCAGAATGCAGCCATCGCCATCGGGAGTCGAACCTGCAACTTTATGCTCCGAAGCAGAACGCCATAGTAACTGGGTCACAGAGTCGGGTAACCCGGGGAGAGAAACATGTACCGCTATATTATTACAAACATGCTATAAGGCTGGGTGATCGATTGATTAATGTACCAGTTAAGATTAATGATTCAATCGTGACTACTTTTAATGCGAAGCATTCTTCGCGAACTTCAGGCACTTTGATTGTGTCTGTCCGTCTATCCATATATAGCATCCTACGCCAGCGGGGCTGCCAGTGCCTACCAACTTGAGATGCTGATGCCGATGTTGGCACTGCCGGAGTGGTCGCCGCATCGTGTTAAGAACGGCCAGCTGCAGTGCAAGTTTTGCCAACCAGTTGCGACTGTGGAGGCAACATTCCGGGAGCGTCGCCGCCAACCTCTAGCCACGGCGTGACTAAATCGACTTTGTGTCGGTAACAATACGCGCATCCTCCACTCTGCGTCGCTTCAGCTAGGATGCGTTGTGACTGAAGGAGTTCGACGAAGCAGGCTTTGTGCGAAACACGACAACGCGGACCTGATCTCCTACGGGCGGAGGAGTTGCCGCGGGAACGCCGACGGAGGCTCCTTCCCACGCACCGACCTAGACGCAAGACAACGCGCTACCCAGAACGGCTCCGAGTTCTACGAAATTCGTGTGGTGTCGGTTTCGGACCGTGAAAACGTGTGTGTGTGTAAGTGTGTGTGTAAACCGTCCTGCGAAGAGGCGGCTAGTTTGCGATGACTAAACGAACGTTCGCGTCACCTTGTATCGCGGGAGGACCGAGTGTTTAAAAACTGCTGTTGTGCAGATGCTCGACACACTTTTCTTAAGCAGTCATGTTGGACTGAAGTACTTTCTCTCGCAGTCGTGCTAGACTGATGAACTGCATGTAAATACTGTAAATAAACCCGTATTCCTCGTTCGCGATGAGAAGCAGTACTTCCCTTCATCAACGTCCTCAGCGTGGATAAGCGTGGATGACGGCATAGGCCAGCGACCCTCGAATTCATGCCGGACTCCAATCTTGACAACGGATCACGAGCGATGGGACTGAGCCCCCAATCCTGACAATCGTTGCAATTCGAGCTCCGTCATCCGACTCTCGCCTCTGATTCGCGCGTACTAGCCAGCTGGCGCGCGTAAGGAGATCCGGGTACGTCCAGCTACGGAACTACGGATAGTGGTTGCTTCCGCAAGAACAGCGACTCAAACGCAAGTTAGCCATCCCATACCCGCCAACCAGCTACTGACGCTCACGAAAGAAGCTTTTGGAAGACCGCAGCTTCGCCGAGAAGCGCGTCAACTCGGACATTGCGTTCCTAAAACGTTTTCTTGAGCGGCTCGAGGATGGTGTACTTGTGGGGGTACCAGTGGGCGCAGTGGAAAGGAGACGCGTTCTCAATGATCGAACCGCTAGGCAAGCCCACATTCTTTCTGATCCGTAGCATGTCCGAACTCCACAACGAGCGCCTGCTCGCAGTCATCGAGAGAGTCGAGGAGCCGGTCTCTGCGCGCCGTCGCGGGGTCGATGCATGCACAGCCAGCTGCTTGCAAAATGCTTCTCGTAACTTCGTTTCCAACGGTGCGTGGGATTTGCACACTTTTTTTTATATAACCGCGTTTAGTCAGTCGAGGTTACATGAGCCAAATCAGGTAAGCATCGACACCGAAGACTTTGCTTCGATTTCTCGACAGCAAAAAAGAAAATCACAGACCAAAAGCGTCGCATGCGGGCACGCCTCTCGGTATTAGAGACAAAGCCACCCATGAGCGCTGCGCATGATGCCAGCGGTACAAATGGTCAAGTGAAAACTATCCGTGCAACTGGACTTACGACTGTGCCTGTGCGAGTTTGATACGCCCGATATATGTCCACTCAAAGAAGATGTCGCAGACGTGATGCTAGGGACAGAAGCCCAACGAAATAGCACGGTTTGCTCGTTTCTTCCTCTTTTATGCAAAAAAAAAAAAGATGCAGTTGATGATTTTAGCTCATGTAGTAACTCCACAAAAACCGGTATTTCGGTATAATATTTTCTGTCTATGCCTAGCCTTAAGAGTTTATATCTTTTTTATCACTGGGCCCGTTCTCACCAAAATGTTCTTACGCTAAAACAAGCTCTAGCACTGTTCAGAAGAGCCGATCGATGCTAGCCAATTATGGTGTTAGACAAATGATTAGCGAACGCAGCATGCCGAATTTATGAGCTTTATTTATTAGCTTTGCGAATTCAATCCCTGTTCTGTATTCAGAATGATAAGCGAAAAAGCCCATATCATAAATGTTAAAAAGAAAGTAGAAAAGAAGAAAATAGCGCGTGAGGGCAGATATATTCCCGCCGTTCAATAGGACAAGAAACAATAAATAGGCCGCACAACGTTTAAAGTACATATGTGCTTAGCCAAGCAAACGAACTAACGTTTCCTTGTTAGACTGCCCAGCCACGCGTTACAGCTGTTTCAACACAATACTTGACGCTTTCCCCGCAGCCGTATCATTGCAGCGAAGGGTTAGAAAAGGGGGCGCCTAATTAATGCTGCATAAATGGACCATCTCACTGGCAAGATAAGCAGCCTGCCATTTAATCGGGCACTCAGGCGAAGCACGGAGTGTCTAGGAAGGCGGTTAACACGTTCACAATGAAGGGCCCGCTCCACAAAGGTTTCCGATCGTAACAACTGCTTGTAACTGGATGGCAGTCTTCGGTAATAATACATGCCAGCCATAGAATAATGTGGCCGGAGCCTCTTGTCACAATCTGCTCTTGCATGCAAAGCGCTTTGTGAATATGAGTCAGAAGCATTTCATTCCACCATTCTAATTCAGCGAAAGGAACGGGACTATATTTCAGCCGAACAGCATTTCTTTTAGCCTGAAGACATTAACCGCCAGCATAATTCCTGCGAAATATTGCTGCGATATAAATACAGTCGAATTTAAATGATTAAGACTGCCGAATATTTATATCTCCCTAGTTTTAAAATTGAGTAACATTGACTCTAAAACCGTCATTGCGCGAAGAGGTACAAAAGTGTGCGGGCGCTCATCTTGTAGTGGCGACTGTCAACTTGGAGGACAGCAGGAGTTACTTTATCAGGGACGAATAAAGGCATTTTGACTACACACACGCTTTGTTACCCTGCTTTTGTTAACAATTTTCTCTGTCTGAACAAGCTCAGAAAAGAGTGTTCGAACTATAGCCCGGCGGCCTTGTTTGAATACACCGTTTCCGATCAAGCACAGCAAGCCAGCCAAAACCTATTTAGAATTGCTTGGATCAACCGGAAGTTTGAAATACCACGAGTCGACTGCGCGCCCTTACATTCTCCGACCTGGCCTACAGCGCCTAATGCGATGCACTTACTGCAACATCCAATTAACCAATTACCATCAGCGTTCTGTCTCTTGTAGAATGAATCTGAGACGTGACTTCAGTGTAGAAGCCTATCTTGCTTGCCCGAGTCAATGCGGAAGGATTGACAACCAGACGAGTTGGTACACTTGCCCACTTGTCAATTGTCCTGTGCTTCGTTTCAAGAACAATGAAAACATGAAATCACGGAAGCCGCGTTTACCACGTGACATGGTGCCCCCCCCCCCCTCCCCCCCGTGTGCGCGAGCCATCTATCCATCCCCCTGACCACAAAGGAGGCATCTCATTATATATAAATTTATTAGCTGGCGTTGACGGGCTGTGCTTGTCTGTGCTACATGTCTCTGCGCATGAGCGAGTAGATCGAAGTCCGTCTGCCCTGTAAGTTCTTTCTTTTTTTCGTTGTTTTCTATTGTATGCAGAAATACGCTTCAAGTCAAATCGTAGTTGTGAGTTCAGGACCTGTCCGGTTGTTCTTTTACGCTTTGTGTTTGGTTCTCGCGTCGCTTTCTTGGAGATGCAAGTTAGGTGTGTGATGAATGCGGCATTCTCGAAGACCAGTTTGCTATCGCTCTCTACTAGCCTCAAAAAAGTGGAAGAGGGAAAAAATGAGAAGATTGGGGGAAAAAGCTGAAGACAGGGAAAAAACGGCGTACAACCACGGCCACCGAGACCGCGTGAGCGTCTCGAGTCCCGGTCCAGAACCAGCTCGGCGCCAGCAGCCTCCGCGCCGCGGTGGATCGACAGGAAGAGAAAACGGGAGACGTGGGACGCTCGTTTCCGGCCCCGTCTAGTACACGCACTCAGAGCCATCCAGCGCGCGCGACTCCTCGGGCGCGCGCCGGCTTTTTTTTCGCCGGCAGCGCAATCTCCTGCAGCCGACCGGCGATCGATGCCGCAAACACGCGCGGGAACAAGTGGGCAAACACGGCACTCGCTACCCAACCTCCGCACCTTGACGCCCTCCGCCAGGCAATTATGCTGCCTCGAGCGGAAGTCGTCCTCGTCCGCACAGACTGGCAACGCGAGCACGTGGCGTGGGAGCAGTTATACGGTATATCTGAGTAGTGCCGCACCGTACACCCTGCGTCTTGCGACAAGGGCTCCCCCCACCCCGCGCGTGGCCGACAACCACGTTTCGGTTCTATACTTTACACGCGGCCATTGTCTTATTTCATCACGAGGGGAAGGGAAGCGGAAAATATGGCCTCAATGCCCGCCGTAATAAATTTACGACTAAAACCTCTTTCTCAGTCCAGTCGTGTTGGTAACGATGAGCAAACGTATAGGTGGGCATATTTTGTGGACAAAATCCACCGTATATAACGATTTATTGGTTCGCGGGGTTTGACATCCTAAAGCAACACTTAGGTATAAGTGCCGTTTAGAGTGGAGGGTCCGGATTAATTTTGACCAGCTGCGATTCTTTACAGCGCACCTAAATAAAACTACACGAGCATCCTTTCGTTTCGCCACCACTGAAATGCGGCCGCCGCGACCGGAATTCGAACCGACGACTTCGCGCTCAGTAAACCCCTATGACGACTAAGCTATACAACAGCGGGTATTGGTTTTAGTTAGCGAGGTTTCTGGGACGGGCTCCCTCTTCGAATGCGGTCCTTTAATAATTTAGCTTTTCAGATAACAACACCAAAAGAGACCATTAGCGGACCTGTGTGACTTCGCAGAATACTTTACCGAATAGCAGCGAACCTGTCAGACTTTTTCGTCAAGGAGGCTTACGTCACTGTGGCGCACCGGGCACTACATGGACACTCATTTCGTTCCCGCGACATGCGCTGCTCACGTATCTCTCGCCGCCGCCGCCGCTAGAGTTCCCAACTACGAACAATGCACCTGTGAAAATATACTCGATTTTGTAAAGCAAAATGTTTAAACGCCCGCACTCGACTATACTAGCGTATACTACTTACGCTCCAATTAGTGCGAATTAGATATTTCCTTATGTTCTCTCCGATTGGGACGCGTCTTTGTAAGTAATACAGTACGTTCTGCTAAGTACCCATCGCATTCCTTCAAAGTTTCATTACGATATAAGTTTTAGTTCTGTAAGGCTGCATAATTGTTTTGTATACTTCATAAGTGTCGCGAGTTGCCCAAGTGTATTGTGTATAGAGAGGGGTCCACTCCCTTACGCGTACGGGCGGCAACCGGCGCCCGGGAGAAAAGAATGCGTAGCGTCGAATGACGACATACCGTGCGTGCCGTAGCGGCGCAGTGCACATGCGAAAAGCGCATTCGGAGAACGTCGTCTTGTATACAGTATTACGATCGGCCTGCAGGGGTACCGACCTGCAAAATTTTCCCAGCCCGCTGCGACGACTCACTTTGTAAAGACAAGAAAGCACCTCATACGGACAGCCAGCGGCGCTACCGAGTCTAGCCACGTCCGGCGGATCGAGTATTGTAAGCTGATTCGCTGTCGCCTTCACGGTTAGCTTGGAGCAAGAGAACTCCTAGAAGAGGATGGTTTGTGGTGCTTTCCCACGGGCCCCAGAGGTCGTCACAGTCAATGGACAGACGCGGCGGCTACTGACTGCGGGGTCAGCTCTGGGATCAAGAGGCGCCTGACTGGGTCAAGACCCCTATCTACCAGAGCCCTCTCACCTCGGTGTGTTCAGTGAAACCAAAGTGCCGAAGTGAATGTATGAAGCCTCCCCCTCAAAGGCGGGTCGACAACGATGACTTTGGACACTCTGATTGGTCAAACATTGAACGGCCGTTCTCCCTCACCTAGGGATCTAGGGAGGACAGAGTGTTTTTAAGACGCCGTTTTGCGGCTACTCAGTGTCCATTCTCTTTCAGTCATGCTAGACTGATGAAATGTAACGTTCTCCACCCTCATGTGGATACTATAAATAAATCCCATATCCTCGTTCTCGATGAGAACAAGTCCCTCCCTTCAACAGCGTCCTTAGCGTGGATGAGTAGGACGACGGCATGGGCCAGCTACCATCTATTTCATGCCCGACCCCAACTCTTACAACAGGCCCAGAATTCGGATGCCAATGAGGTCATGATTCTCCCACGCGGACAAACCTTGAGTGGGGCTGCGGCACGCGGTGTTGGTTCCCCGGCTTTCGAGGCCCTTGCGGGCTAGAGATGCCGCCGAGGTTTAAGATGGCCTAGCAGTAAATTCACAAACACGAATTAATAACATCTTCGTTCAAATCAAGAAAAAGAAATGGGCATGGGCAGGACATGTAATGAGGAGGAAAGATAACCGATTGTCATTAAGGCTTACGGACTGGATTCCAAGAGAAAGGAGGCGTAGCAGGGGGCGGCAGCAAGTTAGGGGGGCGGATGAGATTAAGAAGTTTGCAGTGACAACATGGCCACAATTAGCACATGACCGGGGTAGGTGGAGGTAGCCAGGCTGATGATGATGACGACGATGAGTAATGAATCGTGCGAGCCTGGCGTGATTTGCTGAGGCCGTCACTGGCTACGCGGAAATGGAAGACGGGAACGGAGTTGTAGCAAGAAGGAAAACAGTTTTGTTTTCCAATACGTTTATATTTAAGAGCAAGTCCATCTCCTTGGGTTGTGGCTTAACAAACTTTTAACTCTCATTGGCAACTGCATCTGTGGGACAGGTCAATGGCCGTACTGCCCTTTTTCTTTTGTTTGAGCTATAATATAATTGCTATAATTTGAGCTATAATTGAGACGATATGCTGTCCCTGAGACTGGGCTGAAAGCAGGATTGATGATAGATCAGTGAGGCTCCATCACGCACGTTAAAATGAGTCTGGGCTCTGACAGTCATTGTGACAGTCGAAGGGTGAGACTGTTTCCCAATTGTTCAAGTTGTAATGCATTTATTTTATCTGTCATGTGTATAGAAAAGTTTACCTATAAATATTTCTTCTCCATCTGACCTTCATCGCTTCCTGTCTGCGGTTAATCATCGCTGGCGATCATTATACGTTCCAACGGAGAAGCAAGAAAGACAACCGACGAACAAACTTTACTACTTTTTTGACAATAGTTTCAACCATCCTGGTGGGCGCAATTCGTAATTAGCAAGTTTCAGAACATGTGACTCGCATAACTAAAGTAAGTAGTTATAATTACCACTGCGCATATTGCGTAATATCTACCATATCCTTGCAAAGTTTCAGTACAGTCGATCAGCCCATGCATTGACGCTGCCTGTGCGTCTCGTGCTAAGAAGGCACTTGCAAGCTTTCTCAGAGACACAGAGGTACTTTAGTTTGCTCAGTGTTATGGTGTGTTTTATTTAGTGCCTGCCATGTGTCTGTCGTGGACTGTGCATATCATTTCCTTTCTCGTCATGCTCACTTAGATATGTTAGGAAGAGTTGCGCGTATAAAAGGACGAACACATGTAAAAAACGAAGTAGACGGAAAGAGCACTCTTTCCGTGTACTTCTTCTTGTGCGATCCTTCTGTCTACTTCGCTTTCTTCCCGTGTTCGCCTTTACGTACGCGCAGCTCTTCCTAGCATAGCAATGCACCAACTCGCCCAGCAAAAACTTCTAACTACCCATTTTGGAGTAGCATGCAAGACGCGTGCCGTCAGGCAAACCTCCACACGATTCACTATAGAGTCTCTCTCTCTCTCTCTCTCTCTCTCAATGCAATAGGATTTTTACTTCCCATGCAATCCAATGCTGACACTTTCCATTAGCATATGCTATTTTGGGTACGCTTTTTTCTGGGCGCCAAAAGTAATTTAACTCCAAAGGCGGGACATCAATCCCCGAACCTGTTGATCACGAAGCCAATCTTTCCCAATCGCTACTTACACAACAAGTGTGTTAAGTATAAATCTATTCGCAGAAATTCATCGAGCGTTCCCCTTTTATATCATGTTACAGAAATACTGGTGCGGAATACATACACGCGTCACAATCCCATTGGGGAAAGGGATATATATATATATTTAGAGAGAGGCACAGAGAGCTTTTGTGAGCATTTATCCTGCTTGCTAATCTCGGGGCTTCCACGCTAATATAAGGGTCAAAATTTATACAGAAAATACCAAGAGACAATACTACAACGGCGAATGCAAGCAATGGGAGAACGAGATTCCGAGGTTGAAAAGTCAGTTTTTGGGTGTAGCGCTGGCTATATGGCGCTCCGAAACGCCGCCGGAAGCTCAGAGCGCGCCCTTCATTTCCGGTTCCTGAACCGCCGTCGGAAATTCCGGTCCTTGTGCGGCACGATCGAACTGCTTCCACACCCCTTCAACGGCAACAGATGGTAAACAGACTGGCGTGGCGCTTAGAAACAGAACAGATATTTGAATTGGGTGCAAGGGTAAATGAACTGTCCATAAACGTGTCGGGCTGTATCAAAGAGTCGTTGCTCGTCGCAGTGAAAGGGCTGCGATTTAGTTTGATCATCAGAAAGCTCCTGCTTCACACATGTATCGACGCTGATCCCACTACGTGCATTGATTCCTCTAGACTGCCACGAATGGGCTTTGACATCGCAGAGAAAGCTATGACAGCTTCAAACTCGAAAACACTGCAATCAAATTGTCAAATCAATCAAACGCCCAATCAACTAGTTAGTTTGGCTAATACTGTTGGACTACCACCGCGCTACATATATAGAAGGTGTTCCGCAGCGCTGGTCGAGCGATCGGCCAAGTAATTTCGCGCACTATTACGAAGTGATTGGGTCGAGGGACCGGCAATAGTTGAGAGTCCCAACACATGCGTAACTGAGACGCAAGTATACTCTCGAGTGTGAGCGCATGGGAAGCCGGCGCTGAAAAGAAAGACGGCCTTGGTTTCAGCCAGGACAAAACGCCGAGTCGCGTCCGTCTCTTCCGCCCCCTAACGAAAGGAAACACAAAGCGACACGGTAAATGTAGCGCGTGCAGCGAGTCGAGGCAACAAGGTCGACGCGCATCACGTAGAACACGTCGGTGTCCGCTTCAGCTTTCGGCTAACCCTGGCCGGACACGCGGAATGAGCAAGAGAGAAGTGGGAGGGAAAGAACCCCACAAGAACAGCACCGTGAAAAGAGGCATGCATGCACTGGCGCGCAGCAGCTGTCACGCATCACCCAGGAGAGAGACGCGCGGCTCCGCTTTCGCACCGACGCCGATCGCGGCGGCAAGGAATCTGCGCCGCTGAGTCAGGCCGGGCAGCAGCGCCGCCCGGCCATCTCCGCCTCTTCCGCGGCTCTCGTATGGCACGACGCGGGCAAACACCGGCCCGGTGCCGCCGCAGCAACCGATCGTCCAAAAGCCAACCCGAAAGCGATACCCGCCATTCCCGTGAAAGGAGCGGAAGGGGGCACGAAAACGTGCCCGTACTCGGCCGTCGACGGCCGCAAGCGCAGTCTCCGATTTCCCTGGTCTTTCTGCCGGAGCTTCACTCGGTGCAGTGCAATGGAAGGCAGGCGGTCGCGCTTCCGCCCTGGTCGGCAGCGTGCGTGCATGCGTTCGTACTAGTACAAAAGCATCACGGACCACGGGTTCCGCGATAAAGCCGATTTTAACGCGCTGGCGGCCACGTGTCGCAGAATGTCCGGCGTCGGCCGTCTTTTCGCGGAAAACCAGTCTTCTATCACCAAAGTTGTTCATGTTTATAGTCTTTCATTCTTTACAAAGTTATTACTCGGAATTTTGAGAATGCCAGCCCACAAACAAATGTCATGAGAGACAGAATGAACTTATTCTGAGCAAGCGCACTGTGCACCCTATGTGGGCGGCCTCCTTTATTCCAGGTAGCTGCGGGGCACGGCCATCTCCCGTGCCCGTTCGGTCAGGCTGCGCTGTTTCTTCAGGTCCGAGTCTGTTAGCTTGGCCTCCCACTGCTCCTCAGTTAGTGTTTGGATGCCTACTATGCCACGTTTTCTTACACATCCCCATGCCATATGACATAGAGTGTCTGGGACATCACAGTACTTGCAGATGTGCGAGTGCTCAGATGGTGAAATTCGGTGCAATAAGATACCGTGGTCGTAGGTATTGGTTTGCAATTTCCTAAACGTAACTGCTTCTTCCCTAGTTAGGCTGGGGTGAAGTGGCGGGAAAGTTCTTCTGTCTAGCCTGTAGGTGTTACAAAATATCGGCGTATTTTTTCCGGACTTCATCCTTCGCCCCTAGCGCGTCCTGTGAGAAAGCCCGGTGAACGTGAGCTCGGGCACAGGCGTCGGCTACCTCGTTCCTCAGCAGAGACTCGTGGCCGGAAGTGCAAACGATGTATATATCTGGTAGATGCTTCTTTGCCGTGGTTGTGAAGATATGTAGGGCTTGCCTGGAGAGTCTGCCTTTCTGAAAATTTCGGTAAGCCGCTTGTGAATCATTGAGTGTTATTGCTCCATCCCCGCAAGTTGAGATGGCCAGAGCTATTGCTGTTTCTTCTGCCGCATTTATTTCTCTTGTTAAGATGATAGCTGCCGTTCTTTCTTTACCCTTGCTGTCAACAACGCTGATAGCACGCGCTGGAGTTTCCGAATAATGTCATGACAAAGAAAATAAAAACGAAAGCGCATACCTCCTATGTTAGATCTTCTCAGTGAAATATTAAAAGTGCGAAATAATAACAGCAAATCAGCCCACGCACGAAGCCGAGTGTCTACCAGAAAGTTCGCCTTCGTGCATAGCGTTCGCCGCCAGCGTTTGCCGGTAAACATTACGGTTACATAAACTGAGTCGCCGGGAAGCGTGAAAAGCCGTCAGAGATGTTTGAATGCTATCGGGTTCCACTTTTAATGACGAAGCTTAAACGTCCTCCAAATTGTTATTCTCCGCCTTTGAATGTAACTTGACATTAAGTCCTAACTTGGCATTATACGAGCTTTCAAGGAAAGCTCGTCAATTTCGGTTCTTGCGCCTTACTTAGGAACACAGCTTCTTCGGTGACCCCGTGGTCCGCGCATACTTTTGCTCATGGGTGTGAGCGTGCTTGTTCTCGAACTGTGGAAGCCGAAGAACGAGTATGTGCTATGCAATAGTTGGCACTTTAGCCCGAAAGGCGAAGCACTGAAAGCGAGAGCAAGGTTTACCGCTGCTCTCGAGCTCTTTGTTCGAACAGCGCGCTAACAAATACGCGGGGCCGGGCGACATGTTCGTGCACCGCAGCCCGTGAGCCAACCAGTGCTGCGCATCAGAAACAATGCCCCGGCAGATACCACGCGCCTTGGAACGTTAGCGCGATGATTAGAATAGACTGAAAGAGAAAAAGAAAGACTGCTGACCACACCCTATAGCTGTCTGGCGCGCGGCTGAGAGAGAAGTGCACGGTTCTTAATTGTTGAGAAGAGGAAAAGTTGGCAATGTATTCTGCAGCCATTGACGAAGCACGGTTCAGCGCCAAAGAACCTCAATCAGCAGTGGAGGAAAGGGCGATAAGGAAAGAAAAATTGAAATAGATATGAAGGAAGAGAGTGCTCAGAGCTGATATAGCGCTTGATGAGCGCTTGACGATGAGGATGGCAGCCAGCCGTGTTGCAGGCGTCGCACCTCGGTGCACGTGATGAGACCGATGAAGACCTTCGGCATCCGCAACTTGAAATTTAACTGTCCGCTCCGCTCACACCACAGCGTGTGCGCCGCGGTGTGGCACGCAGGCAACTGCATGGCGGGAACGTTTGGTGCTTGTGCGCACAACGCTCACGCCAGCAGCAGAAGGCATGAACGCTGCTGCGCTGCAGAGTCGACATGAGCGGAGCTTGACGGACGTCCATTTGGCTTCGCTGTTCTTGCAGCAAAGCGCACCGCGCCTCTCCCAAGACCACCTATACCTCCACGCACAGGCCATGCGCATGCGCCGTCGACATCGTGACAGCACCACGGTGGCGGACGCGCTGACGGCACGAACGCGCCTCCAGCGTCGAAATAAACATAATCAGACTTCAGCGATTCATACGGACCTGAATTCACTTACCGTGACAGCATTTGCTTCTCTGTATCGCAGTGGCTTCTCCCTTCGCACCCTCTTTCGTGCAAAGCTCCCGAACCCTGTGAAGATACCAACTAAATACAGCGGAAAGGGCGGTGCCATGATGGCACACGATGATGACTGCGACGCGGATGCATGACGACGTCTACGACACAACAAGGCGGCGTCATGACGACGACACTTTAGTTGTCTTGGCGAGCGAAACGCTGCGAATGCCTGCTGCGCAGGAGCCCTACTTGCGAGCGATCATTACATACCACGCACCAGTCAATCTATACGTGAGCACACTCTGCTCTTGGTTGCAAAATACATGCACAGTCGCCACCAGCTGCAGTCTCGATGAGAGTCTGAATCGCAGACGTTACGAACTCCACGCGATCCGCCAATGGCAAATATGGCCTGACGGCTCATTGATCAGTGCGTATACGGCTCCAAGCTGCACATTGGCGCAGTGGCACAAGTTCGACTCTTCAGTGAAGGCGTTGAGCAAAGTTTTGTTCATCTATGCCATTTGGTGATGAATATGCAGGAAGTGAAATGACGATGGTAAAGAATGCCGGCCCGACGATGGCGTAACGAAGCGAGCGAACAGAGCAAACACGGCCTAGGACATGCAGTTAACTGCTGGCCCGGGGAAAAAAAAAAGAGAGAAAGAAATAAAAAGAAAAGAAAAAGGACCGTGTATACGATAATACAAGAGAGATATGCGCACATACATGAGCCCGCTGACAGAAAAAACTGCAGAGTAGCGTTAGGAAAGCTCCCGGTATGTTCGCGTTAATTGAATTTAAAGGGTCCTCTCTGTACGAAAGCAGCTCAAGAATTCAGCAGAGAGGAAACATTCAGCCTATAGCCGCCGGCCAGTGAGGCAATCTAGGAAAAGAAGACATGGAATTCGCCAGCTTCAAATCGCGAAAGTAGTTCCATCCAAATTCGCAACTCAGAAACTGAGTTCCGAGTCAAGATCGCGCAAGTACGGCTTGAAGACTGAGTCAGGGGTAAGTCGCAGGTCCAGCGTTCTTACCTTCCGGCGCCGCCGGCAGACCCACCGTGTGTTGGCTACATGGACTGCTTTCGGGCGCGTTGCACGAAACTGAGGACACGACGAGCAATCGCGAATAGCTGGAGGGAGGGCTGCGGGGCGGGCAACCGCAGAGCACCACCGCGCACGCTTTGCAGTCACGGTGCGGCTCCGCGCAAGGCTCGGGGAAAACACTCTGCGTGTGCGAGAGCCGTTGTTTCTGCTTATCCGCCAAACTATACGTGCAGTGCCGACCACTCGCGAAAGCGCGGCGCCTTCCTAAAGTGCGTCACGCACCGCAGAGCGTTGTCTTTTGGCAGCTTTCTCGAGCGACCCCACAGATTCCAAGTAGCGTACGAGATACTTGGAAAAGAGAAACTTTAATGAGCCGAACGAGCCCTGCAAGTCCGGAACGGCGTTGTCTTTGAGCAGCTTAGCAAAGGGCAGTATCCATGAGGCTTATAACTGCGTGCGGCTGCGAAGACACGTTAAAAAAAAAGAAGTGTCTCGTCGGTTGTCTTGTTTGAAATGGGAGGAATTATAAGAACACAGAGCACGCACCGATATGCTTCGCATACTCGCTGTGTTCTTACCTGCTGAACATTTTAACGAGGAAGCGATAATTGAGCAACTTATAGTGGAGCACGCTTCCAGGACTTGCGGATATTTAAAAGCCTTGATATACGGAGCAGAATAGAGTGGAGCGAGATGCAATACAATGTTGCTTTGAACAGAGCCAAGGCTGGAAGGGTTCCAGGCTTCACTACTGCAGTTCGCTTTTTCTACTTCCGTACATGGTGACATATAGTATACCGCGGTCAACGCCATACTGAGTACAATTAACAATGAAGAAAGCGCGCAGATGGTCCAATGGTTTCGCATCCATCTCGTATATACTAGTTCGAATCTTGGTGCCAACTACAATGCGCTTTCTTTTCTTTTTTTTTCCGTTTAAAAACTGTCCTAGAACAGCCGGCATCCGCACAGGAGACCCTGTCGATACGTTCAAGCGAACGCTAGGCCTCACAAAAAGACAGATTGTTGTGGAGCATTTACGGCAGCAGTAGGAGGCACGTACTACATGAACACAGGTGCCCGTAGGCACCTGCTAGAAAAATAGCTGCAAGGGCACTGCCGTTGAGCTATACGGAGCCTTATAGCGCCTGAAGAAAGAGATTCTCCAGCGTTATACTATCCCTACTAGCCAGGTGAATTATAGACGCCATGTGAGGAAAAGGAAGAATAATCGAATTGTATTTGATGAGCGAGCTGACGTATGAGTTCCCGTGCAAAATTGTCGCTACGGTGAGACCTCCTATCTACAGCTGTTTGCAACAGCTGGGGCGCGGCGGCGGAACTCTTCCACACGCGTTTAACCTTCTATAATAATTATACAGATAGAATGTAACTTGAAAGAGCGTAAGTTTGGGCATGTTGGTATTCCATAACGTTTTCCACAAATGCTTTTTATTCTACGAAGCGGTACGCATATGTGATTCGAACATTGTTATAGAGCTAACACATGCATCCACAAAATAACAAGGACGAGACACAGACGCTGTGTCTCGTCCTTGTTACTCTGTGGATGCATGTGTCAGCGCTGTAACAATGTTCGAATCAAGTATGTACCAACTCGCCCAGAAAGAAGTTTTAATAAACGGTACACATATATATGTATACATATGTGTACCGCTTCGTAGAATAAAAAAAAACAATGGTTAGCGCTGTGTCCGCGTCGTACTTCAGTCTCTCGTCCCTTTTCGTGCGCTAAAAACGTAAAAGATAGAATGTACTGTGGGAATCGATGTTATACGGATCATTTTACAGATAGCGAGCTAAACAGCATTATTCGCGGTTCTTCGACGAGTGACCAGATGGACCAACGTGTTTATGCAAAGTAGGGTGCCTCGATAAAAGCGCAAGCGACGCTATCGAGGCACCCCATGTGTAAAGCAAGCAGTTGATTGCGTGACGCGAGCCTGCATGGTGTGACCACATAAGCAATACGACGACGACGGCGTTGCGAAAGCTTTTCTTTCTTTCTTTCTTTCTTTCTTTCTTTCTTTCTTTCTTTCTTTCTTTCTTTCTTTCTTTCTTTCTTTCTTTCTTTCTTTCTTTCTTTCTTTCTTTCTTTCCTTTCTTCTACGCCGGCAGGAAACGATACAACCCGTTCCGTTACGACCTGGGCCGCAACGGAAAGCGGCGCAGTGTAACAGACCACCTGAAAGCGTTAGCTCCCACGAGTCAAGTATGGGAGCAACTGACACGCTCCCGCTCATGACGCAATTAAGGGAGAGTGTCATTTCAGTGGCAGAGTGGGAACTAGCGCGCGCGCTCTAGCTCGCGGTGCGTGACGCGAGGCACGCGCCAGTCGCCTCAAAGAGCTATGACGTCGGCGTTGGCACAAACGAGACGCGCGTGCATTCACGCACGAATAGGCCCTCACCAAGCTCTGCCAGACCCACCTGAATGGGCGGGCATTTTTTCGACAATTTGGTCGCGCTCAAGGAGTACACTGACATATGGAACCAATGGTTGCAGGCATGATTTAAGCGCATCCACTTTTGTGTTGTACTTGTCAAACAAGGAAATAAAGGGGATAGTGGGCTAACGGTTTGAGCATCGGGTTGCTGGGCTCGGCGTCAGGGGGTTCGATCCCACCATCTGACACTAGTATATATATATATATATTTATATATATATATGAGACAAGGCGAGACAGGAACCTACCATGTACCTCAAAGTGCTTTGGAAAGAGCCAAAGAATGCTTCGAATTAAAAGGCGAACGTCCTCACTGCTGACCGGTGGCAGCGGGCGTCACATCCACAGTTTCACGACGCCGCGGCGGGAATTCAACATGAGAGGGGAAAAATATGGAGAGGAGTTCTTTAATGAACCTTGGCTAGCTTCACCTGACGGCACGACTAGCTTGCTGCCCCAAACGGGAATGACATGAGAAATGGAATCATGTACGCACAGTGGATGTCATAGACACACAGTGCTACGAGATCTGACTTACACCCCACAACGCAGGCCTTGTTAAGTTATCGTAATTGGCAACCGTCACTGGGTCGCAGACCGCAGCTGTTACAGGATGTAATTAACAACGTGACAGCTGCTGCAAGAGAGCTATAAATGTAACGGCTCTTCAACTTTTCGTTCGATTACAACTGACGTGAGCAAGGAGAAATATCGGGTGTTTCTTTTTTCTTTTTCTCTCCTTATTTTACTTCTTTAGGCGGTCCAAAATGTTTAGAGGTTGCCTGTGGCAAATAGCACAATTCTAACCGTTGATATAATTTATTCGATAAGGCGGTCATTAGTTCTACGAGAAATAAAGATGCTTGATTAAATAATTATTGGAATTGCACTAGCTAACTTTTTTAATTAATTACGTTACGGCACATATTTAAATCTATGAATTACAGCCGGTGAGTTCTGGAGGCGTATCCACTTGGAATGAATTCTCTAGACTGCACCAGTTTCGAGATATTAATTTTCGAAGTGTCCGACAAAACGCATTGACGTTCCTGTTACCTTTGCGCGTCGATGCATAAAACAGCGTTTTCGTAAAAGAAGTAACTGCAACACCAATGCATTTCGGCGGACACATTAAAAATTAATATCTCGAAAATGGTGCAGTCCAGAGAATTCGTTCCAAGTGGATACGCCTTGCGAATTCACCGGCTATAATTCGTGCATTTAAATATGTGCCGTAAAATAATTAAACAGAAAGTTAGCGTAGTTACGTTAGTTATTTAATTAGACAGTTTGATTCCTCGTAGAAGTAATGGCCGCCGCCTCATCTTAGGATTGTGCTATCTGCTATAAATGATTTGCACCTTCTAAGAAGAACACTCAGTATAACGAAGACAGCTATTCACTCCGGTCCCGTGGAGGTATTCTAAAATTATTCTGTTGTCTCTTGCAGGAATATTCTATATTCTACATAGAATATAAAAAAATTCGCCTTTAAAAGGAAGGCGATTTCGTCAATGTTAAACGACACATACATAAAACACCAAAAAGATAAGCGAGTAGAAAGGAAAAATGTGGATAATTTTTGTTACAGGCATCCTGTCGCGTATGAATAACTAACTATATGTTGGACATATTTTTAAAATGTGAACACAGTCGGAAAACATCTTTAAGTGTGCTTGCAAAGGAAATAGGGAAAAGACATAGACATCTGTATAACACCGGAGGACACGTGAGTAGTAGTTAGCCTTGAAAATATAGCCTGGCAAATTATGTGATTCCAAACGAACCAGAAATAATCTACGACTTGCCACTAAGTGGAAAAGCTGTTGCCATAGATAGCTTCCGCAAACTAGTAGTTACCAAGTATTTAGTGCTCATTCATAATATTAGCGTGTGACTCACGTCCAAGTCTGAAAGGGCGCAATGCATAAGAAAGCTTGATTGAGCCAAAAATCGAACGCGCCCTCTCGGTGAGGTGCATCCCAGACATCGACATGCCGTAGCGCTGCCAAGCATAGATGAGATTCACGCAGACTTCACGAGTTATTCGGCACGACAAGACCTCACAAAGAGCAAGGTCGGGACACAACACTCGCTGAGTCTCCAACCGACACGGCGACTGAACAAGTGGTCCTGAACAGACGGAGACCCAGTTATTGAGGAGAGGAGCATGGCGGCAGAGGTTCGGCAGTCGGCACGAAAAGAAATGGCAACAACAACAACAGGACACGGCGGTGAAGACGGGGGCGGGCGTGGAAGGGCCTATGAAAGAAGCAAGCAAGCAGCACCCCCCGCCCCCCAACGACCCTCGTTCAAACCCGGCTCCGTGGCCTCTCAAGAAACGCTCCGTCTTCGCGCAAGCATTTCCCACAGACTGGTAGCACACTCCCGCACCTCCTTCCGTGAACACCACTGTTGCTCGAGCTGCCTTCCACCACAGCCCGTTCGCCAGCTTTCATCGCAGGAGCTGCCAGCCAAGGGCAACCGCGGGCCGCGCTTTAAACTCGCTGACCGACCCATTCTCACCGCTCGCTGCTCCGATGCCGAGCCCGGCCTGCAGGTTCGCTGCCCTCCTCGGCAGCGGCCTGCACACCGAGCCCCGGGACAGCTGGCGCGTCGACCCGCGGTGGGAACGCACGTACGCGGGCGGGGCAGGGGGGATTTCACCGCCTTGCCGTCTCTTGCCCGCTCGCGCTGCTTTCTCTGCGTCCATCGTGAATGCAACATTCGGGAGGGTGGCGCTCGAAGGGCAAGGCCAGCCACCCCATGCACGCGCTGTGCGCCCGAAAGAAATCCCCACGGGTGAAGACTCGAGCATCGATGGACGAGATATACGTTAGTACGAGATTGAGCCGCCGGTGATACGAACTATTATAAACCACGGGAGCGTTCTCTTGGCGAAGCGTCTCACCGGGTTCCTACCGAAGGCTTTAACGGAACTTACGTCACCGCTAGCAAGTAGGTAACAACGAGGGAAAGAGCTTACCGCGCTGACTGGACCAAGATGGAAAGGACCACCCAGTGTGTCCAGCGCGTAGTCACAGAAGAAGTTCTTGAGCTCGAATTGTTAACAAGAGCAGAAGACAGCCATTCGTAAAGTTGTACATATTATTGTGGAAGGTTGCCGTCCAACGGTGTAACAGCACTCGGGAACGAAAAGGATTGTGAATTATATAGCTTTCAGGCATACTATTGCCTCGTGTGACAGTTCCCAAATGCAGATCGACAGCCACACCCTCGTAAGCGAATAGGGCGCGTGCGTGAAATGAAGCAATCAATCCGGCTCGATGGTCGCGTCGCCGAAGTGGAAACCAACATCCGGTAAAGAGCACGCGAAGAGGTGGTCGGAATTAAATCACGTGCGATGGCCCTTGCCTGGGAAGGGAGTTGGGACACGCAATCCATAGGTGAGGTGCTCCTACACCGAAACTACGACCTGCTGAAATTGGGCGTGCACGTAACCCGACCAAGGTGACGACGAGGACGCGTCGCTACGTGTGCCTTGCGTAATGGCGGCGAATGACGCAAACTGATATGTAGGTGAAACCGCATCGGTCTCCTCAGCATTCGAACCGGTCCCTGGCGGATAGTGATTTCATACGTTCTTTGCACCGTTTCCGCTCCGCCACGGGCCTCAGAATCTCACTGTCAGATTTTCTTAGGCAATCGTTTTAGCTGAGCAGTGCATTTGTGATGTTATTGGGCCGGATCACTCCAGAAAAGGGAGAAGCAGCACGCCAAAGCAAAAACACACATAAGACTTGTATTGACGTACACGACACAGATAACGGCACACACAAGTGACAATGTCCCAAAATGCCTCATAGGCGACATGCACTATATGTATCGGTGGATTACGATCGGCCTACAGTTCCGGCGGCAGCTTGTGTCGCCGTGTCTTAGACCTCGTTGAACCGATGCCGGCCAGCGGGGTCGGACAACTGGGTCGGACGGCCGGGACGGTCGGCTGGGTCGGACAGCCGGGTTGGACGGCCGGGTCGGACAGCTGGGTCGGACGGCCGGGACGGTCGGCCGGGTCGGATGGCCGGGTTGGACGGCCGGGTCGGACCGCCTCGCGGCGCTCAGGTAGCCGGCCGCAGTCACCGGGTCGCGTCCACAGCTGGCGGGGTAGCCCTGTGGCCGCTCACCCGAACGCTCGAGTGCCCTGGTTCCGGACCGCCAGCCCTCCTGGACCAGTGCCCAGCGGAAGAGCGGGGCGAGGTAGCCTCCCAGCGGGCGACAGTGTTGCTTCAGGTGTGGCGTATTGGCGTGGTCGGCGATAGCTCCTATGGGCCAGACGCCCAGCGAGGAAGCTGTTTTCCGTCGACCGCCGAACCTCGCGCACTGCTCACGCCACGGGCCACGGGCCACACTCTCGCGCCACGCTTTTTGAGGCGCCACTGCCGGCGCTCCCAAATTGGTGTCGATGATGATGATGGTCCTCTTCGCCACCGCACGGCGCACTGTCTTCATATGTTTAGGCTTCGCACTCCCGCGTACCATATATTATGACAATACCCCCCTTTTCGAGAAAGTTGTTCGCAACTATTCTAACACAAGGACGCGGGATGAGAAACAGAACAAAAAGGAAAATTGTCATGTACGTCTGTCCGATTGTTCATATGAGTACACGACACATCTTGCTCACAGGGCATTGCACCCAGTCAAAGAACGAACGCACAAGTCTGTTTGCTTTCAACTAAATACTAAGCACTTCAGATGTCGCAATGTCTAATCACATTTTGATATATAAACAGGTGATTACGCGCGACTCGACTCAAGTAGTCAGCTCCGACACTGTCACAATCTTTTATGTAGTTAACAGTAAAAGAATACTCCTGCAAAAGGAGACTCCAACGCAACACTCTGTTGACGTGCCTGGCGCGCTCCTCTGTGGGCTTGTTTCCGGTGGCCTGGTCCCCGGCGCTTTCTCGACTTCGGAGGGTCTTGTGTCGGCGCTTCTAAGACTTCAGGACCGAACGGACTTGTATTCTTGCACGCACACACAAGCACACACTGACGAGGATGTGGAGCGGCCTGTACTTTCTCTTTAGCGGTTGTCTTTTTGCACTTGTCGCACGACTTCACGAAGCGTTTTACGTCTCTGTGCACATCTGGCCAATAAAATTCTTGTAGGACACGATCGGTTGTTCTCCTGATACCTTTATGTCCTGCCGTGATGTTTTCATGAGCCACTTCTAATACGCCATGTCTAAATGCTTTTGGTATGACCACCTGCTTAAAGGTTCTGCCTGTGGCCCGGTGGTAAAGGCGATACAACAATCCTTTTTCTTCCACGAACTCGTAGCTGTGGCCCTTTCCTGAGTTAAACGACTTGCTTACTTTCGCAAAAATATGTTTCAGCGTCGGGTCTTTCCGCTGTTCTTCAATGAGTTGTCCTTTTGTCATGTCACGTAAGACGATTGTTGGAACGCACAAGGGACGAATCTTGCCTTGTTCTTGTTCTTCCATTTTTGCTTCAGCCACGCTCGATACATGGTGAGGCTTCCTAGGCGCCTTATTACGCTTCATCCCTATCGACGACGACTCAGCGTTGGGAGCAGCGGGGTGCTTCCAGTCAGAGTCCGGATCGTATGGTCCTCTGACGCCTGGAAGATTTCCCAGAACAAGGTCATAGAGGGGCTCGTCCATACATGCCGCTGTTAACTTGCCTGTAAAATACGGCGTGTTCACTGGCAGGACAGCTTCAGGCAGGTAGCTTGTTGAGCCATCCAGAAGAACAACGTTCCTCTTTCTTCCCGTCATATATACCTGTGGAACGAGCTCCCGTCTGACAACTGCAGTATTACAACCGGTGTCTCGTAATACACGAACACTTCTTCCCAGCAGCCGGCCTTCAACCACTGGCATCCCGTCGATGAGGAAAGTTACAGCAGTCCCAGGGTTCTTGTCATCGCTGTCGCTTGATCGGCGAGTCTTCTTTCCTGGACGCTTTGATTCATTCACTTGACGAGTTCGGATTGGTTGAGATTTGGCGAGTGCACACGCTGAACTTGGTTTGTTGTCCCCGTACCCAGTTCGGCAATTTTCAGCTGTGTGTCCCGTTCTGTCGCACAACTCACACTTCAGCATACGCTTAGGTGGGGCACGGCAGTCAGGAGCCAAATGTCCAAACCGATGACAAAGGGTGCACATAAGTTGCGGTTTCCTGGGAGCTTCAATGTTTTTTCCACCAGAATCCTTTGTGTTATCGGGACCCTTTCCGAGGTTTGTCCAGTTCTGCGCTTCAAGAAAGCGATCCGTCAAGCTAGCAAGTTCGTCAAGGGATTTGCACTCTCGCTCCTTCAAGAAAATGACTAGCTTTGACTCACAACAACGCAGAAACTGTTCAGAGATCATGTGATCTCGTAGATCTTCATAAGTTTTAGGCACATTAGCCATCTCAATCCATTGGTCAAAATAGGCTGAAATTCTTGCTGCTAACTGTCTTCCAGTTTCGCCCTCTACTGCTCGTGCTTTACGAAACTTCTCTTGGTAGCCTTGAGCCGTGAATTGAAATCTCTGTAGCAACGCTTTCTTTACCTTTGGGTAATCTAATGAATCGGTGGCAGTCATCCGACCGATCACAGTTAACGCTTCCCCAGACAGACACATGCTCAAAGCAAGAGCCCATTTTTCTTGTGGCCAGTCCTGCCCTGTTGCTACGCGCTCAAATCGCTGTATATACGCGTGTAAGTCATCGCGTTTCTCGTCGAACAAAGGAAGTAACTTCTGTGGATTGAGGGATGACGAGGAGGTGCTGGGCGCAGTCAAAATTTCAGAAGCAGCTGCCGGCACATTGCGAGCTCCTTCCTGAAGCTGCAGCTTTAGCTGGAGGATCTCACGCTGCCTCTCGTCAGCTAAGCGCGCTAATTCAGCAGCTTCTTTCGCTGCCTCTCGCTCCGCAGCTCTCTCGTCCCTTTGTTTTGCCTGTTCGGCCTCAATCCATCTGCGAAGTTCTGCGCCTGACAATCCTATT
The DNA here is from genome assembly GCF_038994185.2 of Dermacentor albipictus. NCBI lineage: Eukaryota > Metazoa > Arthropoda > Arachnida > Ixodida > Ixodidae > Dermacentor > Dermacentor albipictus. The sequence continues at coordinate 18,915,940 of NC_091823.1, forward strand.
TGGAGTCCTATAGCCGTGATTTTCTCTAAGTCCATGGTGCCGTCTACTAATGTGTGTCTGCGCTCAAGCGAAACTGCCCCCTTTCACTGTATTTACGAGTGGATCCTGGCAGGCTCGCCAGTTTGTGATGTTATTGGGCCGGATCACTCCAGAAAAGGGAGAAGCAGCACGCCAAAGCAAAAACACACATAAGACTTGTATTGACGTACACGACACAGATAACGGCACACACAAGTGACAATGTCCCAAAATGCCTCATAGGCGACATGCACTATATGTATCGGTGGATTACGATCGGCCTACAGTTCCGGCGGCAGCTTGTGTCGCCGTGTCTTAGACCTCGTTGAACCGATGCCGGCCAGCGGGGTCGGACAACTGGGTCGGACGGCCGGGACGGTCGGCTGGGTCGGACAGCCGGGTTGGACGGCCGGGTCGGACAGCTGGGTCGGACGGCCGGGACGGTCGGCCGGGTCGGATGGCCGGGTTGGACGGCCGGGTCGGACCGCCTCGCGGCGCTCAGGTAGCCGGCCGCAGTCACCGGGTCGCGTCCACAGCTGGCGGGGTAGCCCTGTGGCCGCTCACCCGAACGCTCGAGTGCCCTGGTTCCGGACCGCCAGCCCTCCTGGACCAGTGCCCAGCGGAAGAGCGGGGCGAGGTAGCCTCCCAGCGGGCGACAGTGTTGCTTCAGGTGTGGCGTATTGGCGTGGTCGGCGATAGCTCCTATGGGCCAGACGCCCAGCGAGGAAGCTGTTTTCCGTCGACCGCCGAACCTCGCGCACTGCTCACGCCACGGGCCACGGGCCACACTCTCGCGCCACGCTTTTTGAGGCGCCACTGCCGGCGCTCCCAAATTGGTGTCGATGATGATGATGGTCCTCTTCGCCACCGCACGGCGCACTGTCTTCATATGTTTAGGCTTCGCACTCCCGCGTACCATATATTATGACAGCATTAAGTGACACAAACCTACAGGCATTTATCGAATGAGTCTTGGTGTATCTTGTGCTGAGACAGTATATTGGCAGTAACGCGGGTACAACCTTTATTACCTGTAGTTTCACGGCGTGTAATGCTGTCGTTCAATGCACGATTTGCGCAATGTCAGCGCTGTCTTCTTTTATTTTTAGTTTTCCGAATGAGAACAACATGCAAAGTACAGCGCTATGAAGTAGGGAAAGGGAAAGAGCAATGCTCCAACAGTTAATTTAATTATTCATGCGTGTCGGTGCCCTCTGAACTGTCGATGACAGGGAAGAAACGAGATTCTCGAGCCATTGACCTGACGCTCTACATGTCGCAGGGGCGTAATGGTTACAAGGCGCGTCTTGCCCGCTATATAGCGAATACGAACTGGCACGCGGTAATGCGAATGTGACGTTGAAAGACTTCCTAGACTACTTGCGCGCACGATCAGCGACTCTCGTTCAAAGTGATGCGCTAATCTGCTACTACTTCTGCATGAGCAACAATTTATGCAGGGATTATACACGAAGGTGCTCCCTGGATTCACAAGTAAGAAAAGCAAAAACGAAAAGAAAGTGGAGGAAGGGGAAGACGTGGTTCGACAGCCCTGATTCGCTAACGAGGCAGCTAAGTGAACGGCTATGAATTATAGAGCAATATCCCCAACTGCTGTACTTTATTTTATTTTCTTTAAGACGGCTGAAAGGCGTGTCAGGATGGATGACATGTCGGACACCTTCTGATATCGGGTAATTATTGCAAAAACTGAAGACGAAGAATTTTCGTATTTTATGTAACCTAACAGCGGTAGTTCTGCCGCTGTTGCTTGACGAGAACCACCGTTCGTAACGACCCTGCAGTGCTTGTGATGAAAGCGTTCTAAGATAGACACATCGATACGAACGGATTTGCCATATAGTCTTCGTCGCCCTCAAGTCAGTAATCACCGCCCATCTTGAGCAGACCATGAACCCCGAAAATGCAGATTTGTTTCCGCCAGAACCATCAGAAAAGGCAAGCTAAATGGGCGCGCCAGAAGGTCCTTCAGAGCTGCTGAAATATGGGGAGCACTTCGAGCATTTCCCTCAAGAGTTGTAAAAAAAAAATATTCGCCGTTTTCGACACAACATTCAAGGCATGTAATCACACAAACAAGGACTCGTTTTACTCACACAAGAAAGTGCTCGAATGCGTTCCAGTAATTCCACGTAGCATGTCGAAAAAAATGGGAACACACTGCCGCTTCGTGCTTATAGAAACGTTGCCACGTACCGCTTCGGAGAAGTTAACTTGCGAGGGTCTTCTTCCAAACGTTATCAACGTTGCACTAAACTGCTATCCGAAACTATGCGAAAATGCCGCGGGTGGCTTAAAATACAACGGGACGTAATTAATTTAAGAAAGTTTGTTCATTCATTCATTCTTAATTCATTCATTCATTGGGTTTCACGTCCCAAAGCGACATTGGGGCTATCAGAGACGCGCAGTGGAGCTCTCCTGATTATTTTTGACCAAATGGAGTTCCTTTTAATAGGCACCTAAATGTAAATACACGAGCTCGTTCTTGCATTTCGCTCCATCGAATTGCGGCAGCCGCGGCCGGGAATCGAGCCCGCGGCCTGAGCCCGGCACCAGGACATCATCCAGTGCGGCATTGGGCGCCATTACGTTGGGCAATGCATGGGCACGCCGGCCAGGCCACGTGCCATGACGACTTGCGTCCTGTCCCGCCTAGCTGAGCGCGCCGTCTTGTTCGCCCGTCTCGCGCGGCACTTTGAACGATGACGCTTTGAATGACGCACTTAGAAAATGTAAGTTCCCCAAGCTCTGCAGAAAAGCGGCGCTGGGGCGGCCGGAGCAACTGCCGAATCTTGTTCATGTGCCCAAACACAGGCCCATACGCACTATACGGGTGACCGGCCAAGACGCACGTGGTTTCGAGTGTTTCTAGAACGACAGAAAGCTGAGCTAGTTGGTAAGGATTCATAATGCAAAATAGAAGTGAGGCGTGCAGACAGGACACAAGAGTTGTCCACTTCTCACAAGGACACAAGTTCGTGTTGTCCACTCCTCTACTCTTGTGTCCTGTCTGCACGCCTCACTTCTATTTTGCATTATGAGTGTTTCTATTAGGATTGTACGAAAAATAAGTTTGCATGTCGGAGCATGGGCTCTGAAACTTAATAAAAGAAAGACAAATTTAGGAATCATAAAAAGGATACTGCTAGGAATTTAGACATAAAATAATTTAACATCAATGAATGCAGTAAAAGAACATCTCTTGCGAGGCTACATTCGCCTGCATCCAATAAAGATATCCCTCCTCCTTGTTGGACGCCACACTTTGACAATATAGATGTAATTAGCGCTTATAATAACCATTACGTTCACCTGGCGAGGCCTGTAATTTCCAATGCACTTCACTGCGCGTCCTTATATAGTGGAAACACCCTGGTTGTGTTGTTTGTGAGTAGTTCATTAAAGTTCTCAGTGAACAATGTACGACGGAAAGTAACACGAAGCGTGGTACCTATCGTATATAAAGTTACGTAACACAGTTATTTTAGTCGACAGCCAAGGGACTATCTACTTATCAAACAAAGCAATTCTTTAAAAAAATAACAAGTTCCCTCGACTCAAGCCAGCTGGAGGGGTTGCTTGGCACCCATTCTAGTGCCGGCGCAGAACCGCTGGCGGTATACTCGCTATCTGCACATGAAACTTCACAGGGAGTTTCCCGAGCCATTGAAAGGATCGTACAAGTGAACGCGTGAGTTATCAGCTGCATGCTGCAGCGGTGTTTTTCGATTTCCCAGAAATCTGCCGGCCGAAACACGCAGCAGACAGCGCACATCCAGGATGCACCAACGGGTGTCTGTTCGTATTGGCGCCAATGGGATGCGAATCCTGACGGTCGTCCTCTCTCCTATAACGCAATACGTTAAAATCGACGAAGGCTATTGTTTGGAAAAAAATACAGAGAGAGAGAGAGAGAGAGAGAGAGAGAGAGCAGCTGCAAAGTGACTTTCTCGCGGATGAAGGCAGCGTGGCAGAAACGCGGGCGAAACTGCGCACTTTGTCGCCGCGAAGGTCGGCGTGCATGCAGTCGGCCCCTCGCATTAGCTTTCGCCTTCGCCCAGTCAAAAGTCTGGCGGGAGATGAGTGACAAGCGCTCTGAAAACGGGGGACGTTGAGCGACGTTCGACAGGTTGGCGGGTGACGTGTTTGCCGTCTGAGAGACTTTTCTAAAAACTTTACGCCACGTGAAACAGAACAAGGGAAAGTGCCCGTAATGCCGTTTCCTTTTTTTTCTCCCTCGAGCTACAGAAAACCAAAAACGCAATAGACGCAAGAATAATTTTTAAAAAATGTACGGCGGGACTTGCCGAGGCGCGCAAAGGACAGAAGGAAGGCCGCAGGGGTGGAGAAAGAACAATGAGCTGCAGGCGAAGAATGACAGCGATCGGGTGGCTGTAAAGCTCCAGAAAGAAATAAGTAAACCTACATATACGTTCGGCCATTGTACAGAGGCACGTATGCGCTGAGATGGATGGCATCTGCTCTCCGCTGTTCGCTGACGTCTACGCCCGGAGAATATGCCAGAAAGCAGACGGCGAGCCAGGAGCGAAACAAAAGATATACGCTCTCATGACCGCACCGCGGCGCCCACGTCAGAGTAAGGGTAGATGCAGGTGTCAGTGTCTTAAGCTTAGCAAACCAGTGACAACCCAGTTACTTGGCAGAGTTAAAACTTACATTTTTGATCAAATTGTCTGATTGAATCACCGGACACCAATGAGGCCATCTAATCATCTGAAAGTGCGTTGGCATTTAAGAAACCCTTGACATTTCTCTTTGACTACGTAAGCAGAACGATGGGATCTTTCAGGCCCATTTTTAAAGAAAAATATATAATGCAAGTGGCAACAATGCAAGGTGTACCCAGATGGGCTACTGAGGTTACGGTTTGGCGAAGTGCTGACATTTTTTTTTCTTTCTTTTTTGTTTTGTTTGCGAGAAAATTAACGGTATATACAGACAGCTTGCGTTTGCTGACGACCGAACATGTGCACTTCCTAAACATCTTTTATTCCTTATTTATTTTTTATTGCTGCGGCATATTTGTCCGCGAACGTATGTAAATGCCGGCTTTAAAATGCAGCAACCTAAAAAACTGAGCCACTCACCTGGCGGCGAACGCTTTTGGCCAGGCGGTCCTCGCATCCACGTCTCCGTGAAACTGATAGCGAGCAAACGAATGCTGCCGGCGGTGGCGAGAGAGACGGTTCCCAAATGACTTCTTATCTCCCGAATTCCAGAGGGGGGAGGGTCATGCGATGAAGGCACCACAGAGCGAGCGGGGATCGCCTATCTTTGGGAAAAAAGAGAGCTCGGAACCATGACGTTCCAGACTTGGTATCCTGTTTCGCAGCGCCGCTGCTCCGGCACAACGCGCGTCGGAAAACACCACTGAGAAGACAAACAGACGCAGTGACAACACACGGGGCAGCTAGCGGACTTTGTTTCAATGACGCCACTTGCGCTGTCCTGCGGCGAATGCGCAGCACGCGTTGAAGTAAGCAAGGGTCCACACGGTGACAACGCAGAGAACAGCCGGCTGCCGGTCGAAAAACACTGGCTCCAAGCCGGCGCCCCGCGCGCACACGCGGCTCCGATGCGAAACGTTGTATCGGCCGCACTGTGTGCCCAACAGCAGACGACGACTCGCGGCCAGCTTCTTCAGATGGCCGCCGCAAATTTTGTGGCGCAGCAATCGCTACCGACAAATCTTTCTACTGTTTTGTTTATGTTAACGACGTCTTACCTTTTATTTTCTTTCTTCGAGCTCGCGTCATTTTCAAAAACACTCGCCTCTTCTGGAATCGTCAGTACTTTGTTTTTTTCTTTCCGTCTGGCAATTAGCGTTTCTCTTCCTTGTTCCCTGCACGCTTCTGTAACTTGGTACCGTGTTTCCCTAATTTTTTTTCCCTCCCATTTTTTTTTGCATTATTGCAATAAAGGCTGAGGCGTTCTGAAAACAAAATATTGTTTTTATGGGGTAAATGATATCATAGGATGGAGAAACAGATAATTGCGCAAAGGGCAGAACGTAGAGACGGTAGAGTTTCTCGTTGCTTGTCTAACCGACGAAAACAGACAAAAGAGACCTGAAAGCACGAAACAGTTTTGTAACTGTGCGTTCACGTTACTCTGCTGCTAATTATTGCTATTCCTGAAGTTTCCTGTAAAGTCACCACAAACAAGATGCTCGGGCCAAATTTAGTGCGAGAGTTAAGGGCCGAAATAAGATAAACATACTGTGGTGCATGGGATGCCTTTCAAATTTGAGTAAGCTACATGACAACAGAAAATGCGTCAACCGGCGGTGATATGCAATGCGTGCGTCGATGTCGGAAACGTTCACCGAAGTTATTGTTGTTGCTCGAGACAAACCGAGAACTGGAAAGCCAAAGCGTTTCGCTCCGGTGAGATGTGATTGGACTTGCTTACGAACACACCTACGAGGTAACAGGTGCTAACTGGGATTTCGTGTATCGCGGAGGTACATGTTCGCTACTTTTCAAGCACCGAAATAGCAGAAATCAGCGGTACATAAACGCGCGCACTCATATCGTGCCTATAATTCTACGAAAAGTGCAAGGGAACGTGTTAAAAGTAGCAATCTAACCGAGAGAAACGTATCACAGGCTACCCAGCACAACAAGGAGCGGCTATTTGCAAGAAAAACCACAAGACAACAAAGAAAATGGTACGCAGAAGCGAAGAAGGAGAGAAGCAGAATGTGACGGCCTTTTAACTCCGGCGAAACCAGCGCCGCTATAGCTCAGTGGTAGAGCACTGGTCTCGTAAACCAGGGGTCGTGAGTTCAAACCTCACTGGCGGCAGTCAACTTTTTTTTTTTTCGTGCTTTTTTTTTTTTTGTCTTAACGCGACAAAGTTCCAATATTTATTGCATTGGTGAACATATTGCAGGAATACGCTGTAATCGTATCGCCGTTACATTCCTTTCATGCGTCGCCACACGCGTAGGTTCCTTCGTGGATTCCAATGGAATTTCGATGCCAAACTGTTCCAGAATGTGGGAAGCCAGTAAAGGCCCAAGTATTGACACGTTTCGTCTGATGATAATACTAGACCGTGCAAAAAAAAAAGCTTATTTTGTACAGACACGTAAACCTGCACTTGCATATCGAGGCGACTAATTCCGCGTCCACGGAGTTGATTTTGATGCCGTATGTGGCATTCAAAATAACATGTTAAAATCTCCTGACTACGTACAGTAAACTTTCTTATACGTTGTCAATTTTCTTGTAATATTTGCCGAAAACTGGGAAATATAGGGGTTTTTAAGCATCAAGCGTACAACTATGTAAATGAGCGTTGATAAATATGATATATCAGGCAGAAAAGATCGATATGTTAAACAACATTCTGTAATACAGCTTTAATTTATTGGTCAGTGGGACTTTTGCCAAACTCATGTATAACGTAAGGTAACGTAGGCTTTCACGCAAGCTGCGAACTAAATGCATCAACCTATTTGTGAACTTTTTAGGCAATGTTAGAAATTAATTCTGAGGAATTGGAATGCTTTTTATGCATACTTACGGCGCTGCCTTTGTGCTTCAAATATTGAGAAGTGCGGCCTAGCGCTTAAATGCCGACAGTCCGCCAAATTTACTTCGTCATTCCGTTGGGCCCCTGAAACGGCATATCGTTGGTGGAAGTGGACACGTGGCGCCCAAGGGAATGACGAAGTAAATTCGGCGGACTGTCGGCATTGCAGCGCTAGGACAACGCCGCAGACAGCAAAGAGATAACGCGAGCTGCTCGCGGGGTCAGACCGGTGGTGACATCGGAGACGTGACGAAACCCGGGGGGTCGGCGACATCGACGACACAAGCGCTCCTTTTCCAGCCAGTTTCGGTTTCGAGGAGCCCGCCAGGGGGAACTAATTGTTCGCATAGCTCCCACATGAAATCCGCTATTCCAAATTTCACCGTTGGGATAGGTAGGGTCGAGGACGGGCCCCAAAGTACTCATTTGCTGTAGCCACCTATTGTTGATGATTAGACAGTTAATTACCCTAACTTAGCAAATTACGCACGTAAGTGCGGCAATTGCTCTGTATCTATAGGCCGCCAATCTGTAGACATCACCGTGATTTATATTTATTGTAATTTAAAAAATTTGGTGCAGCTAAAAAAAAGCACCATATATATATATATATATATATATATATATATATATATATATATATATATAGAGAGAGAGAGAGAGAGAGAGAGAGAGGCCTTTTTATTTATTAATTTATTCTCTCTCTCTCTCTCTCTCTCTCTATATATATATATATATATATATATATATATATATATATATATATATATATATAGAGAGAGAGAGAGAGAGAGAGAGAGAGAATAAATTGGGCCTCCAAATCAAAACTGCTTCTAACAGCTCGGTTCATATTAGTTTAGTCTTTTAGCAACAAAGTGAGATAGAGAAGAATAATTGACTTAGCAACGAAATTCAATGATATCGATTTAGCGGTTGTTGCTTCACCGCGTTAATCTCACAAGCACTGCATGTTCAATTCACACTGGAGTTGACCCGAAAGGCTGGGCTAGGGCCGGGTAAGCAATTTTTGACTCAGGCCCGGGCCAGGCTTGGGCCTATAGGAGCTTCGGGCCCTGGTCGGGCCCAGGCCTATGTCGGGCGCAGATTAGGGCTGGACATGTTATTTACAACTCCACAAAACAGCGGACTATAAAAGCTGCAGCCCTATGCGAATTTTAGGTCAGTGGTGTCTGCCGGTTTATGGGTAAGTTGATGCAAGCAGGTCACGACACATCAGCTGTACGCTGCACAGATTATTGTACATTAGCGGATCCACGCTATCCTTCGAATAGCAACCACAAGAGGAACCCACGAGAGAAGTTTCGGTACAGCTGGTTACATTTTTCAAGAGCAGAAGACATGCCTGGAGGCAGAGTCGTATGCAATTTGTTGCTGCTGCGCCAAAATATGAAGATGTTCGACAGCGCTCACTCATGTGCCGCTTTGCACTGCCTGTGCATGACCATTTTAATGGAAAAACGAAAATTAAACATTCAGCAAGTTCGTAGAGTATTTAAATAAACTGGTAGCAAATTATTTCCGGAAAGTTAATTCACAATTTTTTTGTTAATGCATAATGCAACTTGCAACCGGTTTCCTTTTTTTAATTATTTGTACGAGCGAGTTGAATTTTCTGCCGTAGTTTATCGCAAATCAGTCGTGAGTTCAAACCTCACTGGCGGCATTGCTTTTCTTCTGCTGTTCCCTGAAATGTGCAGTGAATGGCGCATCACTTGGTCACCAGGTAAGTGAAAGCACTGAAAAGCTGTAAACTGCTACTCAACACCATGATCGGCCGCTATAGCTCAGTGGAAGAGCACTGGTCTCGTAAACCAGGGGTCGTGAGTTCAAACCTCACTGGCGGCAGTGCTTTTTTTCTGTTATTCCCTGAAACGTGCAGTGAATGGAGCGTCGTTTTGCCACCAGATAAATGAAAGCGCTGAAATGTTGCAAACTGCTCCTCAGCACTCTCAGCGGCCGCTATAGCTCAGTGGTAGAGCACTGGTCTCGTAAACCAGGGGTCGTGAGTTCAAACCTCACTGGCGGCATTGCTTTTTTTTTTCTGCTGTTCCTTGACATGTGCAGTGAATAACGTGCCACTTTATCACCAGATAAGTGAAAGCGCTGAAACGTTGCAACCTGCTCCTAAGCACTGTCAGCGGCCGCTATAGCTCAGTATTCTGCTTCCAGCCACCGAGCGTGACGGACGCATGATGACGGGCTCCGTTGGAGCGGCTTCAGCGGCCTTTATGGCCGCGGAAACAGGACGATGGAACAGGAGGGCACCTACCAGGTTGTTCTGTCAGGTCTCTCTGCAGGAAACTGCACCGACTCTCTCTCAGGTCAGGTCTCTCTGCAGGAAACTTTACACCGACTAGACTTACGACCTTTCACCGAGTCAAAGATACTCGGACCGTGGCCACACCCGTCACTGGCACGAAAAGCGAATCGTGCATTACTGCAATACTTGAGATACACCGGTTTAAGAGACCGTTTATAGTGTCCCTGTGCATAGTGTCCCTCTCACACGTACTCTGTGCTTACTCTCTCCCTTTCTTCTTCTTTCCATTCCCCTTTCCCCCACCCCCAGTGTAGGGTAGCAAACCGGATACTCTTCTGGTTGACCTCCCTGCCTTTCCTGTCCTTGCTTTCTCTCTCTCTCTGTCAGGTCTGCCAACAGGTCGTTATGTTTTAAATACAGTTTTTTTGCACGCTGATATTACGGCGCGACCGTACCGGATTGAAGATTTCCGTGACGCATTGGCACAGCATTCGCTTCTTCCGGATGTTATCGCCCTGGGGGCGTATCGCATGAGCCATGTCTGGGCTATCACTTTCAAGGACGCGGACTGGGTAAAGAAGATCTCGAGCATCGGGGAGCTGTGTGTAAAAAGCCGGCGCTGCCTGGTGATTGATCCGGCGAACCAGGACGTTTGACTGAAGCTCCACTGGCTTCTACACAATGTGCCTGTTGAGGACTTGCGTGTCGCCTTTGCGCCCTATGGAAAAGTTACCGAAGTAGGCCGGAATGGCTGGCGTGTGCAAGGTATGACAGAGAAGGGCTCAACTACCCGGCTCGTCACCCTCAAGTTGAAAGCGGGCGTGAGGTTGGATGACTTGCCGCACCAGCTGAGCGTTGGCGGTGAGTTGGCGCTTGTTGTGGTACCGCTGTGCCTTCGGTGTCGCGGTACGGGCCACATCCGCAAGGAATGTCGAGTCCCACGTTGCGGAATCTGCCAACGCTACGGGCACGAAGAAGACCAGTGTACTCGCACTTAAGCGAGCATTGCAGGCCCGGGAACCAGCGAGGACTCGTCTGAGATGCTGATGGACGAGACGGATGCGGAGGAAGCAGCCCGTGCTGGTGTACAACCACAGCGCATTACTCATACCCGTGTCACACGGGCACATTTGGAAGGCCTTCCAGTCGACGGCCTTCGAAACGCCAGAACTCTATCGACTCAAAGGAGTTGTCGCGCTGCTACACGGCACTTTTGAAAGGCCGTTGAGTGGTTCCGGCGTTTCTCGCCAAATTGTGTGGCGTTGCGTATCTTTATTTTCGTTTTCATGTCACAAAAAGTTAAGCAGCATTAAAACCCCTTAAAAGCACTATAATTTCTTTTATGTTTGTTTATACATTAAAACAATTGTTTATAAATTGTCTTACAGGTATGTTTAGTTTTTAAGTTGTCGAGTAGCGAAACTGCGGCAACGTTTGCGTCGCTGCACGTCGCTGTTGTCGAGAGTGTGTGTAGTTCGCGCATATCAAGTGGCAAAAATACTTTATTGAATAATTGACAACACTCATATATAGTATTTTTAGAGCATTTTGGTTTGATTTGTTCTTTCTAACCGTGAGTTGGAGCACACTGTGAACGAGAGGGCATGTTCGCGCTGTTTCCGTTTCCGTTGCTCAAAGGCCATCGAGATTTCGATAGAGTTGTAAGGTGCTCCGTTGACTCGACAGACTATTGACTCGGCGGCCGTCGAAACCGCCCGTGTAGCAGCTCGAACTTGACCTTTGAGTCAACTGACTATCGGTTCGAAGGCCTTCCAAACGCCCGTGTGACACGGGTATCAGCCATCGTTCACGACTCTGGTGAAGCAGAAGGCGGGGACCTCCCGCGCAACAGATGGTAGTGTACAGGCGCAGCATAAGCCTGAACAGGACGACGTTGACAAGGTGAAGGAGGCGGCGAAAGCCGCGGTCGCCAAAGAAAGCAACGTGGAGACCCTCGACATTGATACCATGGAGACGAGCCAGGAAGCGCACCATGCGGATAAAGGTGTTTCTTCTTCTAAGACATGTCTTTTAATCTTATTGCTCCACTTCGAGTTGCGACCTTGAATGTCAGAGGGCTGGGAGCAAGAAGGCGACAATACCAGCTTAATCGCCTTCTTCTGGATAACGATATTCATATAATTGCTATACAAGAGTCGAAAATAGAGAGCCAAGAGCACACTGACCGCATGGTGTCTTCCTTTCAAGCAAACTTTCATGTGTGCGTCTGTCATTCTGTTGGGACGTCGGGTGGGTGCCTTGTATTCATCAGTAAGACGTTAAGAGTGAACGTAGAGTCTGTATTTGCATGCCCAAGTGGTCGCCTTTTAATTGCTGTTTTCATTTTTTCGAATTTATGGTGGCGAATTGTTTGTGTATATGCTCCCAATGTAGAAAGTGAGCGTAATTTTTTCTTTGAATCCCTTGAGCCATGGTTGAAAGGCGACAAGTTTTTGCTTGTACTGGGTGACTTCAACTGTGTGTGCGCCACAGTTGGCAGAGTGAAGTATAGGCCACTGAGAGACAAGAGCTCTGAAGTGTTGAATACTTTTGGTCATGAGTACGGTCTCGAGGATGTTGGCAATGCGTTCTCCACTGGAACCCACCCAGGATACACGCACTTTCAGCGGGAGAGCCATACGAGACTTGACAGGATGTATGTATCTGTCGATCTTATGCCGCTAGGCTCTAGTTACGACGTTAAACCTGTGCCTTTCAGTGACCATTGCCTCGTGAGTGTGACTTTAGGAATAAAGGGCAGGAAATCTCGCTTTAACTGGCACTTATGGAAACTGAACACAAAGCTTTTGGAGGATGAAGGGTTCATTATGCAAGTCAAGACCAAGCTAGACAAACGGCTAGACGCACAGCCAGCTAGTTTTGCAACTGAATGGGAGGGGTTCAAAGAGTGGGTAAAAATGAAAGTAATAGAAAAGAGCAGCGTGGCTCGTTATAAAGAGCAAGAAAAAGAAATGAACGGGCAACTTGAATGGATGCTGAGCATGGAAAGTAGCGCGCCGGGAATTTTCACGAAAGAAATACGGGAAGTGAAATGCCAGCTCGAAAGAGTTGACGCCGACAGGTATAGAGCCGCCGTCATACGTGCAAGGTCTGAAAAATTGTGGGATGGCGAAACGCCGACAAAACGAACGCCATCAGACGAGAAAAGATACGCTTACCTGAAAGAAATTGGGAGCATCCGATATGACGGCCGGACTTCGGAAGGTGCGAGAGACATTCAGAGCGCTATAGCGGAACATTTCACGGCAACTTCTTAGCAATAAGCGCGGGACCATAGAACGCTTTCATGTAGACTTTTCAAGGCTTGTGCCAACACTAGATGACAAAATTAAGGAACGTCTTGAACTGCCTATAACAGGAGATAGAAAAAGCAATAGACGACCTATCATCTAGGAAAGCTCCTGGGCCAGATGGGCTAAGTGCGACCTTTTATAAAACCTTTAAGCTTTCTGTTGCACAGTGCATGCTCCATGTGATAACTGAGGCTTATGAACGCAAACAGGTTCCATTGTCTTTCAATACGTCCCACATCGTTCTAATTCCCAAGACTGATGATCCGGAAGAATGACTATTGGTGGGGTCATATCAACCGATTAGTCTCACCAACGTCGACTATAAAGTATTTATGAAGGTTCTAGCAAAAAGACTACAATCTATGATTACGAAATTGGTAGGGTCTCACCGGACGTGTTGAATTAAAGGCCGTAGCACTGCCACAAATATACATGTCGCACGCAGCGTATTAGAGTGTGTTGATGCAGTTGGTGGTCAGATAGCAATGATACAACTCGACTTGGCGAAAGCCTTTGACCGTGTCTCCCACGCAATTCTTTTTTCCATCCTGGAACATTCCAAACTAAGGGACGTTATAGTAGAGGGCGTAAAAATGGCCTACAAGAACTGTACGACCCGAATTATAGTTAATGGCAGTCTCGCTGACAAACTTGCTGTACGTTCTTCATCAAGACAGGGATGCCCGCTTTCCCCCTTGCTTTTCGCAGTGTATTTAGTGCCCTTATGCCTGGCAATCATCAGCTCTGACCGAATTTCAGGTTACAGACTGCAGTCATCACACGTAAAAGTACTTGCGCATGCTAACGATATAGCGGTGTTTTGCGCTAATAGACAGAGCGTCTGTGAAGCCACGAGTGTGGTCGAAAAATTCTGCGCTCTGACTAGAAGTCAGATCAATTGGGGAAAAAGTTTCGGTTTTCGGCATGTTGAATGGGACGTAACACCGGGTTGTTTTTCTCTGCTTCGATGGTCCACCTTGCCAACGCGATATCTAGGAGTTCCCCTGGATTGTTATCGGGATCCCATGTCGTACTGCAAAGAACAAGCTTCGAGAACGAAAGAGAAAGCGGTCGCATGGCAAGGAAGACAGCTATCAATGTTTTCCCGTGCCTCTATCTGCAATGTCTTTTTGATTTCGAAGCTCTAATATGTCATGAATGTGCTGTGTGCTACACGAACAGCTATTCAAAAAAATGCGTAGTGTTCTTGCTGTTTTTATTTGGGCGTCCACCTGGGAAAGAACCAGCCGAACTAACCTGTTTGTTTCAGTTAAAAGCGGAGGGCTTGGCCTGGCGCATCTATTATTTTTACGTCAAGTGGTCTCGCGATTTATGTTTTTGCGGGATCAAAGTGATCCCTTTCTAAGAACTGTTATGCAAGTGCGCTTAGAGAGACTGCTCCCTGGAAGGATAGCCTCCTGTGATAACATGTGTGGTGCAGTGACAGGATACTTGCGCGAGGTTGTTCTTTCGTGCAAGATGTTGGAAGTACCTTTCAGCCCTGAGTACATATGCAATGTTAATAAGAAAGAGCTGTACATTTTCGCTGATATTATTATTCCGAAAGTTAGGACAAGAGAGCGACAGAGAGATAAACTAAGAGATGAAAAGATGATTTAAAACACTCAGTTGTACTTAATTAGTTATTTATTGAAAAACATAAACAGATGAGTAGCGCACCCAAGCGGCAGAAATGGGAGGATGACTGTGGGGGTGTAAATAGGAGAGCGAGAGAAGATAAAGAAGGGAAATATTTACATATGTAAATCAGAGCGACTGGGTAAAAGTAACCCATAGTTCGTTTGCGGAGCGACTTCGACAGATTTGTCATCCGGCCCTGCCCACTGGCACTGTTAAGTCACCTAGAGCAGCCACTTAGCGAGGCCAACACAATGAAAGCGCCTGACAATGATTGCGCAACCTTTCGTAGGATCCCGATGCTTAAAAAAGCTTACCAGTGGTTTAAGGCAAGTTGGGCTGACGCCACTTGTGAGTTGGGTCTAAGGATTCAGCTTTCTGCAGTAAGATCGGTTGTCAAGCTTGCCGAGCGTGGCGCCGATCTCTGTTCTTTTTGCTCGATAACGTTCACAAACAAGGTGAGCAATCACCTATTTTCACCAAAAAACTTCGCGTTCGGGACTTCAGGCCATAACGATGAGGAAGCATTAGCGCTTATGTATGCGACTCCAAGCCATAGACGACATATCCAAGTTGCGTTATACGCCGTGGTAAGCCGTGCGGAAGGCGGAGCAATAAATGGGGATCAATACAACGATCGAAGGCGCTGGTATGTGAAGTCTGCCAAATTACATTGGGCCAATGTGAGCTCAAATACAAGCGAGCGGAGCCGTACCACCACATCCCTGATTGTAATGAAGTCGGGATAGCAATAAAATTGACCCTGTCATGGGCAGATCGAGGGGTTGCATTTGCTTGGTCATTTTCTATGACACAGCAATGATTTGACTGTTACTGAAATATGACGCCATGTCCTTTCTCAATTGCCGGATGGTAAATTTATCTTACTTCCGGGACAAGTTGTTCATTGGATCCTCATCGGGACTACAAAGGGGCTGTCCTAGAATCGCAGAGGGCAGACCAACACTGGGGTGTTTTATGATTGATCAATTTAAGTGCTGCACGAACGGCTGCAAGATCGAAGGCTGGCATTGATTTCGAGCGTGATCTTTTAACTTACATCGCGCATCTGTGGAACCATCATCATCATCATCATCATCATCATCATCATTTATTTACCCTTAAAGGCCCTTGGCTTAGGGCATTACATAAGGGGGGGGGGGAACAGTCGCTACATATACAATGGTCGGTGACAACAAAAAAAGCAATACAAAGTGCAGGGTTCATGTTCAACATTAACATCATCGGAAGCATCAACACTAAGATAGACACAGCGGCTCAAGAACAACTTGGAAACAACAAAACACGCATACACATTCAAAAACACGGCAAAATAACTCAGCCCTTGAAATGTGCTGTTAATAAGTGCCTGAATTTATTAGGTTCTATTTCAGTAAATATGGAATCGGGTAAGTCATTCCACAATGTAATGGAGCTAGGTAAAAAAGATTTATTAAATGAGTTTGTGGAGCCATGTATGCGCTGCAAACTTAGAGTTGAAAAGACGGCGTGAGGTGCGAAGCGGCGGGTGTAATACAGAATTTCTTAGCTGTGGGAAGGTATAGTACAATTTGTGAAATAGGCAAAGCTGTGAAATTTTACGCTGAAGTGCCAGGGGTTGAAGATAAAGGGATGCCTCGATAAGAGTTATAGTGTGTCGTTTGTCATACTGCGATGTGATAAAACGAGCCGCGCGATTTTGGATGGCTTCAAGCTGATCGATTAGATAGTTCTGATGGGGATTCCACAGATCGCCGAGGCATATTCGAGTTTCGAACGGATGAATGTTACGTAGGCGAGTTGACGGACAGAACGGGGTGAAAAAGCGAGGGATCGTCCGATAAACCCAAGCAACTTAGAAGCATCTGTACAAAGTTTTGCAATGTGCTCAGACCATGTTAGTTTGTTGTTCACGATGATTCCAAGATGCCTGTATGATTCTGTTTCAGAGAGTGGTGTAGAATTTAATGAATACGGATAGCTGAGGTTATTTCGCTTTCTTGATACATGCATGAACTTACATTTGGAAATGTTCAGTTGCATAAGCCATGTCGCACACCAGGTGCTACAGCTATATAATTCACTATTCATTGGTAACATTCGAAAAACGAAACCGCTCACAGTCGGGTACACAAGCAGCCATTATCACCAAAGCGCGCGACCATCCGTTAACACACATTGACGTTTCAATGGTGCACATTCGACATGTTGTACAAATACCTCTCCACCAGCTTGCGTAGCAACAAGGCCGCATACTAGTTCTCTCCATATCCTCACTGTTCACCACCTCTCGTTAGTGTCGAACTACATGCCTGCGGCGTGACCGACGTCGCCATTGGGGTCCCTGCATTCACCTCGAATATGCCTTACCATTACTATGCAGAAGGCGCAAATATATTCATTAGCTTTGAAATAGGCAACATTAGTGCTACTGCACGAAGTCCAAAGTGACCGCTGCATGTTTACACCTATGGATAGTTCCCGCGCTCTAGTTGAGCAGCTGTAGTGCCCGTCATGGCTAAGGGAGACCAAAGAAAGAGAGAGAGAGAGAGAGGGAAAGGTAAGGCAGGAAGGTTAACCAGAAGTCCGGTTTCCTACCCTGTAAGGACAAAAAGTAAAGGGGTCTTAAGGAGATAGCAACGGAGAGAGAGAGAAAAAGCTCTCTATTGAAAAGCACAGTGATTAGGTAGCGTATTTTCGCCTACATGCTACTATGCAAGTAATGGGATGATGGGAAGAATAGCCTTAGAAGAAGGGCAGAAAAAGAAAGAAAAAAGTTCACCTACGATTACGATACTCCCTAATGCGAAATTTGAGCGCAGCTCTCTACGTGTTTTGATTTTGCGATATATTGGCTGGCGCGTACAATCGGCCTAGTGCGGCACGTTGCAAACGGAGAACTCCCTTGTGAACCTGGAAACCGCGAGAGCCAGCGCGTGGGGCGCATGGTTGACGCGTGGGCGCGATTCACAAAAGCCGCCGCCGACAGACCCAGAAAATGCGCGCTACTCTGGCGCCATCTCGTAGCCATCGCCGCAAAGCCCTTCATGCGCGGCACTACGCGTTTCTTCTCACGCTTTCGCCATACCCTCCTCCGCTTTATGTTTTCGCTGCACCCTCCTCTCCGATTTCCTCCTCGCACCTCTTCTTTCTCGCCGCTTTTTCATCCCCCGCTGAACCCTGCCTTTGCTTTCATCTTTCACTGTGCTCGTTCGCTCGGTTACGCCGGTAATGCCTCTGAGCTGCGCCCTCTGAGCTGCAACCTTCTAGAGCTGCGCCCTAGAAGGTTGCAGCTAGGAGGCAGAAGAGTATATAAACGCGAATGCGTGCAAAAAAAATTGATGCGGCACATGTCACTACTACAGTACAACTCGCAGGCCCGTACACTGCAGGAAACGAAGTCGCGCGCGTTTATTGCATGCGTCCACTGTGACCACGGCCCAATTACTTTTTGCTCTTACAGTGGCAGGTTGTCCACTATCTTTATGTGGTACGCAACGCTTGCCTCTCCATATACTATAGCGTGGGCAGGCGCACAAAAGATTTGAGATTGTTTCTTCGCATCAGCAAGTGCAACAGGTTAGGGCTGTCGGCCCATCAAATAATGAACAAGTACTTGATAAATGCGACACAACATAGTTTCTCCACTCCTCGGTAGCCCAGGCGGTAGGTAGACCTTCAAGTCAGGAGTCGGGAAATGCAGGCGACTGTTCGTGGAACTCATTGGCTTCCACCAGGTCAACGGTCAACTATCAGGTCAACTAACAGATCAACTATCGCGTACCTTAGAGTGAAGTATATCTGCTGCATATTTTCTTGTGAGTGAAATTAACCAATATCTACCACTGTCGTGCGCAAAATAGGCGGACTGGTCGGCGCGATCATTTCCACTGACACCACAGTGTGCTGGCTCCCACTGATAACGTATATATCGTGTCCCTGTTTTGTTGCTCGATGATCTAAATGCCTTATATATGGTACAAATTGTACATGAAGTCCGCGGCGCATTGAACTTTGTACATTCCTTGGAGGGCTGCCTTCGAGTCGCAAAAAATGGTCCAGCGATGAAGCGGCCCCTGAAGAACAAATGAGAGTGCCGCTCAAAGTGCAGAAAGCTCCACCCCCGTAGACCTCGTCATACACGATGTCTCGATCTTGATTTCAACTGACTTCGTTGGTATGACAACTGCTCCTCCGAACTAGTAGATTTAACAAAACCGTCAGTATGAACATGGAGTTGAGGGCTGTGCACCTTGTAAAGAAATGGTAGTGTTGCTTGTTTTAGCACTGCCAACGGCACCCCAACTTTTCTTTTGATGCCTAGAATAGTGACGTGTACCTTGGGTTGGTGCATACCCCACAGAGGTGATGGCAATCTTCTAGTAGATGTAAAATCTGATGGAAGACAGCCGTGGTGCTGTGTAATGATGTTGGAATAAGTTGCACACGGGCTCACACGGGCTCAGTACGGCGTATTGCATGTGCCCTAAAGACGTCAAATGAAATGTATGTCGTGATCAGGTGATCACACGTGATTGACTACAGCCATTGTAGATGCACGCATCGGCTATCTTAGACAGGTCCGGAATGTTGAGCTTGGAGGCTTTGAAGTGTACGGATATTGGTCACGCCGCTGTTTCTCAGCACAGGTTTACTGTAGCTCGGAAAGGCACTTTGCTTACGCACTGCGGTTCTACAGATGAGCCGATTGTCCATGCGAGCCACTACAAAGATCATGAGGCATGTAAGTATAGGAAAAACTGCATACTTTGAAATGCACGCGGTGGTTATAAAGCCCCCAAAAGTGCGCGGTACGATTGCAGCATCTATTGAACTGATGAGTCCCAGGACTTCCTGCAGAGATGAACAGTTGCTGTCAGCGTCTTTTTCATATATGATATGAGAGCTCCAGGATAGGCCCCGGACGATGAAGATCCCAAAAGATCGGTGTTTTTTTTTTATTGATATGATATAAGGAGATGTTGGCGCGCAATTTAAGGCGCCGGCTACTCCTTATCTCTTGGGTGGCTCCGTCATACATCATTCAGGGTTCACGGTTACATATCAAACAATCATTTCACACAAGCACCAGGACTTATAAAGCAACGTTTCCACAGGAAGACTATGGCAAATGTCTCCACACCTATGTAGTCGAAAGTCTCAAAAGTAGAAACGATACTGTCGCCTAATAACACATTTTCTAGTCAGCGGGTCAGCGGGTACATACAATATACATGGCAAATGTCTCCACACTTATGTAGTCGAAAGTCTCAAAAGTACAAACGATACTGTTGCCTAATAACACATTGTCTAGTCAGCGGGTGGTATATACATCGTGTAAATATATTAGCACATACAGTCACAACAAAGCAGTCAACATAACATAATTCCCAAACAGATGGATATATAGAGTCACATTGAAATGAACAGAACAATGAAAGCACTAATAACGTCCAGCGATGCCGCTGTCTTCAAAGAAAGTCTTTAGTGCTTTTAAAGCGCTCTTCTGCAAGGCCGTTGTTGGCCAAGGGCCCAAAAGTTTCCTTAAACTGAAAGGTCTGCGGTCTAATTTACTTAGCGCTGATTTAAGTCGGCATCTTGGTGTGTCGTGATGTGGGCAATCAAGAAGGAGGTGATATATATCTTCATCTACAAATCCGCAATCACATTCGGGGGTTTCCGCTCGGCCAATTCTGTGTAAGAAATGCTTTGTGTAGGCAGTGCCTAGCCTTAATCGATGAATAAGCGTTTCCATAGTTCTATCTAATGACAATGAAAATTTGAATTCAATAAATGGATCAATATGATATAAGTCAGAGCTCTTAGAATTCTGGTCAAACCAAGTGTTTCTAGACATGTTGAAAGACGTTGTCCTTATAATGCAGCGTAATTCATTCTTTGATATTGGGAGCGGAGCCGCATCATCTTTCAGGTGCGCTTGTCGTGCTGCTTCATCGGCTGCTGTGTTGCCAGGAATGTTGCATCGGTGTGTTCTTTTGCATGGGATTGTTTGACTGTTGACGCAAGCGGCATGCGGTGCCATCTGTTTGTGGCTTGACGCCATCAATGAACTCTTTTCCGGTGAGAGTTGCCGACCTCATTTGTGCAGATACGCGGATACCTTCGTCGCGACCTGTTGCAGTCTGGAATCTGCAGTCTGCAGTTTTGTAGGCGTGTTACATCTTAAGCCCATATCCAGATGCCATCTGTATATATTTATAACTACGCCTGACAGCAGCAGCAACTCCGCAAGACTTATTAGCTCAAGATAAAAAGGAAGTGTAGGTCTGAACACTCCATCTTGGGGAACGCCACGCGATGTGGGTTAAAAAAATGTTCTTTGGTCTTCAGTCACGACAAAGACAGATCTTTCGCACAAATAGTTGCGTATCCAACACTCAGCGTGACTGCCAATGCAAACAGCCTGCAAAGCGTCCGTATGGTCGTATGAGCCACGTCATCGTACGCTCCATTGGCGTGTATATATATATATATATATATATATATATATATATATATATATATATATATATATATATATATATATATATATATATATATATATATATATATATATATATATATATATATATATATATATATATATATATGTGTGTGTGTGTGTGTGTGTGTGTGTGTGTGTGTGTGTCACAAGGTCAATCACACTGTCTGTTGATGATCGACCACAACAAATTCCAGGCATATATAGCTTCTGCATAGAAAATTGTATCTTTCGGAATGTAGTTCAAGGTGCGTCATGACCATCGTAACCATCGCTTTTCCAACCGCAGCTGGCCCGGTGCGACTTCACGATACGATGTTGTGTCCAATGGAGACGTGCCTGGTTTTAATTGTGGGACAAGGTGGCTTGACCAGGCTTGACCTTTGCCTTTTTACCCTGAGCAGAGTAGCTCTGCCTTTCAAATAAATTTCTTTTTCTCTGTATTCCTGCAGCCTTTCTCATTTTCTTTTTCGCGTTAATTTTACCGAAGTCGACTGTAGTTTGTTTACTCTATTCTAATGGTGGCAGTTCACATGGATTCGTGTGAACTTACGACGTGCAAGTTATATTATTTGTACAAGTGCCACCTACAAACTTTTTGCGTAAGGTAGCTCGCTTTCCCAACGGCAAACAAGCGCTACGCAAACGTCACCTCTTAAAAAGCGCTTGACCAGAGCTGATGCTCCGCAACGATTTCAATCAATCGTTTCTCATTGACGTCACTTGTTGAAATGTTGGTCCAAATCAGCCGCTTTACAGAAAATGCCGGGGAATAGGGTTTTGCGCCGCAGGAAAGCGGCGTACAAGTTGGATTCCAGAGTGCCGAGTCCTCCGTTATTGTTTAGGTTACTTGTTTCCGGAGAGTGAAATATTCGGATACGAATGAAGATTTTCATGCAAAACTCATTTGGGACTACTAGATTTAGTACCAAATACTTCTGCATTTGTAAACAAGAGGCAGAAAGCATCGCTTATTAGCACTGTAAATATTGTAGTAGTCACACACAAGAAAAGGTGGTATATCACATAAAATTACGTGACAAGTCAGCAGGCAACCTGGAGAAGAAACATTCTTTATAAGATAAATAGAATACACGGTGGAAAATCAAGAAAACGACACTTCTAAGCAACCAGTATACCGTCTTTGTGCATATTTATTTGGAGCAATGGTCTCATAAATATGATTGAATACACATGATTTAGTTGGATAAGAAACATATAAAATGAACGGCCTCGCAAAGTTATTTTGCCTTTTAGGCTCTAATAGCTGATATTATTCCAAACATTCGGACAGAAAGAAATGTTCTATAATTTCATATGTCTTACTCTCCAATTAAATGCAAATTTACTAAATGATGTTGTTTGATTCGCATTTAATATTTTGACATTTCGCGCAACATGGTTTATATCGTCCGTACACCTAGTTGTGCCTGCCTTTGAACACGCATGCGTTATTAGCATCTTTCGTATCATCAACATTTTTTGTGCGGTCTACAGCGACGTTTGTATGTCTACTTCCCAAAAGCCGGTGTATCTGGTCCACATTCTTGCGAATTTGGCGTGCAGATCAATACGATCCACTGTTACAGCGCCATGTTTTCTACCTTCCGCACCGCTTGCCTTCAGCATCTGTCAAGCATAAACTTGCTGAAAATGAACGCTTGCAAAATACTGGTCGCCTTATGCGTAGGCAAGCTAAAGCCATGTGACCAAGGTGCTCCGGCAGGATGAAATCTTCATTATTCCCTCTGAATGAGCGAGATCCGCGGTGTACCTCAAGCTTGGCGAATTAGATCCTGTTATTTCACCTTGTAATCAACGGACAAGAACAATACAAACAAAACAAAGGACCACAAAAAGATGGATACGTGTTCAGCATGGTTGAACATGAGATGTTCCGTGGCGTTTCGACAAGGGCACCGTTTCAACGAATACAACGTTTCGACGAAGACTACGTTTCGACGAAGACGATGTCTCGACGAAGACGATGTCTCGACGAAGACGACGTTTCAACGAAACCAACCTTTCGACAAAAAAGGCGTTTCGACGAAGACAAAAATATTGTATTGATTTCCTCTCTTGCTCTTGACTGGTTATTCTCCACTATGATTTCGGACATCTCACTCCTATTTCTGGCTGTATTTCTAAGGTGGTATTGGCCCTAGACAAATTAGTCATTATCCACAGAAGGGATTCTTTATCCTTGTGTTAATCGCTCACAGCAAATAGTGGTACTCACATTTAGGTAGGTTTAATTTTTTCTAATGCCTGCTCACATAAATTTAACGAGATTGGCTTGAGTGTCTGGCCATAAGGGCTTATTTATGAATGAAATGGCTGACGTACTGGCGAAAACGGCCCTCACCGGCCCTATTCTATATCAACTGCTGATAGATTCAGGTGACGTGCAGTTACACAATAAATGTTTACTCCAGCTATATATAATTTCGCATGTTACCGGGACCTTCTATTTTCTTGGCACAAAAACTTCTTTTCTACCAGTAAAAGCTGGAGCAATTTTTATCCGATTACGTTGTCTGATGCTCCCCTTAAATCCTTATCGTCACAGAGCTGGCCTGGCACCCTCCAAATGGTACCCAATCTGTTAAGATGAGACGATCGATCACTTTATTACTTATTCTGTCACCGTTTTCCACCTCTAAGAAAAATATCTTAGAAGTAGGTTTGGGCAACTTGGTATAAATTTTTCAATTCCGGACATTATTTCTCCTAAAACCTCCTCTCTTGGACGGTTACAGGGATTCTTGCTCATTCGTGGAGGAATATTTAGTTGTTTCAGGGTAGTTTTCCCATAATTTCTTCGTATGTTACCTTACATTCATTTCGTCACAAAAATTTCGGTTGATTTAACTAATAACTCCTTTCCAATATCATCCGTATACTCCATCAGTGAAGGAAAATGAAGCGTCTCGACGATAGTGAGTTCCCTTGTCTAAACGTTCACACTACAGACAACACTCGTTCGATTACTGTTGATCGCTAAGAATGATATAACACTGTATGGGCGCATAAACATTTCTACCGGACGTTGATTCTGTCTTTGGTATTAGTTGTAATTTTTGCTGTCTTTGTTTGCCGCTCGATCGGCGCTGATGTATGTCACAACTTTTCGAAGTTCAAATAAGTTGTGAGTGAGCAGTCATCCCGTCGTCTTTCCCGCATCAAGTCGCTTTTCGTCTTATTTCGTCTTTTTCTTCATGTCGAGACGAATACGGTATGGTATTTATACCCTCCACCATGGCAACAAAGACCAGATGTTATCTTTCAGCATTATATGTGACTCTACTATATGCAATCGAGGCAACTGATCCATAAACGTTGCATCGTCATCGCTCAGCCATCGTCACTCTGTCGTCGTTACTCCTATCGCGGTATCATCGTCATCGTTCCGCCATCGTCAACACGTTGTCATCACTCACTTCGTCGTCGTCATTCAGTAGCCGCCATTGCCACCGCCGTTATTCAATTATCGTCATTCCATTGTTGTTACTCCTTCGTCGTGATCCTTTCTTCACATGCCGTCGCGACCCCTTCGTAATCATGGAGTTGTCGACATTCCAGCGTCGTCGTGCAGCTGTGGTCATTTTGTAGTCGTAGTTTCATCGTCTTCGTTCGGCAGTCGTCAACCTGTCATTGTCACTCACTCAGTTGTCATTTCATTGTCGCCATTTCTTCTTCACATGCAGTCGTGATGCCTTTGTAATCATTCACTGGTCGGCATGCTGTCATCGTCGTGTAGCTCCGCAGTCGGCATGCCATGACTGTCGGACCGCCGTGGTTCCATTGTGAACATTCTGTCGTCATTACACAGTTGCCACCCCACTGCCGTCAATACCCACTACCCCCAATGACCAGTGACAAGAAATAAAGAAATCGCCAACAGAGAGGTACATGGAAGCTGGCGCCATAATCCATCCCCGTAGTGTGTGTGTGCACTTAATGTGCATTTCTGTAGCCCTTAAGAGGAAGCTTTAGCTCGGGCCCAACTCCGACGCGGCCTATTAAAGTACACGTAAAACGGAAAAACGTTTTTCTGAGATAACCCCTGGACCGATTTTAACGAAATTTGTTGCATTTGAGAGAGGAAGTTAAATTATAATGACTACTGGAAGCGAAATTTCGATTTAGGGCTTGAATATTGTCAAAAAGTTTTCTAAATTTCGAAAGCTTGAAAAATATAGAAACCCGAAGTTTACAAATTAATATCTCTGAATCAAGAACAGATATCGCAGTTCTGTAAACGGCGTCCATTAGATCATTAAAAGCGCACAAATTCCACATGTAATTTTATATCTTAAATGAATTTGTTATGTTGTGTACAAGGGTTCTGCACTAGCTGTATTTTCATATTACTAATTTTTTTTTAGATTCATGTGTAACATGTCAATTTTGTCCGCTTTAGATGAACTATTAGATGCAGTACACAGAATTCATAGAACTACTGTCGCAATTCACAGAACTCTGATATAATTTTTCATTGCTGAGTTACAGAGTTGTAAACTTGATGGTTTAGTTTTTTGAAAATGTTTGATTTTTGCCAATTTTTAATAAAAAATGGCTGTGGCTTAGGTAAGGTTAAGCCCAGGATGCGAAGCATACTAGCCTTTATTTTAGTTGTTGAACCACTGTTTAGCCTGGTGAACTGCTGTTGCTTGGCTATATTTGGTTCGGCTAGACGAAGAAACAACTCATGCATTACTTCTTCGCCTTCAAGAGTGGAACGCGACAGCGTTCCCGTCGACCCGCCAAGGGGTGTAAGACAATGGGCTACAGGGCAGCGACTACGCGCCCCGCATTGGACGCGGTGAGCGTCGAGCAAAGCAGCGTTCGGCGCGGCAACGAAATGTGCGCCTGAGCAAGAGACGCACGCCTTAGAAACAGCGCGTTTCTAAGGCAACACCGCATTCACTAGAGGCGCTTTTGTACCGCTTTGAAGCGTTGTACTCGTGGCTCAGTGGTAGCGTCTCCGTCCCACACTCCGGAGACCCTGGTTCGATTCCCACCCAGCCCGTCTTGCAAGAGTTGAGCCAAAGCCACTTCTCCTCTGTCGTGACGTCACGGTGTCACGTGATTTCATGGTCACCGCCGCGCCTGAGGAGCTGGGTTGAGCCCTCGTAATATGCTTCGCATAAAAAATTGACGACTTCGATCAAAAACTCTAAACCTACAGTCACTAGATTTCAAGTTTCTTTTTTTTTTAATGCAACGAACCTCGCCAAGTTTGGTGCAGTGGCTGCCTAGAAAAACGAATTCTCCTTTACATGTATTTAGATAGGAGCACCAGCGCTAAAGCTTCCTTTTAAATGGAAGCCGCGTCATTACATTACAATTGCTTGAACGCGTCACGTTTGGTTAACAATTGAATTTCTCTTACTCCGTCATTAAACATTTTACTTGCGTAAAATAACACTTCATTTACGTTATATTCTGCAAGAATTTCGGTCAACAGTGTTACGTTCGTATAACATTCATTCCATCATTTGGGCAAATATCACTGAACATAAGCTTGAGATCCGCCGCTTTTTAATGAATGTAACCAATTTCTAGATGCTATTGGAAAGAGGTTGTATATCTTTCTTCCAACTTACAAACCAGCGAGCAAATATAAAAAGAAAGGATACAAGTGATTACCAAGATGACTCTGCAGCTTCCACAAATATTTTTTTTTTCCTCCATACTTCTATTCAACCAGCATATTCCGCTTACAAATAAATCCCACATTTTACGGCAAATAAAATGAAAGAAAGCAATTCATGGAAGTTCGTGCCTTTCTTTTTCCGCTGTTGGCTGTAGCCGTTGTTTACTGAAGGCACGCGGCATGAATGCGACAGGCTGTCGCAACTGCGCAGAAGCATACACAGCGCTCATCGCGCTATCAGCGAGTTCGCGAGCGTCTCACGGCGAAGGATCGCATCGATCACCGATCTCAACCATCAATTGAGTGCGCCTAAAGCTGCCGCTGATGGGGCGAGCACTGGTACGAGAGCATGCAAAACCAGCAGCGCTCGAGAGAAGAAGGGTGACGCGCAGCGTACGCCATCCTGGACGGCGAGCTACTTAAGACGGTGACTGGCATAAAAGCGAGAGCCCCGCGAGGGCAGCACGCGATGCTCTGCGATACGAGGGGAGGCGCCGCGAAGGGTGCGAGCCGCTCGACGAAAGGAGCTGCCGCTCTTGGAGGCCCGGGATTGGAGTTGCCTGTGGGGTTCGCCGGTTTTCGTGGGGCCGGTGATGGATGGGGCGAGCGAAAGCGGGCTCTGAATGCTCAACGAGCGGAAGCCGACGCTCTCACAATAAGAAGCCATTGTGGAACTGCCCCCCCCACCGCCGGCCCTTCCTTTCCACGGCAAACTCGCCCCCGCTGCTGTCGCGTCCTGCAGACACCGACGCACCTTCTCTCGGCTCCCATTTTCTTGCTGCGTCTTTAGGAATTTACTTCACGCGTTTGCTGCTTTTCGAGGATTTCGTTATTGGCATTGTTTCTTTTTGTTTCGTTTTCTTTCCGTCGGATATGTCGAGCGCGTGTCGCGTATTTTCGTCACTTTTTCAGGTCCCACGTCTTCCGCGGCGCACCTCTCTCTCTCTCTCTCTCTCTCTCTCTCTCTCTCTCTCTCTGTGGTCGTCGCCTCGAGTAACCCGGTCCCCAACGTGCCGCGCGTGGGAGAGCGAGATCTCAGAAATTGCGAGCGCAATAAAGACTAGTCGGAACGTGAAAGAAGGTCGGTAAATGAGGAGGGAACTCAATTAACCTTAGCGCGCACTGTGTTGTAGCGTCAGCTAACAAAACACTGGCCAAGCGAAGTGAAGACAGATGAGGGAAAACGTCAGGTCCCGTGCACCCGTGTGAGCGAGTTCCAAAGTTTGCAACGCTACAACGCGAGAAGCGGAAAAGCAGAAAATACATTTTAATGGATGGAGAGGCCTTCGTAAGCACGCGGCAATGATTCATGCTGTTCTAGCGGGCTTGCATATTTTAATAGCTCCGCGCACAGGTGTGATATCCATGCTTACCATTAGCAAGGTATATATATATAGCGTGATAAGGTAGCGCCAGTAGCAGCGTAACTGAGAAGTGGGGAAAGGCGAAAAAGGGAATGCGTGTATAAAAGTCGTTGAGGGATTAGCAAAAAAGTTACCGATTCAGGAATACGCTTTTATCTTGCCTTTCTCAACAGCTATAAGCCATCGGGAGCGCATGAACCTATTAGTGGTATACACGGCAAGTAGAATTGTGGTGACGTATATCACGACTATCAAAATTTGATTGCTTTGTTTTTCGTTTTGCTTACATTTCTTACCGCAAATTCGTGTTTCACTGTTTCCTGTTCCTCGTTTGTTGTTGTTGTTTTTGTCCTAGTTGACTTATATCAACCAGTGTTCCCAGACGCACCTTGATGAACACTTAAACACACCGATAGCTATAACAATAGTAAGCTTGCTCCGTTGGACCCAAACCTGTCTAGGTTCTCTGCATGTATGTGCGTTGGTAAGCGTTAAGCGACTCCACTAATGAAGGAGCACTAACAGCTTCAGCCAATATACATGAACCGCGTGATTTATTTTCCTTTTATTACACTCTGTTACACTTTCCTGTATTTCTGAATTGACTTCATTTGTCCGCATCGCTGCATTGAAGTGTCACTTCTACTTGTTTGCTTACGCCACATGAACTCCACTTCCAACTACGGCGCTGTTTTCCTATATTCCTTCTTTTTGTCCAGCGAAGACTACAAGTCTATAGATCAGTGTAACTCAAGCCGAGCCGGTCGTGCAATGTAAATGTATGCGCGTGTGAAAGAGATCATGATAAATGAAAGGCAGGGATGTAGACTGTGGGGTCTGATGTGGGATTCTCACACCGTACTCTTGGGACAAAGGAACGACAACACAGTAGTGCAAACAATCACAAGGGCATTTATTGCACCTTTCATCGATCGATGCCCGCTAGCCGAGTTGCTATCCACAAAACATGCCGATGGGCGCGCGACAAATCTAGAAGTCCGACTCACCGCGTCCTCGCGGGCGAATATGTTCGCTCCATGCTGGATCCCAACGCCTGGTCGTTCGCGTGTATGGTCACGCGAATCGTGGCGCGTTCGAAGGCGGCCACGCGAGGCGGTCTTGCAGATGCATCGGTCGCCGCGCGCGCGGAATGTCCGCACTGTTCGGCGACCCGCCGGGGAAGAGGGTTGCTGCACGTGCAGCACGTCTGTCCCGCTGGCTGTCTCGAACCCCAGAGGGAGCGCCCTGTCTATCCCGCACCCAAGTAACCGCGCAGCGGCGCGACGCTCGCGCCATCTCTCGCACTACGCTTGTACCACTCCGACGCCGCGTGCGCGGCGAAGCCGCACTACAGGAGACGCGCTATGCGGGAAAAACATCAGGGGAGGCGCGAGGGTCGCGCATCCTCACATCCCCCCAACCTTAAATCACTTCTTATACCGGCGAAACATGTGACACGGTCTAACTTTAACCCGTGCTTCGAGAACAGGGTGGTACATGCAACAGTGGTCGCGCTGAGTAAATGTCCACACGCTGTCCATAACATGCGGGCCGACTGTCCTTGGGTACACCGCTGGCGTCCGCCAGTCACAGCAGCAGCTTTGTAGACTCGACGGCATGATTCCAGGCCAGGACTCCGGAGACGATGACGCAGTAGTCGGTACGAGCAAGCGTCGCTCGCGCCGACGCGCCCTGCTGGCAAGAGCCGCAGTAGCTGTCGGTGACCGCCGCCTCCTTTGTCCGCCGCCGAGGGTTGTGAGCTAATTGTTAGCTGGATGCAGGAGGCCGCCGAAGTCGCCGCGCCGAACTGGCCACAGCATCACCATCGCCCGGGGTGGCTCGATCGTAGTCCGGGGCAGCAGCGCAGACGATGTGCAGGTGACGGCAAACCAGGGGTGACTCCAATCACACTGCGTAAACTCAAAACACTCGGCAAACACTAAAGTAGTGCAAGGGAGAGGAATTCTGCATGCGCATCGCCCACGTGGTACGATGTTCAACTCGGCTAGCAAAAGATCGGGCAGCTACTCAGATGCTAAGTTCACGTGAACGAAGCTCGCTTCCTTGAGTCGAACGAGTAATTTCAATTCGTGCGAGGCTAACTAGAATGAGGTAAGCAAAGTGCAACACCTCAACGCCACGGTCCACCAGGTTGTGTCCATCTACGTGCGACAGGCAGCTTCGTAAAGCCTTAGGCCTAAAGCGTCGCTACTCTGACAACAACCGGCATCCAAAAACAACACCCAAAATGAGCGCAAAACAGGCAGCCGCTCGGTGCACACAGCATCCGAGTTGACGGCGCCCACCGTCCCAGACGGTGTCGGAGCGCCCGGTGCCAGGCCGCAATACCAGTCAGCCCGTAGTGGCACCCGTGGCCCGCGGCCACCCGGCTCCCAGAGCCGCGACTTCATCCGAGTCAAAGAGATAGAAGAAGCTATTTACATAAGAAATTCGGACCACCCACGAGGCTTCCGTACTCACTCGCTTCAGGCTTGCCACTGCTCCGCGGGCGCTCAGCCTCGCTCTCCCAGGATGCAGACCACGTGGCTCTCGTACCAACGAATGCCATTAAAAAAAAAAACACTTGCGAAAAGGCTTAGTATGTTGACATGTTCAAACACACTACAGCCACCGCCGCCTCGCTCAAGAAAGCACGCCGCCGATGCTAGCGATCAAAATCCACGCTAGGCCTACGCTTCGGTTCAAACAAAGGTCTCGAACGAAGCAACACTTAAAATTATCGTCCGATGTCCCAAGAGCCCCACGTTGGGCAGTCAGATGTGGGGTCTGATGTGGGATTCTCACACCGTACTCTTGGGACAAAGGAACGACAACACAGTAGTGCAAACAATCACAAGGGCATTTATTGCACCTTTCATCGATCGATGCCCGCTAGCCGAGTTGCTACCACAAAACATGCCGATGGGCGCGCGACAAATCTAGAAGTCCGACTCACCGCGTCCTCGCGAGCGAATATGTTCGCTCCATGCTGGATCCCAACGCCTGGTCGTTCGCGTGTATGGTCACGCGAATCGTGGCGCGTTCGAAGGCGGCCACGCGAGGCGGTCTTGCAGATGAATCGGTCGCCGCGCGCGTGGAATGTCCGCGCTGTTCGGCGACCCGCCGGGGAAGAGGGTTGCTGCACGTGCAGCACGTCTGTCCCGCTGGCTGTCTCGAACCCCAGAGGGAGCGCCCTGTCTATCCCGCACCCACGTAACCACGCAGCGGCGCGACGCTCGCGCCATCTCTCGCACTACGCTTGTACCACTCCGACGCCGCGTGCGCGGCGAAGCCGCACTACAGGAGACGCGCTATGCGGGAAAAACATCAGGGGAGGCGCGAGGGTCGCGCATCCCCACAAGACCAAGACTGAGCCTGGTTGACTACCCAGCACGGCGGGAAGGAAGAAAGGGAAGGAAAACATGGAGCAAGGGAGAGAAAGTTTGATGTTGATGTCGCTTACATACTTAATTTTACGAGCGCTGTATCACAGATCGGCAGCTCAGTCCGGTTGCCATAAGAAATAGCAGCAGAGCTTATTTGGATTTCTGCCGCTGTGATATGCGAGACCATGCATGGTCTCAATATCTTGTCAAACGAGAAAGGTCTGTGGCCTATCTAGACTTAAGCGGTACGGAGGGCAAGCCTTTCATTTTCAAAGCACCGACAGTAGAACAGCAACTGTTCTGCATTTTCTTCACCACTACAGGTGTTGTATTCGGCGCTGTCGATCACTACAGTCAAGAATGACATGTATTGGTGAATGCAACTCCCAGGCACAAACGACGAATTGCTGTTTCTTCACTTCAGGAAAAAACAGCTAACGTGCAGCTGCATTGAATGGTCGAGTGAATGCAACCGACGGTGAGTGAAATCAGCTGTGTGTCATTTTCTTAATGTCAGATCGTGTGCTAGCATGCTTAGGCTGCCTCAGTTCTCGATAAAGGTATAGGAGCAAACTTTTCTTATTCATTTCTTTTTCGAGCAGCTTCGGCGATATCGCTGCAGGAGATACCGCAATCACGCGGCAGCCACTGAAACATGTGTCCTTTCGGGATCACGTGGTGGTTCGTTTCTTGTACCTCCGACACGTGTTCTCCATAGGGTCCGCGACGAGTAGCTGACAAAAGACACTGTGCGCCTTTCAGTCGCAGAATGCGGCCTGCGGATTACCCGCTTGTCGGTTAATGTAATCAATGGCGCCCCGGAGAGCGAGACGCTCTAAACCAGTCGATGCCGTGACGTAAGAAATCTTGTATTCGACGCTGACTAATCTTGATGGGAAAATCATCATTGCGCTGGTGAAGCTGGCCTGAGCGGGAAAACCATTAGTGTATGTGTGTACTCGGTCAAAGTTGAACGCATACGAATACGTTAGAGTTGCTTGGTACAAGGCAAAGGTAGGCAGATCAGCCTTCTTTTGTATCCCCGAGACAGTAAGGCACACTTCAAGCTGTCATATACACAAGGCTGACGATGATTGTAGGATTTGAAGCCCGGTGACATGCAGGCGCGATGAGTGGAGGCACGGTGGAGAATGAAGCCTGTGGTCGCTCGGGAAGACAAGCAAGATGGTTCGATTGCATCCGTAAAATGTGACGAATGTACTCCACCTGCGTGTCGGTGCATATAATGTACGTCCTGGCGGAATGGCCATGAACTATTATAACTGTAATGGCCGTGGAAGCGTTCTGCGGAAAGCCGACGCTAACGCAGTGCACAGCCCTGTGCTTGCACACTCTGAAGTTATAGGAATTTTGACTTGCAGGTGGAGAGTACAGGAGAGCTATAGCACATATATCCGATGAACAGCGCTCGGCACAGCTGTCTATATAGGTGGTAGGACTATATATCTTACTGCAGTGTCGTATGTAAGCACAATGATTGTCATAACAGAGGTACACGCAAGGAATATGACGACTCTTGAGTCCTGACTGTGTCATGTCCTGCACGTGGAAATCTTAGAGCTAGAAAGTTCGCGAGAGCTTGCCTCTCTACCCAGAGCTCTCGAGCAGCGCTGATGCAACAGGACATCCTCCATTATTCTCAGTGCCACCTGCACTCAGCCGTGCATTGGCTTTGTTTCTTTTGGCAAAGGTTGTATACAGACCGTAACCGGCTACCGAGCGTAAGATAGAAACTTTAGTTTTTATGACCGACGCCGGACACTTCCGAAGAGGTAACAGAATTGTCGCTGACGCAGATCACGTATCAAGGTGGACAGTGGCGAACGAAGGGTACACACATGCACGGCGAGCACAGCGAGCGAGGGAGGAGTCAGCACAAGTCCTTTCTAACCTTCTCTTTTTTGAAATGTTTGCAGAACTAAGCAAAGATGAAATAAATAAAAGCGCACGAAAGGAAAAAATGCCGGCCAGTCGCAAAAACAGCAGCGGTCGCGAGAGAAATCGGCTGCTGGCCAAAAAAGTGCGGCGGCAACGGCGCCTTACAAGCGACGAGAAGTATAGACTCCGCACCGGGTGGATCACTTAGTATACTTCTCACTTGCGATTTACGAAGTCGGCAAGCTAGCGAAGAGACGAAGAACAAAATACTCGGCTTCAAAGCGGTGGCGTGTGTAGAAGAAGGCCGCTCGACTTCATCATAACCCGCCTCATGACGGTCAACATTCGAGGCAGCAGGCGCCGTGTTCCGACGCCTGTACAAGAGAGAACGGCCGGGAGAGATAAATCGACAGAGAAGAGTCAAGCCGCAACACAAGCACCGCACCGCGATGCAGAGGAAACCACGACGAAAGAGCGGGATCAGTGCCAGCTGATCTTCGGGGAGGCGACGACCCACAATGGCTGAAAGCTGCGAGGCGAAGCCGACTCAGCGGTTGTTGTGTACGTATAAGACTCAAAACAAAGCGGTTCTGTTATTTAGGCGCTTTGGCGCACGACTTAGTAGGTGCCATAAATGCTTTAGTTGGGTCAGTTGGTGTGAGCAAGAGCTCGAAAAAGAATGTGGGATCCAACAGCGACAGCAGCGCTTGCGTGCTCGTGCAGTCTGTTATAGCGCAAGCCAACAACTGGCCGGTGTGCTGCTGCGCGCATGGCTGCAACACTGTTTTTCCGGAAGGCAAAGTGCTGAAAGCCTATATCACCAGTGTTGCATCTTCGAGGGCCGCATTATTCTACAAGAAAGGTGAAAGGGCATCGGTATTCTATCCGCCACAAATCTGCAGAGGATCACGTGTAGTATTTACGGATCGGTGCTATTGGATTTCACTATAGGTGATTCCCATCTGCCTCCAGTTTTTACAGCTTCTAAGTTTCTCATACTTTCATATTTTTTCTCAGCGCATATTGCCTGCTTGCATTAAGCTTCACGGCCATTGTTCTCCAGTTTCTTTGTCATCGCCTAGCTGCTATATCAATTCCTACGGTGTGTCGCTACGTCTTAGCGGGAATCTGGTAGCGTATAGAGCGACCGCCCTTATGTAACTGCAACAGTGACTGGCTTACGCATACGCGTTTTTCAAGAAACCTTGCAACAAGGCATACATATAAAAGAACCACGTTCCGCGCACTTCTACTACACGTAGTACCCAGCTGTGCTCTTGATGCCTCAACTCCATGGCACTGCTGTCCACCGACGCGAATTAGCTTGAGCTTGGGTGCTCCTCTCTAAATACATGTAAAAGGAGAATTTTATTTTTCTCGGCAACCACTGAGCCAAATCTGGCGAGGTTTGTTGAATTTGAAGGAAAAACCTAAAATCCAGTGACTGGTGGTTTCTTTTTGATTCGGTCGTCGATTTTTTTATTAAAAATTGGCAGAAACTGAAAATTTTCAGAAAATGATATTATCAAGTTTACAACTCTATAACTTAGCAATGAAAAATGACAACGCAATTCTGTGAATTGCATCTAATATCACACCTAAGGCGGACAAAAACGATATGTTAAACTTGAATATCAACAAGATTAGTAATACGGAAATACAGCTTTTGCAGAACCCTCGTACACAACGTAACAAACTGACGTAGGATATCAAATGACATATCGAATTTGTCGCTTTGAATGATACTATAGATGCCGTTTACAGAACCGTGGTATCTCTTCTTGATGCAGAGCTATTAATTTGTAAAGTTCGTGCTTCTACTTTTGTCAGACTTCCGAATTTTCAAAAATTATTGTAACAAGATTGAGGCCCTAAATCGATGTTACACTTTAACACAGTCAATAAAATTTCACTTTTTTTCTCAAATGCAACAAATTTAATCAAAATCGCTCCAGTGGTTATTTCAGAAAAAAAATGTTTTTGCGCTTTGCGTCTATTTGAATGGGCCGCATCGGAGTTGGACCCGAACTAAACCTTCCTCTTAAACGAAATCTAAGGGGGGAGAAACAAGAAAAATGAAAAGCACCATAGAAAGAGAGAGAATAATACTCGAGTTCTGTGACACGATGTGTGATGAAGTGATTCCTTCGCAATTCTTGCGTCAGAAAAGTAACCGTTAATCGTGGCTGACATCTCAACGGTGGGCATCAAATAAAATGTCCACGGTCTGCGCGCGCCGCACCAGCACAATCACAGCAAGCTGGAGGAGCGGCTCCATAGGAACTCCATTTTCGGCATCACGCGCTACAGAGTCTTCGCGGCGAGTAGCAGACTGAGTAGCAGACTATACAGTAGTTTCCTTTTCTCTTATGATAACTTTCTCTCTCTCTCTCTGTCGCATGTGGTGAGCGTTAAGCTATCACCCACATACTTCGAAAACGGATAATCTTTTGGTGTCATGTCATTACTAAATGAGAACACTGTGTAGCATTGACGGATCAGATGATGGAAAAAATGGTCTCCAATGCACGCTGTAAAGGTGGTTGGACATCGAAGCTGTAAACGATAACTAGAACGAGTACCCATCGCGACGTAGGTTGAAATTATTCACGGGTTGACATTCACATGCACTTTACCTATTGATTAGCCGAAGACGCTTCGAAGGCCTTAGACTTGGCTTGCGCAGCTACTTTGGGCACCTACAAAGCGTGCACTAGAGGGAAGAGAAATTCGCCGCGCCTCGTGTGTACGCTGTTCTTCCGGAGTCCTCACTATACGCGGCCTTCCCATAGCACTGTCACAACACAAATCAGTTGCTAGGCGGGTTCTTCTTTTACGTACGAAAGTGTAGTTACGCCGCTCCCTGCTTCGCATGCTACAGTCAAGCTGCCGTCGCCGCAGCAGCTTGCGCAACAGTAATATTTACCGGGAAACGTATGCGGGGAGCGCTACGTGCTTCACATGGCATGTATACGCGCAGGAGCGCCTTATCGTCAACTATGCCGCTCGGAAGCTTGTTTTGAGCTAGTTCTTTATTGAAATCTATGCTGTTCTGTATGGTGTATGCGTGATTCCAAAGAATGTTTGCGCTGTTCGCTTCACATTGCTGAGTGCTTGTAGCCTCAGCCGTACGGAGGTACGAGCCATTGTATTTGGGTCTTCTTCTTGGGCAAGTTGGTGCTTAGATTTCCTAGGGAGTTTGGGAATTTGGGAGTTTGAGTCATAGATGGTGATAGTTTTCTTGCGACGTTACGCCTAGCCTAGTTTCTTGCGGGATCCTAGCCATAGACAGCTTCGCTGTAAAAGTATGCGTTCTCTTTATTCTCGAACATGTTATTCATGTATCATTAATTGTTGAGAGCTTAAAGCATTATTCATACCGCTAGGTAAAGTGAAACATGAAGGGATGAGTATTCAAAGCTAAGTGATAAAATTTTTAAATATTAAGCTGGAAAAGTAAAATGTGTGAGAACGAGGAATGTATGGCCTTGTGCTGAACGACAGACAAGACACGGATTTTCGCGTGTCGATATTTTTTCAAGTTCGCAGAGATTAAACCTTGTGCATTAATTAAAACAAGTACGCAGGATATGAAACACGAGGGCAGAAGCTATGAAAGCCTGCCTTTCACTTTTTTTAATGTATAAGCCGGAACTGCGATGTCAGGAATGTGGAAATATTCATCAAGGGGAAACAAATATAACAAAATAAGTGGTGTTCGAACCGTTGAGCGAACTAATCGACAAACTCTACGTGTCAAGTTCGAACTTGCAACTTCGCCATTTGCTGCACGCTGTGTGCTCATGGTAATCTGTTTACTGACGCAATTAACTTCGAGAAATAAATAACTGAATAAAATGTCTGTCGAGCAACGATGTCAGTGCCGCAAAGCTGCTATGCAGGTTGTCCTGCGTGATAGTGCAACCGACTTTGAAATAACAAGCCAACAGCTTAAAATTCCCCAAGCGTATTGCAAAAGCCCGCAGATGCGCCCGCTGATCGATGCAAGAGGGGCGCTGCCCCTTTCATAAGCGTTGATATGCCTGCATTGCAAGCATGCGTTTCCAAGTATTAACAGCTAGAAAAAAAGTTCTTGCTCCGGCAAACTATAGAACTGTGGGAGGCTCATCCTGCCTTTATGCATGTCATATATTTATTTTTTTCCTTCCTCGCATACTTGTTTTATTTCTCTTGAAATTTTCATTCGTTCTTTGGATTGGGTATTTTATTGAAAAGTGAAAATGTCAAAAACAAGAAAGGAATGCAATCTCTATCGATTTTTCTTTTTTTCGGTCTACCCGTTCTGACATTATCTATCTATCTATCTATCTATCTATCTATCTATCTATCTATCTATCTATCTATCTATCTATCTATCTATCTATCTATCTATCTATCTATCTATCTGTCCGTCCGTCCGTCCGTCCGTCCGTCCGTCCGTCCGTCTGTCTGTCTGTCCGTCTGTCTGTCTGTCTGTCTGTCTGTCTGTCTGTCTGTCTGTCTGTCTGTCTGGTCTGTCTGTCTGTCTGTCTGTCTGTCTGTCTGTCTGTCTGTCTGTCTGTCTGTCTGTCTGTCTGTCTGTCTGTCTGTCTGTCTGTCTGTCTGTCTGTCTGTCTGTCTGTCTGTCTGTCTGTCTGTCTGTCTGTCTGTCTGTCTGTCTGTCTGTCTGTCTGTCTGTCTGTCTGTCTGTCTGTCTGTCTGTCTGTCTGTCTGTCTGTCTGTCTGTCTGTCTGTCTGTCTGTCTGTCTGTCTGTCTGTCTGTCTGTCTGTCTGTCTGTCTGTCTGTCTGTCTGTCTGTCTGTCTGTCTGTCTGTCTGTCTGTCTGTCTGTCTGTCTGTCTGTCTGTCTGTCTGTCTGTCTGTCTGTCTGTCTGTCTGTCTGTCTGTCTGTCTGTCTGTCTGTCTGTCTGTCTGTCTGTCTGTCTGTCTGTCTGTCTGTCTGTCTGTCTGTCTGTCTGTCTGTCTGTCTGTCTGTCTGTCTGTCTGTCTGTCTGTCTGTCTGTCTGTCTGTCTGTCTGTCTGTCTGTCTGTCTGTCTGTCTGTCTGTCTGTCTGTCTGTCTGTCTGTCTGTCTGTCTGTCTGTCTGTCTGTCTGTCTGTCTGTCTGTCTGTCTGTCTGTCTGTCTGTCTGTCTGTCTGTCTGTCTGTCTGTCTGTCTGTCTGTCTGTCTGTCTGTCTGTCTGTCTGTCTGTCTGTCTGTCTGTCTGTCTGTCTGTCTGTCTGTCTGTCTGTCTGTCTGTCTGTCTGTCTGTCTGTCTGTCTGTCTGTCTGTCTGTCTGTCTGTCTGTCTGTCTGTCTGTCTGTCTGTCTGTCTGTCTGTCTGTCTGTCTGTCTGTCTGTCTGTCTGTCTGTCTGTCTGTCTGTCTGTCTGTCTGTCTGTCTGTCTGTCTGTCTGTCTGTCTGTCTGTCTGTCTGTCTGTCTGTCTAAAAAATAAAATTTATACGCAATTTCACATTTTAAAGCGAACGTTTCTGCATCATTTTATGAGATTGCGTGCGTCTACGCCTTGCACGGGCCTAATTAAAACATACTCGTGCGCAGCCATTTCTTTTCTGTGTCGCAGGATGCGAGCAGACTGAGCGCGTATGCAGCTGGGATAGCTCGACTGCTTCGCCAGACCTCTTGATAAGTTCGAGCGCGGAACATAGCTTTGGCCAAAAACTGATGCCCTCGTGGTCCGCAAACAAAGAAGTGTGCGAGAAAT
Organism: Dermacentor albipictus; assembly: GCF_038994185.2. Taxonomy (NCBI): domain Eukaryota; kingdom Metazoa; phylum Arthropoda; class Arachnida; order Ixodida; family Ixodidae; genus Dermacentor; species Dermacentor albipictus. The sequence continues at coordinate 18,955,288 of NC_091823.1, forward strand.
AAATAAAACATATTGTCACAGGAAAAGAGAGAGGTGAGGAGAACAGGACGGAAACAAAATGGAGAAGCGCGTCTTCAAGAGCGGTGACTTGCAAGCAGTTACGAAGGAATATATCCAGCCCGCGGCTCTACCGGAGGGATTCCTGGCACGAGCAATGGACGGAACATTGGCGCACCGTGCGGACGCTGTAACGCCAGGGGGGACGGAGAGTAATGTCTGACCCGAATTTTGATTCGGAGCCCACAAGGAGCACACGTCCTTCCCGCCTCGCACGCCCAAGGCGCCGACGTGTCTCCGCAGCTCACACCGACGGCGCCGGCAGGGCTTGGAACTGACTGGCTATAGCGGTTTGCTGTGGCCCGAAAAAAAAAAGGCACCCTTTCGTGGGGAGCTGGAGATATTTCCCTTTTTTGGTTGGGCCGACCGCACAGTGGATGCTGGAAGAGAGAGAAGAGACACCGACACAAGTTTCTGCACGAATCCTTTTCACACTTTACTCTTGCTTTCTTTTTTTTTCTTTACACGAGCACCGCCTTCTTGCGAAGATCGCGTGCCCGGCGTACCGAACAAGTAGACCCATTGATCTCCCGGTACCGCAGGGGTCTGTCTCTTTCTGTGCTTCCCAATTGATCATTGAGCCGTAGCGTTCTGGGCACGTGTCTTTAGACCATGTCGCGCTGCGTGTACAGGTACGCAAACGTTTGTGTAGCAAGGTTGCCGAGTCCTTAGGTCAAACTTCAACCTCGACGCATGCAACTCGCTTCGCCGTTAAGAGTCTCCGTAATATAGTAAGTGCCCTCCGGCTACCAAACAACCCGCCTGCACGCAAGCGCTAACCGTGGGGCCGATCGCGCGAGCATTGCCTCGGTCGAATGGCCCTGAGAACTTGCCACGCAGTTTCGCAAAGATGCGACTATGCGGCGAGCATTTTATTTCATTCAGTTCTGGAAGTGGTGCCATGCACGCGAAAGAAAGAAGCTCGCGAGATGGACTCCGCAGGCGTTGCCCGAGAAGCAGACCTCGCAGGGAAAACTGAGAAAGGAGACGGGCGAGGACGACGCGCGAGCTCGGAGGTGTCGGGGAAGCTGCGGGAGAGAGTCGTGTAGGCGGGGGGAGAAAACGCTCATTACGTTACAAAGTCCTCAGGGCGATAGAAAGAGCCCAACCTCGAGCCTTGGAAGGGGGAAGAGAGGGGGGCGCCGAACGACGCCACCGCTGGGGCGCGGTATATATCTGCCAGCGATGCAAATAAGCTCACGGCAAATAGCTCGGCAAACCGCTTTTCCCGGGGCCGACCGTCGCGGCAGAGCGCGCGCCTAGAACGAGATTATGCTAACGAGGTTGTGCAGCGACGCCTTGCGGCGTCTTCGAGGAATACGTATGTGCACGAGCGAGCATGTACGTGTAGTATACCGCTCGGTCGCGAGGGTTCCCTATCTCCACGCCAACTCTTGTTGAAGAAAAGTTGAGGATGGTTGGGTCAGCGTGGAGGGGCCGCACGAATGGATGGATCCGTCCGCGAAGGTTGTGAAAAGAGATTGCGCACGAAGCACTTGCAAATTGACTACACTTCCCCTCCCTCAAAATATCAGGCGCTTGACTAATGCCGATGGAAAGGTGCACAGTAGGAAACGAAACCCTGCAACTATAGGAAGGCGTCTCGTGCTAAATGTAGGCGCCCTTATTCATTCTGCCACGGATGCTGCTAGAGTTAGAAAAATAGATTAAAAAAAACCACTTCAACCGAATATTCGATGTGACCACAGAACCTGTGCAAGACATGGCATTCCGGTACGTTTCCCTTTAAAGCGAGAGAGAGTGTGTATGATACTCTGATGACACCTCAAAAGGCTAGCCTAGCGTAAAGCTTGAAACGCATTTTAGAGGCAGCTAATTCGAGCGAAATATGAATAAGTTAAAGCTACAGGATTTCGTTACGGCCTGCGTCAAAAGAAAGTAACAGCGATCTATGCCGCGCGCTGTATAGAAACGTGTGCCTTAGTTTACCTTGAGTAGCACTCCTACAACCATGGAAGCCTAGCCGCAGAAGTTGCATTGAGTTTGGCGACTTTTCCTTTTATGATTGCCCACGTGCAATCGGAAAAGTAATTTCTTCTAGCATCAAGGTCACTAGCTTCAAAATTGCCTTCGTATTTCACGAGCGTTTCCCACTATAGTTCTCATACGCAACCAGGCGGTTGGGTTGAATTTGCCACTTGTTACTCTTACAGAAAGACCCATTCTGTCGCTGACTCCGGGTCCTCGCTCTCTATATTCTGTCCTGAGTCTCATTCTGAAAATTTGATTCAGCCTTTGCGGCATAAACGGCGACTAGGACACATTTCGACGCATTGAACATTTGCGCCAGCGCTCAGTTGCCAGTTTATAACTTCCTTTTCCTTTCGCTGGGACGAATTTCGACGGTAGAAACGTTGTCACCTTTTCCAGCAATTCTGAGCTTCCGAATAAAATGCCGGAGGCCTTCCAGCTTGCCAGCTTACAAGCAACTAAAAGCCCGAGGAGACAGCCTACGTACTGCAGCGCTGCTATCTCGCCGAATGCGCCGAGGATTTATCGGTCGTTCGCTTTCACCGACGCGTGTGGCCATTTCAACGCGGAAGCGTGAGCGAAATTCAGGTATAGCGAGAAGGGCCGACAACGCAATTCCAAATTCGCGCGTGGCCTGTCACAAAGGCCGTGACAAACAAGCGAGCAAGCTGACCGCGTCAGCAAGTCGACAACGCGCCTTGCGTAAACGGCGTGCGCTCCATCGAATGGCTTGCAGTACTCGCTTCCACTTGCAAGCTGTGTCACTGCGGGAGAAGATTAAAAAGAACCGAGACGCTTGATTTTTCATTCATTCATTCATTCATTCATTCATTGGGTTTAGCATTCCAAAGAAACGCTGGGGCTATCAGACTAGAGGAGAGCTCCGGATTAATTTTTACCACCTTGGATTCTGTACCATGCGCCTAAATCTAAGTGCACGAACGCTTTTGGCTGCAGTCGAAATGCGGCCGCCGCGGGCGGGAATGGAACCTGCTCAGCAGGGCGCCATGGCCACTGATCCACCATGACGGGTAGGCTCGATATTTCGTTAGTTAAAACCGCAGAAAGCAAGCAGACTATGAAGTTAGTGAAAGTACAGGGGAAATCAACTGTTGTTGCTCAATCGAAAGGTAGGAACCAAGAGCGCCGCATGCATAATGCGGGAGAGGCACCCACCTGCGGCAAATTCTCTTTTCGTCAACTTCTCTTTATTTATTTATTTATTTATTTGTTTCCATTGCTAAAATACAATGGCGGGGGCTAAGATAAAAGCTGCAATGAGGCAGCTTAAGGTGCCCTTAGCCCCCGTGTTGCATGGTGGCAGTGAGTGGCATGACGGCACTTTCAGTTTCCTCGTTATTCCTACATTACCATTAAACAACATTGTTAATTTCCCCAACGTTTCTTCTGGCTTCGCTGTATATTTGCTTCATATGGCTGTGACATTTCACCGAGTGCATCGGCCGATACAAAAGCTCGCAAGCTACCGCTACAGTGTCATCGCGCATCTTCTTTCATTCCTTCGCCCCTTCCACTTGCCCTGCTTGGCGTGACGAAGGTCTAGTAGGAAGACACCCAAGCAGCCCGAGGTAAAAGGATCCGCGCTAGGGGTTTCGGGGCGAAGGGGGACTCCTGGTCGGGTAGGGGAGTGGCACAGGCTCCCGTGGAATAAATGAGAAAGGAGGGCAGAAGAGGAGGAATGGGGCAACATACTTCTCTAGAGGAACAAAAATGAAAAGGACGTACACCGCGGGGTGCGAGAGGTAGATTAGGGAAAGAAAGCCTTTCCCTTTCTCTGTTTCGCAGATTACGGGAAACGGGCTCTCGGTTCTTCAGCGTGCCACTCATGCCCCGCTGAAGGCGCGCGCTGCATACTCCCCCAACCCCTCCCCCTCCCTTGCTTTCGTCTTTCCGCCAGTCTTTCGTTCTTTATCGAAAGCTCTTACTTTCCATCTCGCTCTCTATCTCCCTGCGTACACATTCCTGCCGCGGGCGAAGAACTTAAGCGATAAAGTATAGAGGCGCGCCGTTCTCGATCTCGACGCAGAGGTGACGTGGTAGGTGGGCTGCCATCCCTCGCTTTTCCTGTCGTTCCGTTCCGTTCTGTGTGTGTGCTTTTTTTTTTTTGCCACAACCTAAGAAGGATTCGGTCGGTGCCACAACTAGAACGAAAACAAAATGAAAGAGAGAGAAGAATAGCGGCACTGAGACAAGCAAAATGAACAACTAGGGTGACGCGCACGTTTAACGTCCAACCGTGCGTTTGCCTAATGGAAAGGAAACCGGGGGTACAAGCACACAAATCGGGCAAGTAGTGCGGGCGGAAGGGAGGTTAGGTGCCGGGCGCCCCCGAACTCGAAGATTATTCGCACTTTGCGGGCACCGGAGGCCGTTCTGCTCGCATTGCCGAGCAGCATAGCCTTAACGGTTCAACAGATTGGGCCAGACGTTAAAGCGTTGCTTTCATATCGCCTTTCGGCTACCTGCCTTGCAGTTGTCTTGTTTTCTTTCTTTTCTGGAGTTGAATTGGTGCAAAGGACGGCCGTTTTGTCAATAATAGACGTTCTTTGGAAACCTGTCAGTTTTTTTTCGTTATTACCCTTGCTGCTTGAGCTCCATTTCTGTTGGATGCACGTACGCAGATGTCCTCGAGATTTCAGCTGAATTGAATTCGAATCAATTGCATGGAGGCAACAAGCGCGAAGCCTCCCTTTCTGTGCAGTAAAGCATGGAAAGAAAGATTACGCGCATCATTTCCAGAGAGATTTGCTGATGCGAACAAAAAAGCTCGACACAGAGCATCGCATGTAGCAGCACGGTGTCCCACTGCGTCGTGTTGTTTTGAACGACTTTTTTGGCTGCGGTGCCTCATCGCTGCCTTAGATCGACTACTTTAGAAACACCGCGTATGTTTTGAACGACAGGCTTTAAAAGCTGTCATGTTGCGAACACGGAATCAACATTTCTTATGATTGTACTGTCTTTTAGGATGTGGTGCGTACGGAAGAGCTACTTCTCGTTATCCCGTCACTCTGTTCTTCTCCCCCTAGAAGAGAAATAAATATATGTAAAGAAAAGTGCGGGCCGCATGCAGCAACAATCCTCTGCTATCGGTGGAAGACCTCATAAGGGCGGGAAGGTTCTCTGACGAATGTGGTAAGAAGGCGCCTCACAGTCGCGACGGTTCAAAACACTTAGCAGATAATGGTTATCGCATTATCTGCATGAAGTAAATTCGTGAAATGCTCGTGAGCTAAAAGTAACCTCAAGGTGAGAAACCGGTCGCAGTGCGGGAAAAGGGAAAACAAAAGGGGATCGTTTTCTGGCAGATAAGGTCTGTCTCCTCCTCGCCATCGCGGGACAGAAATCGTATATAAGGTCAAGAAAGAGCGCGAAACCAAATTTTATCCGTCATTGTCGTTCCCCAAAGGTTTCAGGTGAGTCACTAGTTGCTATTCGAACAAAGGCAATTGGTTTGCCCGGTCACATTTGGCGCTTGTTATGACCAGGGAAGAACTGTGTGTTTGTTGCTGAACAACTAGGTAGGATTAACCGAGCTTAACCGTAGATAGAGCAAGATAGTTGGCACTAGATCACTTCGTTTGAGGTGGCTTGACTCTCACTAGTAAGTAATGGGACGATAACGCCAGAACTGCAAGGTTCACCTGGCCAGCAACAGAGCTGTAAAGCACCATGGTTTATACCAGAACGGTTAGACGGTAAATGTGCTACCGTATCGGATGCGTTATGAGCCTCACATCCTGTTCCCTCGCGTATTCCGCATTTGTAAGCGTACCTCGTCCAGATATCGGTGCCCTCATCGGATATTTGCTTATCTTCCGGTAATGGGTATTATGTAACGTGAAAGTATGAAAACTGTTTTAAAAAACTAAAAGAAACAAAAGAACAAATGCAACCATGCGTGGCCCTCAGAATGGATTTTCTTATGGAAGTTAGCGGAACGGGCGTTCTTGTGATCCAGGTTTTCGAATTAAACGTTTGTGGGCGTGCCTTGTACCTATACAAGTTTTTATCCGTATATTTAGCCAGTGGCGTGGAGTAAATGGGATTATCGTCGGCGAAGCGCTGTTGCGCGTGCTCAGCGGCAAGAGTAAAGGCTACTCCGAAACGAGCTGACACACGAAGAAATGACGTCACTATTTATTCATATGCTGGACCTATAATCGCGCTGAATGTTTTTTTTTCTTCGTTGTCTTTCCTATTCCAAAAGAATGGGCCCGCAAGCCCTCGTCCTCGTACTGCTTGTTGGCTTTTGCGGCCGAGAGATGGCAACAGCTACGCCTGTCTACGTCGACCAGCCCGACGGGGCGCCCCCGAGCCATCCTGATCCCCTGCCGCCTGCTGGGGATCACCAGAACGCGAATTCCGTTGGAGCGGTCTCACAAGAAAGTACTCCCGGACCTCACGTTTCCACACAAACTGCGAGACCTTCGACTGCGCTCCACGTCCAGTCGCACGCGGTGAACGGAGCGCACCACCATGTAAGCCAACATGCGGGGTTCTTTTTTTTTTTTGCGAAGCTAGATATTTTGTTGTAGCTCCGCTCCATCTTGTGCCAAGCAACTTTAATGTGTCGTGCGACTGGTTACTGTCTTAGGGTGCCTCGCACAGCTGTTATCGTTGTGGAGAAACCTGACTATCTCCTCATACTTTTGCATTGACGAACATGGGCTTTCTTTTTGGTTCCCTCAGCTTGTAAGACTGCAGAAAGAGGAGAACCCGAAAGATCAAAAGATATACCGACATCTACCTCAAATACCATAAATATCAGATGAGCTCTCATCGCTCCTTGGAGACGACGAGCAACATTCACGCGTCAATGCTTGCGTGCCTGAGCCTTATCTGCCTCTCTCGATCTCCTTCCTCTCCTTTTTTCCTCCTCACTCTTCCTTCATAATAGGGTAGCCAGATAAGGTGCACTCTTAGCTAACCTATGTGTCTTTATTCGTCTCGAAAGAGCGCAGTAGGCCCCTTTTACTTCTGACAACGAATAACGTGGCATTCCCGACCCGGTAAAAAAGTTCGCGCCAGAGACCGCATCCGACACCATGAAGTTCAGCGTCATGTCCGAACGGCTTCAGAAAGCTTTAGGATTCTGGGGATTTGTAAAAAGAAATTGAGCAGGTGTTGGTAGACGAGTTAGAGACGCTGAGCTCGAAGCGAGTATGTGTACGCGGCGTTGTCGATGGTGGTGATACTGATGTTGCCATAGATGGCGTCGGTATGGCACTCAGTGTTGACAATGCCTCCAGCCGAGCGCAGTACATACATCAAGCCGCAGTGACAGGGTAATGGCAAACTGAGCAACTATAACCAAGTTTTGCAGGCGATACCGTACACGTGGCCTTTGTAGCGGTCACTTAAACGTCTAGGTGCGAAGGTCTAGAGTAGAATATTAGGCATAACCACACGCCACCGAGGAGCGCTACTGAAATGCGAAAAAGTTGCATCTGGCAATCAGTATACGACATTTAGTCGCAAGCATTGTGTGTCCATGTGGTCGTTCGCTGCTGAATGGCGCCACTACAACCAACGCTCTACCATGACTGAGTAATCCGACCGTCTGTGTCAAACACGGCTGACTGTACAGGAAAAAGAAAGAAAGAAAGAAAGAAAGAAAGAAAGAAAGAAAGAAAGAAAGAAAGAAAGAAAGAAAGAAAGAAAGAAAGAAAGAAAGAAAGAAAGAAAGAAAGAAAGAAAGAAAGAAAGAAAGAAAGAAAGAAAGAACTCACCCACTAAGGCAATCCTTATAAACAAGTGGTTACATTCGTGTAACATGAACCAGGGCTACTGATCCACCCATTCATAACCTTTAAAGAGCACAGCGATTAGTATTGTGCAATATTTTCCCACCGACAGCCTGTTTAAATTTGTAAGTGTATTTGCCTCATTGCTGGTATTCATTTGAATCCTTCCGCTTGTGCAATTAGCTCTAGGTGTAGCGTAAGAGCTTAGCAAGTGCGCCTTTGTGTTAATTAAAATCAGTTTCTCCCGCATTTTGTTTTTCTGCAATAAATTTCGCTCACACTTCCGTCATAGATTTGCCGCCTTCCTAACCTGACCATACGAGTCTTTTTCTGTCACCACCATCAGGCTTCGGTGACGACCGCCAGCCCCCAGACGCCAGCGCCGTCGGCTGCCGGCGTTCCGCAAGCCGCCCAGGCCTCACCCAAATCCCAATCAGCCGGCGAGAGGGCGGCCCCCGAGGAACGCAGGCGCCGCCCAGGCTACAACAGGCCCTACTATCCCCAGCGGCCGCAACGGCCGCACAGTCCGTACCGGCCGTACAACAGGCCTGGCTACCAGAGACCTGGCGGCTATCCCTCTCGCTACCCGTACCGGCCGTACCTTCGCGAACAATTAGTCGACCCGGAGTTCGAGCCGTACGACGACCCCGCCTACCGGAAATCCTCGAGCCTGGGCTACGTGCTGGATGCGTTCGTGCGCGTGCTCACCCGCATAGTCAGCGTAGGCAAGCCTGCCAAGCACTCGAAGAAAGGTCCAGTGCTTAGTAACAAAGTTTGGTTTGACTCTGTTTAGTTAGTTGAAGGCTAAAAGAGTTTTGCTATTGGCCTGTTCTTGCTGTACTCAGTTAAGCAGCGCCTTTAATATATAGCACACCAATAGTATTGTATCTACACCCTTTCTCTGAGCACGGCGCGGTAACTCGTGTGTAGCTGATTGTGTAGCCGTGAACTTGTGTCAATACGCGACTTGGCACCGGATCCTCGTCCTTCCTCAGCGGGAAGACGCCACAGCTCCTAATTGATTGCTCTGAATGCGCGTGCATCGTCACATATGGTACAACGAGTAGCGCTCACTTCTTCCAAGTTCGTGCACACCGAACTTGAGTATTCTATAAGCACCGGGAATATATTCCCTTTTTGTGTTGTCTGATGTCTGCTGTCGGTCAGCGAAAAGTAGTACGTCAGGGGTTTGCTCATGCGGCAGACCTAACTTTCCTCCTTTTATTTATTTATTTATTTATTTATTTATTTATTTATTTATTTATTTATTTATGTCAACCTCAAGGTCCGAAGCGGACATTACAGAGGGCAATGGTACAGACATAATTACAAGTAGCAAATCAGCATATAAACAGCAGATGATAATACTTTTATGAACATGTCAGTTTCTTTTCTTTTTTTTACAGCGTGCAAAGAGAAGAAAAGAAACAAAACGAAACAACGCTGACGGTACAGAAGCACAGGTTTGATGCACGACTTTGTAAAACCAGTAAAATGACCCTTTAGGCTTGATCTAAACAGGTAACCAGCCACCCTGGAAGCTCGTTCCACTCATTAATTGTTCGTGGCAGAAAATAGTGATACCATGTACTTGTGTTGCAAAAATTCAACTTGATCTTGCGACAATGGTCTATGCGCCTTGATGTCTATGACGGGCTAAACAGAAACAAGGGTATTTTTTACAGCGAAGCTGTTAAAGGCTACACTTTCCCGACTATCGTGTCCACGTGTAGAAAAAAATCCCGAAGATGGTGCAATGCAGGGCCGACCCGCGGCGTAAATGAAGCAGGCTTTAAACACTCTGATACCTGAGCCGATCCCAAAGATAGTGCAATGCCAGGCCGACTCGCAGCGCAGGAGCAGTTCGTCATTAACGGGCTCACATACACAGCTTCGCTGGTCATCCTTCTTCAGATGGCGGAAGGGCACTGAATTTTTTTTTAGCTACGACATATTGCGCCATGTTTCTCCACAAGAACCCATTTGTAAGAGAAGAGACTTCCGTCTAGCGATCAACACGCCAGATAGCACTCGAAATGTTCTGCCGATTTCCGACGGTTCACAGTTCTTTCGAACATTCTTCGCTCAGGAAGCCCGACGACCAATGGCACCACAAGCACGGGTCCCGGCACCGACGTCACTTCCACCGGACCTCCGCCAGTTGACAATGGCGATGACAGCAGCCTGACCGCGACGCCCCCGCAGTCGTCGCCAGGTGAGAGCTTCTTCTACAGTGTCGGAGACGTGACGGGACCATTCAAGTTCATGGTAGCTCTCGCCGAGGTGCCCTCCGGAGTGCACGCGCCGGTCGACCCACACGTCAACAAACGGCCGTGGTGAGTGCAAACCGTAGACCTAGTATATTTTTTTTCACGTACCACTTGAGAATTTGCTTGAGAGGCAGCTTTAGCTCGGCCCAAACTCCAACGCCGCCTATTCAAATACATGTAAAACGCATAAATGCTTTTCTGAGATAACGTCTGGCCTGATTTTAATGAACTTTGCGGCATTTGAGAGAGAAAGTTAAGTTATAGTGGCTGTTTGATTTGAAATCTTGATTTAACTACCGAACCTTTTAAAGGGGATATTCAAAAATTAGTAAGTTCGAAAGATATAGAAGCACTACGTTTACAAATTCGTAGTCCTGCACCAAGAACAGATATCACAATTCTGTAAACTGCACCCGTTATAGCTTCCAAAGCAGAAAAAATTGTCTTATATCCATTCATATCTTACGTGAGTGTGTCACATTGTTTACAAGGCTTTTGAAAAAGTCCCACTCACATATTAGTGGTCTATTGGAGAACCATGTATAATACATCTAGTTTGACTGCTTTAGATGCAATATTAGACGCAATTTACAGAATTGCGATATTGTTTTTATTGCTGAGTTGACACAGTTGTAAACTTGATAGTTTCGTTTTCTGAAAAGTTACGATTTTTAGCAAATTATCAAAAGGGATTGACAACCTAAATAAAAAGTTCGCCATCAACAGTCCCTATATTTCAACTTATTCTTTTAAATGCAGCACACGTAATCAAACTTGGTGCAATTCTTGCTGAGAAAACTATTTTTCCTTTCCCGCATGTTTAGGTAGGTGCCTCCGATCTAAATTTTGCTCTTAACACAGTGCGCTTAGTCTGATTGATTACGCTTCTCTTGATCCCTGGTGTTTATGCACGTAAACAAGGGCACGTAAACAACGTGCCTTCTTTGGGGCTATAATGAGCACAAGAAACAATACACAAGCGGCGCTAGAGCAGCGTAGGCGACACCAGTACTGCTATCTGCACTATGCTTCAAGGCAAAGTGGCACGTTGGCTGGTTTCTGCAGGCGCACCCTAGCACTTGAGACTACGCTTGAGGGTGAGCAGTCAACGCTGTGATTTGGAAAGGCATGCTGCGCCGAAACACGTACAATCCCACGATTACACTCCTCGTTGGCTAACGCCAGCTTAGCTTAAATTCGACGTTACGTTGGATGATGATGATGAAGCAACATTTGCTGGGCCCGAAATAAATCGGTGGTGCACGCAGGCACCAGACGGGCTGGTTCCCTAGTTACGGGACCCATATGTTTCCAGCAGCTCCTGGCCCCTGTCCGTCAGTGCGAGCTGAATCGGTAGGGCGGGGCTGGATAACAAGGTCTCCCATCGCTCAAGGGGTTGGGGATTGGGGGTGTTGGTTGGAAAACGTTACGTTGGAAAAAAAAAATCCACACGTGGTTGAAGCCCGGCCTACGGACCGTTCCAATTATTTAGAGATCCGCAGCGATACCGTTTCCGCTGCCAGTATATATTCTCTTTCTCAACAACTTTTGTAGAGTTGTACACTAAAGAAGCTCTGGCAACAATAATTTCGGCTATCGGCAAACACTGCACGGGCAGCACCCCACCACGCTTCATACGAGACTGAATCAAGAGACACCGAAAACACACTCGCTGAACGTAGCGTGCGCCACGAAGGCCAAGATAATTTTTCGGTTAGCGACTTGGTTCGTTCATTACCGTTTCCAGAGAACAAAGAAAGAAAGGTCGGAAGGATATCTTTTGCCCTTCTTTGTTTCTTACTCCGAGCACAGTCGTCGCGTGACCCAAGGTCGCGCTACTTCGACGTTTCTCGCGTACTGTTCAGAATCTGGAAACAAGATGGATCAGCGCTTAGCGAAAAAAATAAGGAAAATTACGCGAGGACGGCGTTATACGAGAAATGCTGCTCGGCAGTGTCGTTACCAGGTTACATCGGGGGTCAGAAATAGACCCGCGTACTCGAGGTCGCCGCGTGTAATCCTGTCTGTGTTTGCTTGGCGTGTCGTCGTCGTCGACAAGAGAGCCCCAGATGGTCGTCGTCCCGCAAACGTTGGAGGCGCCAACGACGGGAACAAAGAGCACGGAAATTGTGGCGGACAGAGGACGAACGAGAACGGAGCGGCCGAGGTGGAGGGGCGGGGGGGGGGGGGGGGAGGGGAACAGCGGAAATGAATCCACTCACGCGACCGGAATGGGCGACGTGTAACAGCGCCGACACACGCGCTCGCCGCCGATCATCCACCTCGCTAAAACCGTGCAATGGTAAACAAGCTGCAGTTGCCTTCGCCCAATCGTGACCCAAATCATCAAAGCCAATCGCTCGTCTTAACGGCTCCTAAAATGATTATTTGCTGCCTACTCCCTGGTCAATCACGACCGCTATAGCGACGCGAACGAGACGGCGACCGCCAGTCGCGAAACGCTCTCTCGAGCTAATCGCGTCGCGTGAACGAGGGCCTTTGATTGGCCGACACCAGCGTCAGCTTGCACAGCGCCGCACGGTTTTACTCGTGCTCAGTTAGAGAAAAAGAAAGCGAGAGAGAGAGGGAGAAGGACAGTCGCTCGAATCCGGGCGCGCTGCTCCCGGACTTGCAAGGACAGCGGCATTAATTCCTCTCAAGTGGATGGCACGCCCAATTGAATGTGGCGCGGAGGGCTGGGTCGGCGGAAGGGGAAGGCAGTGCTGAATGTTGTAGCAAGAAAAAGACGTACGCCCCTCTTGACATGGTGCAGGAAGGAGGCACAGCAACCAAGGATTGCTGCTTGGAGACTTGGTCGGGAAAGGCACAAAAAAAATAACTATAATAAGATAACTTTGGAAAACCGATAAGGGGGCAACCCTTCAGAGTCACCGAAGAATACAACTTATATAAAAAAAAACATTTTACTAGCGATTCACGAAGCTTCTCTGGTTATTTTTTAGCCATTCCTTCACCCTGTTTCGAAAGCGAAGCGGCGAACCCCCCCAAAAGAAAGAAACATATCGGAGAGGGCGGCGGAAAGGTGGAAGGGAGAGAGGCTCTTGTACTGCGTGTTTGCTTAGCCGAAAGATATATATCTGCCGCGCGCCTGTCTCTGCCGCCGTGCCAGATAGATCCTGGGGATATTAGATTTTGCGTCTTCGACGGTGGCGCGACGTGGAGCGACCGAGGGGCCACGGCGGAAAGCCTCGAGACGGCGCAATCAAACTCACGACGCGCGCGGCCCGTCCGTCCGGTCGCCTCCGCTTCCGAAACGCGGAGCGGTGCGCGCGCGAGCGCCTCCAGAAGAGGAGGAGGAGGTGATGCTGGCCGGCAGCACTATAGTTGCGTGCAGTTCGGGCAATTAGCGTGCTCTTTTCTGTTGGCTTGCCCCCTTCTTTGATAACATGCTCGGCATCAGGATTGGCTGAAATTCGCTCTTACGAACAATTCTAGTGTGAGAATTCTTTCGTGTGTGAATCCGGGCCCCAGCTGTGTATGAACGCATGCCGGCAAGCTCCATTGCGATTCTGCGCCTGTTCTCGGATTCTGGAAAACAGACTGAAGTCATTGCTGTGCCATTTGTGGTTACATTTATTTACCTATCTATGAGAATTCAAGAAACTATAGAGCGTTGTACGGGTGGTCGAATGTGCTCATTTAAAGAATATACATATAGGGCAGGGATGTGGCCAGAATTCAAGGATGCGTGTTGGGACGCGTTAATTTCGCAGTCGTGGTCAGTAGTGCAACACAGAATCCACACGCGAGAAGCTGAAAGAGCAAACATAGGAAACGATTCCCCTCCGTGTGCCCACCCCGCATTTCGTATAGGCTAAAATTCCATGTTCTGGCTCTTGGGCGCGGCCATGCTCAGTGAGTAAGCGGAAAGATTTATTTTGGCATTGAGCCGCTGCCGGAGTTATCAGCCATCCTTCAGCACGTTCTTGACAGTTTCGGGACACAGGCTAACACGAGCCCTACTGTGCACTTTCTCATTTCCAAATTTTATTAAGCCCATCACTCACGGTACATGTTCATTGTTATTTCACTGTTAAAGGTGAGGGAACGTTTCGTTGTAGGCTCTTAGAAGGAACGTGCGCCGTAGTCGGCACATTCGAGCGAACAGGTCAGGAACCCTTACCACACAGAAATTCGCTGAATTCATTTTGTGCACAGGAGCGCAGTGCTGCATAGAAGTAGCCCTACAGTGCTCGCCACCGAGCCGACCGAAGTGGGCGCAGCATAGAACTTAAGCTAGACTTTGGGGACGAAATTACGCCCCCGACGTGGATGCAAGGGCCCGTACGTAAAGCACGCGCGGTGCTACGCTCGGCGTCTCGCGACCGAATCGGAAGAGCAACAAGACGGGCCTGTCTGCCGCGCAAGCGATCAATTTGGTGCCAGTTCGAAACACGGTTGCTTGCTGCATTTCTCTTCTTTTCCGTTTTTTTTTATTTTCGCTTTAATTGCGCTAGATGCTGCGACGTTTGAGACAGATTGCATGAGCCCATGTTTATCTCTCTCCTCTTTTGGAGCAGTAGCGTTGCTGACGTTGTTGCTTATCTTGTTGTTGCTGTTGTTTGCGTTGTGCAACTGTCTAGCGAGTGGAACTTTTAGAACTTGCTTGCGCTGCAAAGTTTAGATCTTCCAAAGGCTTTCCGCCCGATTGAAATGCGCCGCGTCTTACCTGATTCCGAAGGGACAGCGTGCTGTACAGAGATACAGATGCCTTGCCTCGCCTTTCGCCTATCTTTATCTTTTGATACAGGTTGAAGTACATCGCGTTAATTGCTAAAGGGTTTCCCGACCATTTCGTTTCGGAGCAACTTTGTGCTGACAAACGGTGAGAGGATCGAGTGAAAGGTGATTTATCTGCAAAGTGTGGACGTGACAACAGATTGACACAGTGAGTAAGGAATCAGCTTTAACGCAGGGTCATGACATCAAATAGATCTGAAGGCGCATCCCGCTGATTGCATGGATTATGATGCATGACTGAGGGAGTAATACACATTATTATTATTATTATTATTATTATTATTATTATTATTATTATTATTATTATTATTATTATTATTATTATTATTATTATTATTATTATTATTCGATATAAGAACACGCAAGCTGGCAACAGCCATCGAGAGGGACACAGGAGTGAATGAAGAACAAGGAAACCAGTCAGCCCCGCATGCTCTCTCTCTCTCTCTCTCTCTCTCTCTCTCTCTCTCTCTCTCTCTCTCTCATTCTTTTCGCAATGATGCAATGCCGGAATAAAGGACAACTATTTTATTCCAGTGCTATTTCTTTTCGCTTTTCGTCAATAAATCGAGCGGTGCTCCGCCTACGTCATCTCCACGCGATCGGCTGGTCGTGAACGGTGAGGAAGGAATATAAGCGATCGAAAGGAATCCGTACATTGTGCCAGCCTAGTACGTGCATACAGAGCTTCTTGCCGTCTCTTCACGATGCCCTCTTCCAGGCTGGTGTATGCTTCAATATGCGCTCGCGCTAGTCAAGTGAAAAGAAGAGAGAAAGCTTCTCGAACTGTCATCTTCTCAGTCAGAAGCCTCATCTGTGCACGGCCCACCCAAAAGCCCTACGTCAACCTTAGTACTCATTAGGAGCGTGTTCATTTGCCGCGTGCTCTAGACAAATCGCGCCCAAACAACGGCACCGTGTTTCCCTCAGAGCGAAAACCCCCTGAAATGTCACATTCGCTAACTTAAGACGTTTCCCCGAGGATTGTGCTGATGGCTCGTGTCTAGCAGACCGCGCGGCGCGCTGAACCCATCGAGAGCGAAAATAAAAAAGAAGATGGGGAAAGAGGAGTGAGAGGCCTATCGGAAGGTATACAACCGGTGCGAGCTCATTATGTAAAATCAATAAGGCGTCGCGGCTCTATACGGGTCCCATCCGTCATCGTGTGGCGAACAAGAATCGTTGGCCAGCATAAAGCCGTCGCTAGGAGCTGCAGTGCTCCTCGGCGGGCAATTACGGCGGACGTTAAGTACCTCGCGGATCAATCGAGCGGTGCGAATACATTCCCTCTTTCCCCTAACTGCGACGCTTGGCGCGAGCCTACATGTATAGCTGCCTTTTTAAAACGATTAATCTTGATCTCTACGGGAAAAGTTATATAAGTGATGTATATGCCGTTGGAGATTCACAGGTAATGCTTCCGCCATTTATACTAAATATATACGGCAATGTTTATGTATGTATATCATTCTTAAGAGTCTATATAAGCCTCTAGGGTGAATAACCAAAAAAAAAGAAAAACTACCTCTGGCATTTCACCAGCTGACGTCAAAAGTAATTATGTGTTACAGTTCTCACGTTATTTTCGCAAAGCTCCGTTTATTTCTGCTTCCTTGTCAAGATGTATAAGAGTTACTAAAAATTTCTATGGCAAACTTATTCGCAGAATATAATTCCACATAGCATTGCATTGTGGAGTTCCTTGCAAACTTGTTTACCCTACCTTTTCTAGATATATATATAGGTTGGAGAATGCAACGTATATAAAATTACGCAATTTAATTATTTTATTTACATTTAGACATTAAGGCGACGTTAACCTATGAAAACGGTGGAAACATTGCGCATCGAAATGTAACATTTCGCAAGTTAGCTTCTTTGCAAGGCACAAGGCTCATCGGCTTGCGGCATGGTGGTACGCGGAAAAGCTTGCTTGCAAGGACCATACCGCGTACTTTAATTTTCAATCGCAGAGTCTGAAACTAAATCGTGTTGAAGTTGGTGACTCGAGTGAATCAAGGATAATATCCTCGTAATATGTTATGTCAACTAACCTATGTCGCAGGCCTTGCTAGCACTGTGAGCGACTGCTTGTGCGCAAGAAAGTATCAAGCAGGAGGTGGTCTTCACCGCATTGTTTTATATGGAAAAGCTTACCTCAAGGAGGCCCAGTTTAATGCAACGTGGTCTTCGGCTTACTTGGCGCGTTTCACATGCTGTGTAGACATTACCTAATTCTTTGAAGCTTAGAGTAGTGCAACAAGCGGAGAGCGTGCCTTGATTGCTTTTAACTATGAGCATACTTGACGAGCAAGGGACCTGACGGAGTAACCACAGTGTACATGCTTATATACAACATGGTCGTCCATATTTGGATATGCGAGTAATGACCGTAACTTCACATGGTCGTAAGCAAGCGGGGGGAGAAGGAAGATTAAAAACTCATACAGAAGGAAAGCGCGGTAACGTTCGCACATATTCCAAGGAACCACCATTGACCCTTCAGTCAAGGCAAATTCCTAGTAATTGTGCGCAATACTACACAGCTTCGAACCAACAAATTTATGGATCAAACAATTCATTAATTATTTTTGTTTCATTTCAGAACAGGACGGTTCGTAGCCTAATTATAAAAGATAGATAAGTCAAGAAAGAGGTTTACCCTAGGGCTCCTACAACACAGACGCCCCTAGATCTGACAGGGAAGCCCATACTGAGAACTGGTATTAACTAACGGACGGGCTTTCCGCTGTGACCTTCAGATCACAAATGTGTGGAGTCGACCTGTTCAGAGTTCCCAGTGATTATATTCTACTCAACATCTGCGAAACATCGGGGGATGAAGTGGGTGAAACGTATTAAAGCATCAAATTGCGAGACAAACGCGCGTCTTGTATGATGATTGTTATAGCTCCTTCGGGATTATTTCCCTATTTCACCATCATATAGGTTCCCCAATAGGCGCTCTTACCCTACAGTAGAACTTGGCGCTGGTTCATTCTTAGTCTAAGCGGGAACTGTGCGGAAGAGACGCAGTGCTATAGCGGCGACCCATCAAAGTGCATCAGCGATATTTTTCCTTCAGCCTTTCAGCGGGCGCCTTAGTGCAGAAGCCCCTGTACGTGCAACCTGTAGGAGCCGTTCTTCCATCCGTCTCCGTTTGACTACTGGTTGACGTCGAAGAGGTCCAACGCCATGCAAGCGTCATTGCTGCAGACGGTTTAGTGGTTTACGCAGACTAAAGCTCAAGCTATGTTTAGAGCGCGGTCGCAACCAACCAACATTTTTCAAGCAAACGTCGCGTTTCCTGCTTGGCTTCAACACACGACGCCGCTCGTAAAAGCACCGAAGACGGTTACGACCAGTCTGTGCACACAACTGCAAAGCTATGCGTGAGCCAGAATGCCCTTCCGCCTGAATGACTCAGTGAGGAGCTGAGCGCAGCTTTCTGGCGTAAAACCCAAAAAGAGGCGCGCCATGTAGGAGCCCGGCCGTCTGCACAGGAAAAACGTAAAGCAGAAAGTAGGACGCGTCGGAGCCCAGCAACGAAAACACCTTGACTTCGAGGAATCTGAAAGCATCCGTCGTCGCTCGTGGAACGCCAGGCCTCCCGAGTGATGAAATCTCGCGCAATGTCTCTCTTCGCAGTGCCGAGGAGTCCGTAGGGGGACCTTGTGCCCGAACGCTCGAGTACGTCTGGCCCACTTGGTCATCAGTCGCTAACGCGTAACATAGCCCCCGCTTTAGTCGGATCACTCTTTCCTGTCTATAGCTGAGGACCGCAGAAAACGGTTCGAATGTACATCCAGCAAGGATAATTTGGGTCGGCGGCATATGCGAGGATCACATATGCCACTGTGCGAGAGTGTATATAGTGCATAGCAGGATATGGAACGTTATTATCGCCTATGCTTGCTGGTAGCGCTCTCTGATAACGTGTTAAGTACAATTCGGAATTGTAGTAAACATAAGCAAGAATTTGTATGCCTCGTGAATGCAATGCTTTTCATTTCATTCCTCTCGGTGGTACCGCAGCAGGAAAAGACCAAGACATCTGTCGAAAGTGGCGTTTTCCAAGTTCTTGTACACACTAGCACCTTCCCTATATATCTCATATGCATACATATACCATCGCACCCCGTTTCATAAATCACGCTTTTGTTGGTGTTTGGCGGTGCTACGCACATATTTCTAGGATGACAATACGAAAGGCCAACATCGTTGCTAAAATTTCGATCGGGTACTGCCATTAGAATCAATACGTGGGTCCGAAAACCGTATAAAAATAATCCTTCCAGGTAGTATGATTTAAAAATTGCTAGAATAAGCTTGTACGCTGTGGTACACGTTCCAAACATGAGAGCGTGCAAAATGAGCATAAATTATATTTTCCCTTTTCTGCGTATAAAGCGCATAAAGTCGCAGCTCGACGCTAGGGCTTAGGTAGCCGTGGTAAGATGGCATCTCCCGCTTCACTTCACGGACGCCACCTCCATATCAGAAGTGTTCCCTTAATGTTATTTATCTCCCTTTCAATAATCGTGCCTCGAGCCATTCTCTCAAAAATGCCTAATTAATCCATTGTTCCTTTCTAGAGTAGCGCGTGTGATTTCAATGCAACTGGTGGGTCGGCGCAGGGGAGCCCAGCGGCCAGCGCCAAAGCCGGCAGGTAGCGGTTACGTGGGCGTCATCGAAGACGAAGACCAGGATACCCCGGCAACGGTGGAGGACGGCGCAGAGGAGGAGTTGCCGGAAGAAGCAGACGACGAAGTGGCCACGCCAGAAACGCACCCACCCGTCTACTTTTAAGCGGACGTCACCGGCCGAGAAGAGACGCCCCAATCCAGGAACGGAGAAATGTCACACCATTGGCGAGGAAAACTGCTAGGCTTCTGCAACGAGCAGCAATAAAGACCTTTCTGCCAAAGGTTTCCTATCGCTCAGAATTTTTTCTTCTTCTGACAAGCAAGTATAGGCACGCCGGTACTGCAAGAAAATAGGTCCACGACACTAGGACAGAATGTTATCTAAGACAGCGAAACTTTCTTTCACAGGAATCGGTATGGGATCCTTTCAGCTGCCTGCTAATATCACGTGTAGCACTTTCGGTGTTATAACTCTTTCTCTGCCGTGCGATTTCTGCAGGACTGATTTCGTTATCGTGTATCTTTAGAGATCGTTGTTTATATCTGATTCCTGATTGATGCCGCGCCCAGGAAGTGCGCGGCATTTTTGTGTAAGAAGGCTTACACAACAATAATCCAAATGGCTGGCTGTGCTCCGTGCGATGTCTGCGGCTGCGATGAGAACGTCGGCCACTTCTTATGCCACTGTCTCCGATTTCGTTCAGAAGGGCAGTCGCTCTCCAACGCACTGCGACGTCTAGACGATCAGCAGCTGTCCGCGCAAGCGCTACTCGAACACCGTTCCGATTGCTCGTCGGCTCACAAGGCAGCCAAGTCACTTCTGGGCTTCTTGAGGCCGACTAACCTGTGCGAACGTCTTTGCAGGAGCTGCGTGATGCCGACCACGCGCGTGGATGCATTCACCGAGTCCATCCTCCCTCCCTCCCACCCTCCCTCCCTCTCTCCCTCCCTCTCCCTCTCTCATCTCTCTATCCCGTTTTCTCTTTCCCCAGGGTTTAACACCTGGCCAGACGCTTTATTTTATTTTTTTATATTCTCCTTTTCCTCCTCATCCTCCTTCTTATAAGCAACAGAACACAGCAGCCGTTGATCCACAGTGCCGGGAATTGTTCACTTTTTTTATTATTATTGAAATGAAAAATAAAAAAAAGGATGTAGGCACCCTATAATGGTGACGGCTACTCCCTTTCTCAAAGCAGAAATAAGATTATAAAATAAAGGTTGTAGGAACATGAAAAGAAATGACGTCGCAGGGTGAGTAATCCAGCACAGTCCTATACCTCCGCGAACATATATCTATAGAAGGCAAAGGAAAGTCGCACCCCAGTGAGTTTGTAAACAAAGTCACAAATAAAGTCACGCGAGCGGCCGTGATGTAGACTACGATGAGCATGTGAACAGATGAGGAATTACAAAGTTAAAATAATACACACACAGAATATGATAGTCAAGAGTCAATTTCAACACAAATTACAAAAGAGTATGACACGTAATATACAAGCGCTAATAACTACAAATAATGAAAGTAAGTTGTAGTTACGTTGTGCGTCTATTCAGTGCCATATCTAGTATGATTTAAGGATGCCCGTATTTTCATAAAAATGTTCCAGTGCATTCAATGCTTTTCTGCCGTGTTTATTTCGATAGCCATGGGCCCAGCACTGTTGCGAGTGAGAAAGGCCGGTGAGGATCAATCGGGTTGTTGCACTTGTTCTAGCTGCCGTCATTGTGTCACGCATTGGGGCATTTGAGGAGGAGTAGACGGCGAACATCCTCATCTTCGTTTCCACGGGAGCAAGCCGGGGAAGAAGCCCGTTTTAGGCGGTATAGGAAATGTCTGGTGTATGCTCACCCAAGGCGCAGTCGATGGATTAGTGCCTCGGTACTTTTCGATAGTTCTACATCCAGCCGGTATTTGAGTTCAGGCTCCACTTAGCAAAGAATCGATTCTTTAGTATTTTCATTGAACCAGGTTGACATACACAAGTCCATTAGCTCTCTTAATATGCGTTGCGTGTCCATTGGTGATAAAGTGTTGAGCTGAATTTCTGCATCTTTATGGGCCGATTTTGCCAGCGAGTCCACCAATTCGTTGCCTGCTATCCTGGGACCCACTGTAATATCACTCCATGTTTTCTTTCAGTAGCCTGAGTTAAACTCTTCAGTAGGGCGTGTGTTGTTCGTGCGTGTGGTTGGTTGCCATCCATATGTTCAAGACATGCTAAAGCCGATAAGGAGTCCGTACAAATTACCCAATTTTTCATTGTCTCATATGTTGTGATAAAATAAGTGGCTTGGAGAATTGCCACTGATTCCGCTATTGTTGGTGACGACGTGCGTCGTACCCGACACGCGTACTCTACCTGTAAGGATGGCATAACGTAAGCGGCAGGTCACACTTTCTTTGTTTACAGAACCGTCCGTGTACACGTGAATAGACTCCTGGTACTTGTCAAATAGCTGATGTAAGGCTAATTGTTGAGCTGTTAATGTGGAAACGTCCTTTTTTTATTTTTAAGGCCTTCAATTGACGTTTCTATTTTCGGTGCCGGTAGAAGCCATGGTGGGTGGCAGAGGTTTGAGTGTCAAAAAGGCGATCGCGAAAGTCGTGATCTATGCTCTTAAAACACGGCGTGTATATGTGCAGTCGGATGGTTCGCTATCATTGGAAGAAGTTGGTGGGCAGATTGCTGGGTGGAAATTCTGAAGAGATGTCGGCATGTTTCCAGGCTGCAAATTACGGTGGAATGTGGTTCCCGCGCTGCTGCAATAGTGAGTTGACTTGCGGGACTCCCAGGCACAGTCGTAAGCTCTGAGTTTGCAACAGCTGCAGTCGGTGAAGGGACGTCACAGATAATTTGTGCAATAGAGGTGCGGAGTAAGCAATCTTATGGCGGGCAAGTGCTGAGATAACATGGAGTAGGGATAGAGTTGTTTGACCCCACTTCGTCTCTGCGATTCTGCGAAAAGCATTTATGACACAACTAATTTGGTCCTCCAGGGCGGTCAAATGATAAGTCCATCCAAGCTGGTGGTCTAAAATCACGTCGAGAAAACGATGTTGAAAGACCGAAATATCTTACCTTTTTTTTTTCTCGTGAAAGGCAAAATCGCTGATTTGGCATAGGATATCTGCATGCCCCGTTCTCTTAAATAGTCACTTATTCCATTTAAAGCTTTCTGCATACGATGCTTGTTCAGTATTAAGGAAAGCTTAGTATAAATTTAAGAAAGATTTTTTTGTTCTCCGGTCTTGAACCATGGGCTTGAAATAAATGGCTATTGAAACAGGGGCGAAGTAGGGAGGGCTGTTCTTGAGATGGAATACTCGTATAATTTCGGTCACAGGGAAACTTGCGCTTAATGCAAATTGAGATGTTGAGAGAATTTGTCACAAGCCCATTCTTAAGCACTGGGTAGTACGATGGCTAATGTACAATGTGCCGAGCGTAACAGATGCGCTCTTTACTTCCCTTCGCTAGAGGGAGCTGAGCCGGGCAGCGATGTGAGCGTGCGCGTTCGTACGCGGCATGTGTCGCCTCATATTTCATCCTTGTCACTTGGAGCAGCTAAGTTGTGCCTAGAAAACCCGGCGCAGTTTTTCTCTAAAGTGTGTCAGAGCCGGAGGTAATTTTTGACTAATAAGGCACACCTACCAGGCACGCTGAAGGACATGTTAAAAGAAACGGCGCACACAAACAGCAGCAAAATTAGCGAAGAGCACACATATCTCTTGGCAAAATAGTCGTAAGTACCAAGCCCTTTATGGACAAGTGTTGCCTACAAGCAACAAATAAAATTATTAATTTCATTTTATTATGATTATTAACACGATTTATTAGGAGAGTTTGGCTCCTCTGGGCAGTGCCGGCTTCCTCCTCGTCGCTTGACAGTCAGTCAAGAACTTTATTGAGGTCCTGAGGGGGTTTAAGCCGTTGGAGATCGCACGCGGGGAGCTCCTTGGGCCGAAACCGTAGGCGATGCCCAAGTCGGGAAGGGAACGTGGTGACGCTCCGCCATTTCTTGGGCCCTCTAGACGGCTATGAGTTGGAGTTTGAGGTCCGGGCTTTTAAGGGCTTCTTCCCATTCGGGCTCACTGGAGAGAGGGCCCTCTGGTAACGCGGTACATTGCCAAAGCATGTGCGAGAGTGAGTAATGGAGTTCTGGGCAGTCTGGGCAATTTGCCGGGATTTCTGAATTGTAGTGGCTCAATAGGCCTCGTGACGGATAGGAGTCCGTTTGCAGCATTCGAAACGCGGCCGCCAGCGCGCGCTCGAGTTTGGCGTGCGGGAGCGGGTATTTCATTCTGCCTTTTCGATAGTGTGAGGTGATTTCTTGGTAAGTGAGTAGCGGGTCATTTAACTGAATGTCCAGCCCCTCGGAGGCCGTGGGACCGTCGCGGCGGGCAAGTTCTCGCGCACGGTCGTGGGCCGTTTCATTGAGGTTGTTGTGTACGTGAGTCCAGGAACCCAGAGGAGATGAACATGTACGTACACAGCTGCATATGTAAACACAAGTGCTTCGAATTGTCCGAGAACATATAAAGTTCACATGATCAGGGACAAGGGCACAGATCGTTAAGTGTTAAGGGCGTTAAGTGTACACATACATAACATACTACACCAACATTTACCATCCTAACAAGCACATACATACAGCATAAATACATCTTTCAGTCTGAATACGCAGTTGTTAGCTAAACGTCTTCGGCCGACGCTGAAAGATAGGAAGCAAGAGTAATTTGTTGAATCAGAACAGGAACAGAAGACGACGAAGCTTGCAGCGCGACTCGCTTTCTATTGAATATATTCTTTCTTCCTTTCTTTCTTTCTTTCTTTCTTTCCTTCTTTCTGTCTGTCTGTCTGTCTGTCTGTCTGTCTGTCTGTCTGTCTGTCTGTCTGTCTGTCTGTCTGTCTGTCTGTCTGTCTGTCTGTCCTTCCGTCCGTCCGTCCGTCCGTCCGTCCGTCTGTCTGTCTGTCTGTCTGTCTGTCTGTCTGTCTGTCTGTCTGTCTGTCTGTCTGTCTGTCTGTCTGTCTCTGTATGTCCGTCCGTCCGTCCGTCCGTCCGTCCGTCTGTCTGTCTGTCTGTCTGTCTGTCTGTCTGTCTGTCTGTCTGTCTCTGTATGTCTGTCCGTCCGTCCGTCCGTCCGTCCGTCCGTCTGTCTGTCTGTCTGTCTGTCTGTCTGTCTGTCTGTCTGTCTGTCTGTCTGTCTGTCTGTCCGTCTGTCCGTCTGTCCGTCTGTCTGTCTGTCTGTCTGTCTGTCTGTCTGTCTGTCTGTCTGTCTGTCTGTCTTTTAACTACATGGTTATTGGCCAAATCCCCAGAGTGATACCCTTGTGCCACTAACTCCAACAGAGAGAGAGAGAGAGAGGAATATAAGGAAGGCAGAGATTTTAACCAGTCAAGAGTCTGGTTAGCTACCCTACGTTGGGGGAAGGGAGAAGGCGAAGAGAGAGTAGGGAGAGAGAAGGTATAGAGACGTGCACGGACAGTACTTGAGCCAAAGCCGTTCGCGCAAACCAGACGTTCTGAGAAAGCACAAAAATGCCTTCACTGCCTTCTGAGCCGATTATCGGTGGGGACGGTGACCTAGTACTGTCTGTTCACTCAGAGGACGATCATCTCGACCTCTCTATCAGTTTTCCGATGGAACTGGCAAGCGAAATTGGTCCGTATGATGCAGTGTCCACAGGCGAATTGCCAGGCTTGAGCAGCGGGATTAGGCGACTGGTCTTCTATTCCTGGGAAACCATACCTGTCTGCCAGGAGCTGTTGAACAAGACCAGGAGCACTTTCTGAGCCTCTTGGGATGCGAGACTCTCCGAACTGGACCTGGGAAGCCAACTGGCGACCCTCGACCAGGCCCGGCGAGCCGCGATCGCCAGTGGAGCCCTCTCAGAGGGAACCACCCAGGAATAAACCGCGCAACGGTTTCTGCAATAATAAAGTTTCATCCTCCTCCGAGCCTCTTCGTCAAAATTACATAGGGCACGGTAGGTTATACCATCAGGTCCCGGTGATGACGATCGCTTGCTCAAGGCAAGTGCAGCATGGAGTTCGTCCATGGTGAAAGGTCTGTCCATGCGGGGGTCGCGTGAAATAGGTGTGGTCGAGCGTCGATATTCCAACGGATCTAGTTTCGCCAGCAATCCTCCTGCAGAAATAGTCAACGACGTCAATCTCGCTGCATTGTTGGCGAAGGGCCAAAGACTTGAAAGGTTGGCACTGCTGAGGGCAGCGAACAGTTCTCCATATGTTCTCCACGAACAGTTCTCCACGAACAGCTCTCCATATGTGAGACAA
This sequence comes from Dermacentor albipictus, assembly GCF_038994185.2. NCBI lineage: Eukaryota > Metazoa > Arthropoda > Arachnida > Ixodida > Ixodidae > Dermacentor > Dermacentor albipictus. Next base: position 18,981,085 of record NC_091823.1, read on the forward strand.
AGGTTTTCGTGGATTCAAAAACTCGCAGAATGACATTCATCTTTGCGACGTAAGTTTGTCTATGCGACGCTTAATTTTCTTTCGAGTTCTTCTGGCCAGCCTCAAGTCATTTACAGACTTTGTACGCCTGTATCTTCTCTCGGCACGGCGACAAATTGCACGAAGCTTCTCTAGCTCAATATCATATTTGGTGCGTGTAGACGTTCTCGGAAGTGAATGCGTGGCAGCTTCTAGGGCACCCTTTATGATGTCCTCTAGGCTAGAGGACAAGTCATCACGACAGCCATCTTCGACAACTGATTGGAATATCGGCCAGTCGATACATTGAGTGAAGCCGTCTAACTTGGAGCCTGTAAGCCCTTCAATCCTAAGATAAGTGGGTAGGTGGTCACTTCGCCGCGTTTCAATACCCTGAAACCACCTGACTTTTCTAGTGAGGGAGCGTGAAACAAAGATGAGGTCCAGGCAGCTACAGTAGACAGTTCCACGCAGAAGGGTGGGGCTTCCATAATTTAACAAGCACAATTCTTGTGCGGAGGCAAATGACACTAATCTTCTGCCCCTCGAGTTTATATTAGAACTTCCCCAGAGATAGTGGTGGGCATTAGAATCTCCAGTCATCACCAAAGGCTGCGGAGTCGCTGTCGTGATTTGCCGTCACCGCTCGCAGTCCAGCCGACTTGAGGGCGACATGTATGCTCCAACTACTGTGAAAGTGAACTTGCCTTTCTTTACTATCAGGCATAGGTACTGGTTTTCTTGGTCAGGTGGCACGGGCGAGCCTTTCCGCTTTGTTTGCTTTCCGTGTATCTGTTTTGGTGGCATATAATGCGTTGATGCGGTAATCCTTATGATGGAAGATGACGTGTCAGTACCTGCAGCTGCGGTATTTCGTGAACGTTTTGGGTGTCGGTGCCGACGTCGCCGAAGAGCGGCAGCAGCCTCTCGATGCGTTGAATTGTCCCGCACCTGCGGGCGATCCTTTGATGAGGCCTTGTGAGCACCACTGCAGTTGGGGCACTTTAGAACGTTTGTGTTGCAGGCGTCTTCTGAATGGGACTCGGAACACCGCAAGCACACGACGTTGTTCACGCAGACACCCTTTACGTGGCCAATCTCGCAACACTTGAAACACTGGAGGGGCTTCGGTACGAATGGTCGTACTGGATGGCGGACATGTCCTTCTTTGAAGTGGGAAGGAAGGATGTCTCTTTCAAACAAAATCTTCACACCTCGTGTGTTTCCCAGTCTGAAAATCCTCGTAATGAAAGTGCCTGCTGTCGTCGGTTTGATCAGTATTAGCAAGTCGTCATTTGGGATGGCAACGTCGACGTAATAAATGACGCCCGCAGTACCATCGCCACCTGTAAGGATCATTGATCGTATCTTTACATTGTCGATCTCAGTTATATTACGTAGGCCTTGTAAGGCGCTGCGATGAAACGCATCAACTGCCAGGACATTTTTGCGCGAGTTTATTTTCACGTCCTGAATCTCATTTGGTGCGATTCTCTCAGTGACGAAGAGAGGACCTGCCTGTTAAGGAGCCGCAAATTTGTCGCCGGGTCCACGGGCATGAAGAGCACAGTGTGCAGCCAGCGCTGCCGTGCACTCTTCATGGTAGAAGCACTCGCCGTCGAAGATGCCTGCAGTAGTCTTGTTTTTGCTGACCTGCTCATCACGACCTTGGAGTCGTCGTCCGACGAGTCCTAGCTGTCCGAACATAACTCAATAGCATCGATGTCTGTATCACTTGACGCACTTCCACATTTCCTGGACGTTATCCGACTTGACGGCTGCGCTTCAGGAATGTCCTCGGAAATCTGTTCATCCACTGCCGCAAGGACGGAGCGGCAGCTCCCAGAAATGCAGGAAAACAAAGCGACAAAGCAGAGACAAAAGAACAGGCGTTCTATGAAAGAATCACTTCGTCTTCCTCTCACACTAACTCCAAGGTTTCGCATCTACATCTAAGAGAGAGGAGATAGGCTGATGAAGAATCCTCGTCTACAGTAGTACCACATCTGTAATGTAGAGTAAATGCAATGTACGCCTGTGTTTCACAGTCTACAAGAAATCTCTGTACGAGTTCCACACGAAACCATCTGTGGCTTAGGGTGAAGCTCGTTTTCGGTGTTCTGCCTGGTGCAGACCCCATGCAAGAAATTCATGGGTGAAAAAGTTTCCAATAAAATTATTTTATTCATTGTATATTCTTATTCGCCGTCTATTACGAACAATTCGACTAAAGATAAACATTTGCCTCAGGTTTCGTGCCGTCCTTAAAGGGCTAGCAGTCATGCGCATAGAAACACGGCTGTACAAGAACGTTCGTGGCACAGATAGGTCAATTCGGCTCCGAATAACGAATCTGACGTTTCTTTCTAACCATAGTTAAACCTATTTTTGCTATTGCCAGTAACGTCTTAAGGTGACTTAAAGCACAATTCAATTCACCTTTAATTCCCTAATTTCAACTGGAACAAGAGATTGGACTTTCACTTGAATTGCTACGTCAATGTAATCACCAGTGTTTCATCACTGCCGCACGCGATATGAGAGCTAGCTGTCTTTGATGGGTAGCAGCTGAAAATTGCGCATACCTTCTCAGTCTTTTTTTCCACCACGCAAGAGCTGCAGGTCGCCGCCCGGCAGTCACGTGGGAGAACTTGCGCGCCATATAAAGGTCGAAATCCCTGTCGGCCCATCTCAAAAGCGCAACACTTTGATTTTGCCACAGCTAACCTAAACTCGCACTTTGCAGGTAGCAAAGCCGTGGTAACGCACAGTTTACAACCTGTTTACGGCTCCCAGCAGAAACCGAACTACTTCCTGTTGCAAGGATGTCTACGCCGCCCGCTTCTACGGAGGGGACGTCGCCTGGTTACACTGGAGTGTAGTCCTCGGGGCAGGCATCGGTTCATCAGGCATTGGTGATCAGCGTTGATCAGCAGGTGATCAATGTTTACGTTCTCTCACGTCAAGCCATGAGGAAGCGTGAACGTGAGGAAAATGGGAGCAGCAATCAGTCGTTCCTATTTATTTATTTATTTATTTATTTATTTATTTATTTATTTATTTATTTATTTATTTTATTGTTCAGCCAAGAGCAAGAGCGCAGCTGTTTTCAACTCCGCCCAGCTTGCAAATGATGTGCCACCCGCAGTAAGCCATACATCACATGGGGGCTTGACACTGTGTCAAGATCTACACCCCAGAATGGGAAATCAGCCTACTGAGGGTCAAAATTTGACGGTGAATGTCTCGGAACCAAAGCGCTCCAGGAAAACCAAATAAAGTGAACTTCTTTTCAAATATGATTGTCTTAAGCTTCCAAATATAAGCATATACCATAATCGTGATAGCAAAAAGTTATTAAAGAAGATTTTATTATTATGAGCTTGGTATATCGTTTTTTTTTTTTCTCGCAACCGTTAGACGGCAGCACGTAACGTATCTTTTACTTACCTGCCATGCAGCGAAAAAAGGCACGCAAGAGACGAAGCCGTCATGCTTGACCCGTTTTCGCTACACATCACGACCCACTCAATACTAATTGGCCCATCGGCCTACCCTTTTCAACTGCTGACGTATTTCCGGCATGGCGTCACCTGGCGCCCGTCCATTTCACACTGCATTGAAACCACGCCGCTAGCTTCGCCAAAAGTTGGGTCATGTAATATCCAATTTGACCGGCTACCACGTGGAAGCTATTTTAGCAAGAATCACCACGCGGTCATTGTGCAAACGGAAATGGGCGCACCGGTGGTGGGCCAGAAATAATACCCCAGAAAGTTTGCCAGAAATACACTCTGGCACTTTGCATTGTAGCAAAGACAGGTGTCAACGCCTTCAAATGATGCGCCCAGGAAGAAGTTTGTGTGGCCACCAGGGAGGTTTTATTTAGAACCACCTTGCACAGCACAGCAACCGCACGAGTTTGCAAACGGTGAATTTCGTGTGTGTCCGTTCACGCCAACAGGTCTGTTCAAGTCCATCATAAACGCTATCAACGCACACCACGTCTCTGTGCAACTTGCTTTCATGTACACATATTCTCATGCACACCTACGGTAACGTGTGCATATGTTCTTGCACGTATCCGTGCTACTATAAGTGTGCGTATCATTCTATGAATATTAGTACATCAACATACCCTGCCATCGGGTGCTCAATCAGTATTGTACCAACAACTTCATATGCTAATCTTTCACTAAATCATTCCTCACTGCGGAACTTAACAAGTCCCTCTTCGCGTAGTCAAACAAACAAGCGCCGCAGTCTGTTCTTGAGCAGCCTACCTTTTAACCCCGAACAAAGGGAAGCGGGACAGACAGACAGACAGACAACGAACTTTATTTAATCCTGAGGTGCTACTGTCAGGACCTCCTAACGGGAGGTCATTGTAGCCGCTGGCCGCGCCCACGTAAAGGACAGAACGCCGTGACGCTCCGCTCTTTCCTGGGCCCTCTGCATAGATAGCCTCTGGAAGGGAAGTGGGAATATTTTTTTTTTATTAGATACATCGAAAGATGAGAAGACAGGCCTTTTTAGAACCGGTCATCTCGAAATCCCAGTACACTATATTCAGGCAAGAATAATGAAGAAAAAAAAAGGACGAGAAGAAGAAGAAGAAGGAGGAGGAGGAGGAGGAGGAGGAGGAGGAGGAGGAGGAAATAAAGAGAAAGGGCCGGGATGTTAACCAGAAATGCGTCCGGTTGCTTACCCTACTTTGGGGGACGGGAAAGAGGGAATAGAAAGATGGGATGGGGAGGGAGAGGAAAGCCGCAATGAGCTGGTGCAAGCACGGGGAGGGCATGGGCGAGTCAAAGGCGTTCCCAGAGGCCAGTCACCCTCAAGAACTACAAAAGCGCCTTCACAGCTTTATGGGTTGACGAGCGATGGGGACGCTCTTCAAGTAGCACCTGCACGGACAACGGCCGATCATCCAGTCGTTGCAATGCGATAGATAATGTTTGTCCTTCCAACTGAAATCGATGACAACGGCACAATAAATGTTCCGTATTCTCTCCGCTGCTGCAGACGTCGCACGCAGCACTGTCGGTCATTCCAATCAAAGGTACTGTACACCTTCGTGAAAGCCACTCCTCACAACAGCCAGCATAGAAGCGAAAAGAATCTCAAAACCCGCTATATAAATATACAATAGCAAGGCTCTTGCATGCAAATATCGTCACTATAGGGAAATTAGCACCGGTAGTATAGCTAGTCCACGTAACTGAAACACTCATAAATCACACAGGAGAGCTCAGGGAGGGAGACTGCACACAAGTCGGCTGATGTATCATATACACCTCACATACACCTCACCGTGAGGGACAACACAGCCTGGATCTCAATACGCTAAGAAAAAAGAAAGCAGGCAGATTCAACGCGATGTCGGAACCTAAATTCCGTGAAGCGTGCTTGCGCGGTGGCAGCAGTAGCGGAAGCGCGCAGCCTGTATGTCTGTCAAATGTCTGCGTCACGACCACAAGCAGGCGATGTACGTATGAGACTTGTCGAGGGAAGAACATTGCCGATAGGTGCACGCACAGAGAAAAAATTCCGGCAGAACCCATCTCACAGTGAATGTCGACGTCACTGCGATTAGCAATTTAGCGGCAAACCACATTACCGCCGAAAAGACGCGGTATACGTAAGAGGCGCGTATATGCAGCAGGGTTCCTCTCGCGCGCTTTCGTGTGGACATGCCGTGCCATCCCGCGGCGCCGCTGCGAAGTCGGCGCGTGGCTCGTGCGTGAATATATTCAGACAACATTACCTGAAAATTTATGACGCGGGTTCGATTCCACCTAGCACTGGATATAGCATTAATGATTTTTTTTATCTTTAATAGTTGCACATACCAAGTCGCACGTACCCGGCGACTCAAGTTAGCTTCAAGAAGGTTTATGAAGAGTGTCACTCACCCAGTGTCACATACGTAGTGACGCAAGTTGGTCCGACGATGGTTCCCTCAGGACAAGCATCCCAATGCTCTACCGATTAGACTACGGACCACCCAGGAACTCTAGTTGGCGGGTAAACGGTTAGGTGACTGACCACCAGATAGACCACCAGATAGACACCAATATATGCCTGGAGTATATTAAGAATGCTGATCGCATTAATACGACACATATGTAAATGCATTTAGGGATTTATACCCCTTGCGTCAAAGTGGCACGTCCATTCTGGGCGATTGGCTAAGAATGGGCACACGCGCCGCTTCACACGCTCACTAAGCCAAATTGCTGCTAGGCCAGACAGCAGCAGACAGCAAGGTGTCTATTCGGGCACAAACCTAATGGCCCAAGTTGCCTACATATCTCCACAAATATATCCGCTGCGTCAACGATGACGAATGCCAAATCCCTGGGAACAGGCAGACAAAGCTTCGCTGGAACACAAGCAGAAGCGACAGCAATACGTTGAAAAAAAGAAAAAGTAAACATGGCTGAAATTCTATACAGACCACTGCATTCAGTGGTTTCGTCATTGACTAATGGTACAGCTTGCCGCTTCAGTAGATTCAATCCTGCACACGACGCGTTTACACACAAATTTCAAAACGACGTAGTAGCCGAATTCACTATGCGGTATGTGTTGCGCCTTCCCAGAGACTGTTTGGAGCAGACTGATACTGTCAGACCAGTGGTACAGCGTGACCTATAGTGAGATTTTGGTCGAAGGAGTTGCTCTATGGTGCAACTGCCGGCAGCTTGCGACAACGACGGCGATGCTGACGACCGCAACTACAAAAGACAAACAATGGCAATTTACTGCTACTACTGCTACTACTATCCCAACATCAAATGTCAATTAGCATGACGTCGGTTAGCGAGAAACAATGCTATTTGCGCCCTTTCTGACCACACTTTAACAATTATTTCTATACGTATAAGAACAAATAGACATTTCAGCATGTATAGTTCCAACGTTCAGGTCCATGGAATGAGTGTTCTGCGTTAAAAACTCACGTTTATTGTTTGATTAAAAAAAAAAAACGCAACTAACTTTATTTTTGCTTTTTTTGGGTCGTTGTGAAATGCGAGAGCCGCCCCATCTGTCGACGCAGGGAAATCTCAGCGGACCTATAGACCGAGAGCGTTCCCGTGGCGCCCGGCCTGCGCGCCTCAATTCGGGCCGACCCGCAAGGCCGCACACAGGAAACCGAGCGTCGATAATAAAGTGCCGGTTCGATAAAACAGCGCCGCTGGCCGCGCGCGAACGTGTGCGTCAGCATGCAAAGTCAAGGCACGCACTCACTCCCCGCCTCCTGTCATGCGGTTCCCGAATTCTGCGCGGCAGCTTCTGTCTCGGCCAGATTTGCCGCAAAAGTTCAGCACTGTTTTACGAGCGCCACCAAGAAAAGTTCTCGCTTTTTCGTGGGGGGGGTCTTTCTGCTTGCTTTTTTTTTTCGAACGCGCATTCGGCAGTTGGTTCCCTGAAAACTCGTAAAGGCCGCACCAGTGCTGCCACGTGTGCTTCCGCAGCAATCAGATGCACAGACCCAGGGCGCGCACTGCGAGCCACCGCTTCAAAGCAGGTTGTGCCGAGATACGCGCGTGTTCTACGCTGAATTTCAATCACGGCTCCCAACCGTTCGTCCAGGCAAGCAAAGCTTGAAAACGCCGCGCGTTACTGCGGCGGATATTTCGCTTTAGCAGATTTTAGAATGCGCGGAGAGCTGTATATGTTTCACTTCTTACGCATATGAGTATTCTTGTGTGCATGGAGCGAAGGAGAAATGCGAATATGTGTGATAATAACAATAAAAAAAAGGAAACGGCTGAGGGGTACGGCATTCTTTATGTAAGCAGGATGTCCCACATTCAGCTGCAACAACATCCTCTCAAGATTGCGGAGAACATTTCGCGCCGACCGCTTATCTCAACCTTGTGCCCGAAAAACACGCGGGAGCGCAGAGCGTTTTGCCTACGCGAGACGTTCGCATGCAGCGCATATAGCGAGCGAAAGTAGTGACCGTCATGTCTGGGTGTCAATATATCTTCCATCCTCTGGGGAAATCATCGACTGCTGTCACCGCGGAGCTAGAATGCCTTCCCGCATTTTGCTGTGCGTATATGCGAGGCGTCTACCTGCGCCGTAGCATTCGTGAACGACACTCTTTCGTGCGGCGATCGGTGAGCATCGTTGATCGCGCGCGATGTATACATTCGGCACTCTCGCAAGTGTCGCGCTCCGGTTGATTTACTATATGACATTGGCGCGATGGCAGCAAATCTCGCCTGGGAATGAGGCGCCGCACCGCGATCCCATTGGACGCGTGGTAATGTTGAAGTATACAGAGGCGGAAGGGACCAGTCGACGAGACCATTTCTCAAGCTATATAACTTGGCAATGGCAAAATGGTTGTGCGTGGCTTGACCTCTGTGTCACCATCGTCTCTATTGCTATCTCCGCTGCTCACTAACCGAGATAAGGGTTGGGGAAAAGAAGTTATAGAAGTCAGAGCTCTCTCAATTCCTCGCTTGTTTTCCGCTGTTTTTCTAAAGAATTTGAGCTAAATACAGATCGTATAACACGGCAACGACCAGTTCAGCCAAGGTTGTCACACTAGCCGTTCAGGATTAACTTTGCGTCCACATTAATGCACCTGGCTTAAATCCCTGAAAAAAACCTGGTTCCGCAAAAAAAAAAGAAAAAAATAACATCGATTTACACTATAGCCATGCGCTCAGCATGACTGGTGACATTGGTGCGGCCCGTGAATCACTGGCAACTCGTGTTACGCAAACGCCTGTCATTAGCGTTTCTTATCGAAATTTTCGTAATTGGTTTAACCGCAGTGAAGACCTGCAGCTGTTGCGCTCTTGGTTGAAGCAAACGGTCAGGATTGCCTGGTAATGTAACAGCACAGTCGGCAAGGCTTGCCGGGGAGAACCACCGTTAACGAAGTTCACCAAATGAACTTATTAAACAAGGTACTATGCCCAGTTTTTTTCATTGCGATGGAAACAAACGAGACTGATAATCAGCTACAGGAAGCAAGTTAACAATATGAGTGTTCTGTCTTCCTGTAGTCTCGCTGCTTTCATTAGAATTCCATAATATAGAGAGTAAGAAAATGTGCCAAGACCCCCCACCTACGTGTCCATTAGCGCCAGTCACAAATTATGTAGGACGCACAAACAGTGTTTTACCAAGGTGCTATTCTGTCGCTTTAAATAAACACCGCCACTTTTCAAGCAGTCACTCTCGCGACCGCAAGGGAGGGGGTGGGGGGTGGGGGGGGGCAGAATAAGTAAACGCAACAGTAGGCGCGTCTTTAAAACTTGCAGGAGAAGGAAAAATAGAAGTAAGTGAAAAACGAGACACCAAGAGGTGCGAGCTCGGAATACCTGCTTGCCACACGATACCCCGCAAATCAACACGCGTACGAGCCACAGATTTCTCAGAGGTGATTCCTTGTCATCACGTTGCGTGCGCTCGGGTTGGCGGAGGTGGCACCCAAAATACTCCCGCCGCGGTTCGTTTGTGCCGCCTGCTTTCGCCGACACGGACGGCGTCCCTATATAAATATCGCTCCGGGAGTCAAAGTCGAGCGCCGAGTGGTGCATTACTTCCGAGCCTGACGTTGACTCCCACCCACGAACTCGCCTCCTCCACCGCGGAACCCCTTTTCGTGCCTTCCTGCGGCCCGAATGACGCACGGCGTGGAGCCAGCCTCTCAGCCAGCTGCGCACGCACATTGGATGCCAGCTGGAGTTTCGTGGCCGATGTATATGCAATCCCGCGCACGCACAGATTGCAGGCCCTCGTATAAGCAGGATGCGCCAGAGTGCGGGTGGAGGTGAGCCGTCTCGTTCTGTCTTCCCGCAGGTGTGCTTGCAAGCGAGTCGACCCGAAGTGTACGACGGACGCTCCTCGTGTGTGTAAAAGGTGAGTGCTCACTTCACTTCAGGAAGAGAGAAGCACGCACCTTCACGGCGTCTCGTCTTCGAATGCGCCTCAGCCTTGCGAATCGAGACAGTCTGATTGAGGTCGAATTGAGATTGGGTCAGTATACACGCCTGATCACGGTGCCATGATATTGCGATGGCAACGCTTTTCGGGACGTTCATTAACCCCACGTGGGAAAGTGTTCACCAAATATAATGGCAATAATCAAAGCTGATCAGCCCTAGAGCTGATCGTCGTCGTCGCCATCATTACCATCATCATCGCGAGTATCCACTACGGAGGAAAAAATACGTTTGCAATATGCGAACGTCCTTTCCTCTTTTTTTTTCTTTTGTTTCACAAAACATGAAGCTGCCGTGAGATTGCCGAGAGCTACGGTAGGTGTTGTCATGGCCGATAGAAACTTCAGCATTGCGTGCTTCACTTTTACGGATCAGCCAAAACGTTTAACTTAGGCGTTGACCGCCAATATATATATATATGAGGTTGCGGAAATATTCAGCTTGTTCTCAGATCCGTGGTCCGTATGCTCTTTTGTGTTCGACTGCCCCTTATAGCAGATGAAAAAATTTAACTGCTCTTACGCGTATGCTTCAAAGTTTAAAGGTGTTACGACGTATCTGTATTTCGTTGTCTTATTTTGCCGCTGCTTCCTGTTCCTAGATATATATGGTAGTGCTCCCCTAATAAACCTTAGTTGCGAGTCAGCGCGTGTCCTGTGCACATTCTTTTATGTCGTTCGTGTTTCGTGAGCGCGGCACATATCACAAGATGAATGCGTACCACCGACTTGCCCAGTTTACCTGTCAGAAATTCGAGCGCAGATTGTGCATCAACTAGCCCCTGTTCGTCCCTCTGCTAAACGGATTACCTGTTCTTTGTTTTCATTTTATTTTTTAATTTTGTTACGTTTTTCCCCTATATTTTGTTAATTGCGTCCACATATTCTGCCAGCCTGTTTGATTCCTGTTTCGTAAGGCTGCGTCCGCGGGCCGTTGCTTCGTACATGCATTCGCTTACATGTGCGAATGCGAAGTATGAACCGTAATGTTCGAGAGTTAACACTAGCGACAGCCGAACTACAAAGACCATGACGACGACGACGACGACCATGATGATAATGATCCGGCAGGGTGCTTTCTATTTCGTCTGTGTAGAAAAAGCGAGTTCTCATGAATGCTATGGTCGAACGTCCCTGCGACGATGGCGACTCTGACGTCGCTTAACGCACACAGCAGGTGCTGTACAGACCAACTTTCCCTTCTCACTTTTTTTTTGTTACCTCTCTGTTCGGTGCGTAGACTTCCCAACTGTACTTTCCTCTGTCATCTCTTGAACAGCTTCGCTCGTCTATGCTTCTTCGTCAACACATTTAATAATATTCGCATTGCTAGTGAGGCTGTGTTCAACTGATGCCGTTGGCACGTGGTGATAATGCGCAAGGCACCTCCACCAATTCGGTGCGAACTATAGACTCAGCACAGCACACAACAGATGATAGACTGTGCGGTCAAGATTCTGGTGTCCAGCTTCCAAGCATTAAATATCCAATCCCAGGAGTATTTCTAGGCGTTTGATTGTTTTTCGAGTTTTGAGTTTCCCAATCACGCCAGATGACTGTCTCTGCCTTAACGAAATAGTCATCTGAGACGAAATTCACAAAGATTATTGTTCGTAATTAAGCCTTGCTTTCCAGTGGCCGGCCACCTTCGCCAATCCTACGTCCGACATCATGATTCGTCGGTACCTGATCTTAAGAATAGCTTTACCGTAAGAACGTTGTTTTGAATACAGACCCAGGTCAATCTATTTTGAACAGCAATTGAGTTAATTAAACAGTTAATCGAAATTCACTCTACGCTTCTTGTTAAGTAAAACAGAAATTTAATTGAAATTAATTACGGAGTGCCGCAAACAGGAACACATGCAGAGAAACACACGCGGGTTAATGTGTTCATCTCCATCATACCAATGCGCTATGCATTTCACAAGGACAAAAAACGCACGAACAAATGAGTGGAGCGTAAGTGAAGCAATTATCGCGAGTAGCAGATATGAACAGCAACATATTGGGCCCGCTCATTGCCTTGTTGCACTTCATGCGTTCATACAATTTCCGCTACGCATTAAAACAAACTACGTCCCAGGCTCGTGCACTCACAGCGTCGTATGCGTACAACGAATTCTTTAACGCTCTCGAATGACGCCACGTGCGACCTGCGACCACGACGCTCTGCAGTCTCGGGGGAACACGTGAGGATGAGCCTCCCATCTCTGAAACGGGGGTGGTACCTGCCGCGTCAGTCGATTACGCGCGTCTTGCGCTAAAACCCTGCGCTATTCGTAGAAAAGCTACGCGAGCGCCAGGTATGCGTTACACCTGCTTATGAACACATCGGTGGCGACATTGCACTAATAAGATGCCGCAGGGAGTTTTCTGAGGACGGTTAGCTTGCCGCTATGCGCTTATGAATGACACACACAAGGACGGAAATCTGGGTGTGCCGAACTGACACACGACTGACACTTTTCCTTCTACGTGGGAAGCGCAGTGGGACATTGATCAAGACAGGAAACCACGTCACATTCAGTACTCGCGTACCACGTAGTCGACCGGTGTGATTGTATACATATACATAGGTTAAAGGTGCGAAATACGGCACTAAAAAAATGGACAACGTAAAAGCGGTGCAGGACATGAACACGAACGGCCAACTGAATGTTTATTCGCAAAACAGGTATACTTCATGGAAAAGTTAGGCACAGACAAGTGATCCGCCGGCGCAAAAAAAGAAAAAAAGTTTTAGAACTGAGAACAGCTGTGGGCACATCTGAGTAATACATCCAGTTGTAGAGAATAGTTTCAGAAAACTGGGAAACAAACAGGCCCGCGTTATTATTCGAGTAATCAAACAGAAGGATTTGTGCCAATTCTGGAAACGGATAAGGACGAAGGCGCCAACATCAGTCCAGCCAGTTGACACCTAGTTCCAGGGCGAACGACCACCCATAACACATAACACATAACACAATTTACCTTTACAGCTTTACAGCTGGCCACGATGTGCTACGATGAGCGCCATCTCTTATGAATGTTTAGAAATAGTCCAAAGATATCAGCCTCTGCCATGTGCTGCTCGAAAGCATCGTGGCGGGAGGCTCATGGTTTGCACTTGATCACCGCAGGGGGGAATGTGAAAGAATAGCGGCGTGTATTTTTTTAGGTATATTCGTAGCGGAAGTTCTAGTAGTTGGTCGAGTAAGAAAACGACGGCGTGATTGCGTATTTCCGTTTCGAAACATGTTGTTCAGTTCATTTTAATAATGGTTCAATGTTTAGTTTAAAATAAAGTCACTTCTTTTAATCCTCTGAGCATGACAGTTTTCTCTGTCCTAGAGTTGTTCAGGGCCTCAAAGAAAGCGGAAAGTTTGGCACTCAACGTGGTCTTTCTCTCTTGCAAAGCAGGCTAAATGAAGCTATACAGTTCTATGCAGACACAAACAATTAAGGAAACGAAAACATGATAATGCAGGTCGAAGAGCGAGGAAGTTCTCGCAGCACTCCTATAGTCCACCGCTCTACCAACTGAGCTGTCGAGGGAACTAAGAGTGAGGAAGTTAACGAAGTAACCATTTGCAAGCAAAGGTGTGGTGCAGATAAAATAATTTCAAGCACTCTTGAAAAAATATAGGCTTGGAGGCACCGCCGAATTTATTAGCAGTAGAGATAAAATACTCATGTAGCAAAAAATGTGGCTTGTACTCATGAGACTTGTTTTTAAAAGAGTGAGCAAGCCAAGTGTACACGAGGCAGGAACCGAATTCAGAAAGCTTTTCATTCTTTAGTGTTCCTTGCCGTTGTCTGACCGCCTTGCCATCATCATGCCAATCGTAAGGATTGGCTGGAATTTTCTCTTACAAACAATTCTAGCGTAAGAGCTTTCTATGAATACGAGACCAAATCCTCGTGCCTGTTTTACGGTGTGTAACTATGTAGTCGCGAAAGCCCGCAGTATTTTAGTGCTAAAGTGACTCGGCACTCCAATGTGTTGCTAATCGACAATATAGTATACTAAACGATGCACTGAGGATAGGCTGGCTAATTGCTCAGATAACATCTTCGGGCAGAATTAGCACGTAACTAAAAAGGGTGTAACTAGAGAGTGAGGCTAAAGAAAAACAGAGAGCTGAAGAACATAGGAAAACAGAAAGCAGCAAAACACGAAGTAAAGAATATTAACCGACGTGTATGTAACTAGCCCTAAGTAAAAGTATAAGTCCTTAATTGCGTGTAGCCACCCAAGCAATCAACGATACCGACGTCGGCGTTGAAGCTTAAAGGGTTTGACTTGCATATTATGGCCTGTCAGATGAGGAATAGCAGAAAAATAAATTAAGTGAGAAATAATTAGTGGGTCCATTCGTCCACTCAGATGTGAGCGGATAATTGACGGCAGAGGAAGGTAAGAATGAATGGTCGGCGAGGACAAACAAAGCGAAACGGAAAAAGCATGAAAGCCACGAACAGTCACACCGACGCGCGGATGTTCAGCTGTCGTATAGAAATCATCACAAGGCCGCCATTGCCGCCGCAGGCTGAGCAATCTGGTAAACACTGGTAGTTAATTCGATGCGCTGGCGCGTAAATGGCGTACCAACGTGCAGGAACAAATTATATCGGGCAAGCGTGGCCAATGTGGGCCAGCTTATGGCAACCAGGAGAAGGAACCAGGACAACCTATCCTTAATGCTCCAGCGCTTTTCATTTCGACGACGGCTATCGATGCTATGTTGTACGAGCACCATGCAAGTCCTTCGAGCCATTACAGAATTCGAAAATAAAAAGCATCCAATGGCTCATTATACACCTGATTGCCCTCCACAGCTCTGGGGTTGAAAGCTTCACAGAAAAACAAGGAAAAAGAAGACCTACGAGAAGCAGCTTTTTTATTTTAACAAGCTGATTGGATATTGAAGGACCCACCATGGTTGCTCAGTGGCTATGGTGTTGGGCTGCTCAGCACGAGGTCGCGGGATCGAGTCTCGGCCACTGCGGCCGCATTTCGATGGGGGCGAGATGCGAAAACACCCGTGTACTTACATTTAGGTGCACGTTAAAGAACCCCAGGTGGTCAAAATTTCGGGAGTACTCCACTACGGCGTACCTCATAGTCAGAAAGTGGTTTTGGCACGTAAAACACCATAACTTAATTTTGATATTGAGGAGGCATGTGAAGATAACAGGTATTGCATGCTCATGCCTGCAAATGCGTGTCACCGAAATCATTTTATTATTTAACTACAAAAGAAAAAGAAGGCCTGCAATATCTTGTGAGAGAATCCGCTGCATCCGATCTTCCAGTATCAGTGAGTCAATTCACAACTTATAATGCACAGTTATATTCGTGGAATAGACACCTCTCCTGACGACGTACACATTTAATAATTTGTCTTTCTGTCTGTATACAGTTTCTCTTGTTACTGTATATGTATTTTTCTAATTTTACTGAGCTTAAGGAGTCTCCATTCGTCTAAAACAGTGTCCGAGGCGGCGTGTCGGTCGGTGCACGAAGAATGGAATGATTGCGGTCTAACTATATACCAGTAATCGTTGACACGCCGCCAAATGTACGGTAGGCCGAATAGGCATACATTGCATTGCGCCAAATAAAAAAAAATGGCTGTGGCTTAGGTAAGGTTAAGCCCAGGATGCGAAGCATACTAGCCTTTATTTTAGTTGTTGAACCACTGTTTAGCCTGGTGAACTGCTGTTGCTTGGCTATATTTGGTTCGGCTAGACGAAGAAACAACTCATGCGTTACTCTGCTTCGCCTTCAAGAGTGGAACGCGACAGCGTTCCCGTCGACCCGCCAAGGGGTGTAAGACAGCCTACCGGCTGCAGTTCCCACAGCACTTCGCAACGTGGCAGGACGTCGCGCTGCCATCCTTCGGCGATGAACAGATCTACACCTGGTGCCATTGATGTACGACAAGACAGTCGCTCAAGGAAGCCGGAAGCACGCCAACACTTGCCAAGGACATTCGCGTCTACAGGGGAGCGTTCCAAAGAGTCCACAGCTTTTCGGGGTGGCCTGATTGATGACTGCACGAGCAAAATGTTGCTGCCACTGGAAAACTTGGCACGAGTCGCGCGCACCTTGTCCTTGTCGTATAGCGTCGATAGAAGAAAGGGTTCTGTGTTTTCGGCGAGTTTAAGCACAGCGAACACCAGACAAACGAAAACGGCGCACGCGCTCTGTTTCTCACACCTTTGGTGGCCGCGCTGACGCGGTTTCCCAACAGGCAACAGAGGAGCCTTTGCCCGAAGGGCTCGTCTGCTAAGTGGCGTCTTTTTCTTTGAAGCAAAATAGTTTAAAACAATTCAGCTGATGCTAGTGCTTCTTTTCTTACCTTCTCTCTTTTCTATACCCTTTATGGTCCGCACTTAGATTTTTGAAGTAGCATACATATATTTCTATTATCCGAACAAGCCGGAGACGATAAATAATAAAAAGTAATCCTCCTTTTCTTGCCCCGCGGTTTAGTCGAAGTTTTCTGTCACGAATTCTACGGACCGTAGGGAGTTCACGGTACCTGAAATCTCAACTCGCAGTCATCGCGGTTTGAAAAAAGCGACCAGAAATTACTCGAAGATTATTCACGTGCCAACTAAAGCATATAACATGCATTATATGGCAGGTTTTGAAAATACGGACCCCAGACGCCCAATCTTAACGTGGGATAACGAATGAACATTTGCGAAATTTTAGGGAGCTAAAACCAATCATTTGCGGCACCGAGGCCACATAAATTATGCAATTAGAGGATCTCGCCTTCGCTTTTTCTGGTCGCAAGATGTTCCCCATAAAACACGGCGCTTCCTACAAGAATCATTGAACCGAGATAGTTAAGTAAGTAAGAACACGGGCCTTTCTGACGGCAACAGACACCAAAACATCAATTTAATGATGCAGATAATAAT
The DNA here is from genome assembly GCF_038994185.2 of Dermacentor albipictus. Lineage (NCBI taxonomy): Eukaryota > Metazoa > Arthropoda > Arachnida > Ixodida > Ixodidae > Dermacentor > Dermacentor albipictus. The sequence continues at coordinate 18,997,997 of NC_091823.1, forward strand.
TGGTGTAACTTAGTTCTATAGTAGTTAGTGTTAGTAGTGGTAGTGTTAGTATAGTAATAGTTCTAGTGTAATAACTTTTTAAATACATGCTCTGTTCATTCTTCATCATCTGTACCGCAGAGCGGCCGAACCCAGCAATAGCGGGAGAGTGATTTCGTGTGAGCCTATTGCGAATGGCAAATAGAAAATGAAAAGAATGGAAGACTACTCTCCTAGTCAAATAATATTCATTATCGCGCTTCGTGAGTAGTCCAAGCGGCGCTACGTCTTCGTCATCACCCCGGTCGTGCATGCGGCGGATGAGCAAAAAAATTCATCGACGATTACGATACTCTCTAATGCGAAATGTGAGCGCAGCTCTATACGTGTTTTCATTTCACGATGTATTGGTTGGCGCGGACAATCTGCCTCGTGCGGCACGTACCAGACGGAGCGAAGTATGGCGCGACTGCCTCGCTAATCGAGAGAATGCGAGAGGCAGCGCATGGCTGACGCGTATGTGCGATTCACAGCAGCCGCCGCCGCAGACAGATTTTCGCTCATGCAGCTCTTGGGTGAAAAGGACAACGCGTAGAGTGCCTCGATGCGAGCGCCCCCCGCGAACGGAGCGGAGGCGAGCGAGCGCATCGCGGTACCCTAACGACGCGTGCTACTCTGGCGCCATCTCGTAGCCATCGTCCGCCTTGTGCGTCACTACGCTTTTCTCCTCACGATTTCGCCATGCCCTCCTGCTCAGCTGTTGGCCTCCTGGTTCCCTGCACCCTCCTCGCGCTATCTTCGCTCTCGCCGTCCTTCACCGCCCGCTGCTCTCCTTGTTCGCTCTCACTTTTCGCTGAGCTCGTTTGCTCAGTTACGAGAATGCAGCTTTTTGCGCACAATAGGACGAAGAAGAGGCTGAGACACATGAGCGCGTCCTCGTCTTATGCGCAAAAAGCTGCATTCATGTCCTACCAACGTGCCCAAACAGTCACCTCAGTTACGAGTTACGACGCCGACGCTTGCCTCAGGAACGGGCGCCTAAAAGCTGCGCTCTAAAAAGAAGACCTAGAATCGAGCGATCGGAACCCTTAAATTATACCGGCCCCATACTAGGCAAGGGTGTCGCGCATGCATGCATGCAGAATCAGCACTTTGCGACGTTACGAAACATCCAAGAAAGAAGAGGTGAGTGTTTTACGACCGCGGCGTACATGCGCGAAGCTCAAAAGAACAATTGAGCAAGACGCATTCGCACCCTGGCACTGTGCGAAATGGACAGACGGAAAAAACAAGGAACAGTATAGAAAGACATCAGCTCCTGTAGTGAGGACACTCCCAAGGGCTATGGGGCGTATCGGGGCAAAGTACGGTGTTTTAGCCAGGCAATGACCGGGGAGATAAAAAGAGAACAGTGTCCGAATGGTCCCAGCGCTGAAGGAAGCGGACAAGCAGAAGCTCCCCAGGGACACGGAGCCGATCTCGCATACATATAACCAGGAATGAGCACACACTGTGCAGTCGGTGGTCGACGCCTGGACGCTATGGCTGCGAGCCAGTACGGGCCGATGGAGCGGCGGTGGCAGCGAAGAGCTGCGGGTCGATTCCAACCTCGTGGCCGCTACGCGTGCATCGTCCCCGCTCGTATAATAACAGCACTACGCTCTTTCGCCGCGACAAACAAGCGGCGGCGGCTGCTGCTAGCCTTTTTGGCTCTGTGCCGAGAAGAACCCGCGCCCGGAGAGGACCGCAGAGGAGGCCCAGGGGCGAAGAGGAGACAACGAAATAAACGGGAGTGAAACAAGATGAGGGAAAAAACAAAAGGGAAGAAATCGGGTTGCAGAAAGAGATGGGCGAAGAAAGGAGGGTGTTCAGACGAGAGAAGAAACAAGGCTCCAGGGATGTGCGGGGTCCGAAAGGGAGTGGCAACGCGAGGAAGGGAGAGAGAGGAGAGAGCCAAAGGGGAAAAGAATTGATGGAAGGGCCGGCGGTAATCGCGTCGTAAATTGTGGTTTGCCAGTCCAAACCGGCCCGCTCGTCATCGGGCTCGTGCTGTCAACTGCGCCGCTCCGCTCGTCGATCGTAGGGCCGGGATGCGCGCCAGGAATGGCAGTCGAAGAGCGTCGCCCTTCTCCGCTTAATGTGCACACCGCCGCAGCGACCATCGAGGTGCCTTCTCGCATAATGTGCGCGTCGACACATGTCTCGACCCGTGTCTTATATGAGAGGTTCTGTTCGCTTCCTGCATGAACAGTCGTGATATATACGAGACGGAACACCGAAATAGCTTTAGGCACACATTACTCGTGATTTGAGGATTCGAGTCTGACGTCTAATAAACAGAAAGCAGCATTCCCATTGAACGTTTAGACTCACTGAACAGTTTCATACAGGGCATGTGTATTTAGACAATGTGGCCTCTTTAAAGTAATTTGAGTGTTTCATTTTATTATTGCTCGAGGGGAACTTGCAGTACACCAGGTAGCAAGGGCGATCGCTGACTATTGTTGGTGCGCCACATAGGTTATTGTAGGTATTGAATATAAATCCCGCATAGGTATTGTTGGTATGCCACGCGATTGACCTAGACCAACCACATGAAGCGTGATTGGCTCTTTACAGCATCAGTCAAGTTGTGCATAGCCGAGAGAGAGCTCCACCACACCCGTGGTATATATGCGAACAATGCGGTCCATGAGACGATGCAGCAGGTGCAGAAGTAATGGGCGACGAAATTCCAAGTCCTTTTCGCGACACAGGAACTATGACGAGGAAATACCAGTATTGGACTGTGGCAGCGCACGTTTGTGCCACGCGCCTTAAATCTCTTCAGTTTTAAGGGCGCCCTTGCACGATCTGGCAGCGAATAAGGCGCCGTACATCGAGTTTTTTGGGAGAAGGTAAAAAAAATTACAGTCTCTCTTAAGATCTCTCTTAATTCCTCTTATCATTCGCCTCTTGTATGTTGTTGTTGTTGTTGTTGTTGTTGTTATTATTATTATTATTATTATTATTATTATTACTCATTACTGGTCATTGCTAAGCATTCTTAGTCATTTGTAATGAATTGTAGTCGTTCCAAGTTGTCGTTAGACATGTTGGTCATATTGTAGTGATTACAAGTCATGTGAGTCACCATTAGACATTACTGCTCACTACTAAGTATTTTTAATCGTTTGTAATCAATTGTGGTCGTTAAAAGCCGTCTTTAGACTAATCGGTAATTTCGGAGTCATTACTAGCCATTATTAACTTCCACCAATCTCTATCATAGCGTTATCATTCACTAACTGTCACTATCGCTCATTTTTCCTTCTTTAATCTGCCTTTAATCCGTCTTCATGTGGCGTGATGACGCTTCGGCGGACACTCCGGTGGTCAGGTCTGCTGACACAAACTTCACCATGAGCCTAGAAAGTCTTTCGCCTTAGAAGAGAGAAGACGAGAACGATGCCGACGATTTCAAAGGCGCTTGAACGAAACTTCAAGACCCGCATAGTGTCATCGCGACGCCATGTGATGTCTCGTAAACGTGTCCACACCATGTGGCCGCCTCAGTAGTGCGACTTCTGCCGATGGCGACAGCTCACCGAAGCGCACGTCTTTATGTCGGCGTCATGCTCGTAAATCTTGTCGAGCATTTTAAGGAATAAAGAAACAAAGAAAGAACAGGGGGAATGATGGCTGACAGACGTGGCGCGCATACGTATAAATCCTAAATATTGCTGTTTCCAGGAGGAATTGAAGCGCCAAGCTATGCTATATTGTGTCTTAGCTAACGTTAACCGAGCCGTTCAACAAAAAAAAAAAAACAAAGGTTAATAAAGCACACGTGCGATATACAATGATGAAGCTTATTGTGTTCGCTCGTCAGAGGCCTGACGACCAAGCACCATAGGTCTCAATAATGTATCTTGCATCATGTTTTTTTTTAACCTTTCTTTTTTTTCTTCTTTGAACAGTTTGGCTAACGTTAGCTGTGGCAGCCTATATTGCGGGATGCTAAGCGTGCGCCGTAGAATTTTATTTCAAGATATGTCTCAGACAACAATTATTTTTCGTGATAGAGGTTTAACACTCCTTACTGCAGTGTACGATGACCGATGTTTACGGAAGTCCTTATAAGCTGCTGAAGAAACTCTTTAAAAAGTTACTCGTAAAAGTAATTTAATAAATTAGTAGATGTAAATAGCAGACAGCATGGATATTCAACTCAGTTAGTTGGTTCACAGTATGAATAGAATTTTGCAGCTGAACTGCTGAAAGGGACAGAAATGACCGAGACAAAAGGACACGCATTCACAATAACCAATACGGATAAAAATGCGCAAGAATTGGAGAGCTTGAATTGAAGCATAAGCTAACTTTTCTTTTTCAGGGGAATATTGATAGCCAATATAAAATATAAGTAACAACGGCAGCAGGCGCAAGGAATGACACCACAATCCCCAAGCGTTGTGAGCAGCGCTGTATCAAGCAAGCTGTGTGTATTAGAGGTCGTTACTAAAGCTCCTCCATGACATCTTCCGCCGACCAGTTTCGTTTAGAGCGCCGATCAAGGGGCTTTTGTTGTCGCTTTACGCTTGTACGTACATACATACTTACAAGCGCGAGTGTTATAGGCAGGCCTCGAAAATCTGCAGGGCGAAGGCAGTGGTCACGAGTTAAGCATCCGCCGGTGACATATTTTATCTTCTGCTGTTTGCTTTTGAGTTCATCCCTACAACGACCCCCCACCTCCCGCCGCCCCCTGAAAAATATTATTTTAAAAATGAAATCTCTATACGCGTATATTACTTCCAACTACAATTTGTCCTTTCCGGAATCGGTGACTATATTGGCCACATTTCGTATTGTACGTCTTCACTAAATGGGCAGACAGCAGGTGTAATCGGCGGTTTCTGTGTTGCAGGCGTTGAACTAAATGCGTTGGCACTGTTAATGGGGAGGAAGTAAGCTCTTAGTTCCAAAGTACACGCAGTAGTATAATAAAATTGCTTAAAAGGGATTCACTGTGTAATCTGTTCGTGTATCGCCGGCTCCAGCAGGCTCTAACGTTATGAACAAAGCAGCTTGACGCCCCCATGACGTGAGCATGCGCAGGAATGTGTTAGTAGCCTACTAGCCTGCTACTAGCCTGCTAATCGCTGATGCATATGGTTAAAGATGGAATGATGGAAGGTCGCGTAACACGTTTGCCGGCAAGAACATCCGCAGCAGAATTTCGGTTGTCTATTTGTTTTTTCTTTTTTTTTTCATGACCGTCTCTTCGCAACCAGCGACGCTCATGCTCCATTCATGCCAGTGGTGTTCACTGTCACAGTACTAGGTGCATACCATACGTTAGGGGACACAGGGAAAGGGTGAGCAGAAAACGAATAATAACCTTGGAACACGAGGAGCAAGACCAATGCCATGCGGGGAGAGGACGAGAATACCCGAAGAACGACGGCACGAGCTCTAAACCAGCCGCGTGATAGCGAGAGAGACAGCAGTGCGACAATGGAGACGATGCAGTGGATAAAAGAAGAAGAGGGAGATGGGTGCAGTAATGGAGCAAACGCCGAAGTCGGACGGACCATGAATCAGGCTAATGCAATTGGCGAGATTTCGGCACCACAAGAGCGCAACAAGAATAGAGAAAACGACAAAGGAAGAAGGCCATACGGGGAGGGAAGGAAAGGGGGAAGGCTCGAGACGCTTGGGCCGACGGCTGTTGATAGATAGATAGATAGATAGATAGATAGATAGATAGATAGATAGATAGATAGATAGATAGATAGATAGATAGATAGATAGATAGATAGATAGATAGATAGATAGATAGATAGATAGATAGATAGATAGATAGATAGATAGATAGATAGATAGATAGATAGATAGATAGATAGATAGATAGATAGATAGATAGATAGATAGATAGATAGATAGATAGATAGATAGATAGATAGATAGATAGATAGATAGATAGATAGATAGATAGATAGATAGATAGATAGATAGATAGATAGATAGATAGATAGATAGAAAGAAAGAACGCGTGCATATATAAGAAGCCAGAAAATGATTATGATATGATTAATAAAAACCTGGACCCTCTTTTCCCTTTCTTCTCGCATACGCGCCGATCCACCGGCCGTAGGTGAGCGGCGAGATGCATATATACGAGGCGCCGTCACAACGCACGACAAAGGCCGAAGGAAACAAGCAAACGGCCAAGTGAGCGCTAAAACGCTTTGCAACAGGATCTATGCGGGCGTCGACCACTCAGCGCGCGCAGCCGCTTTTATCGCCTGCAGTGAAGCCGCTGCACTGACAAGCCGGTTACGTGATCGCTTAGGGGCACCTACACAATCCAACGTAATCGTGGACGTGCGCCACAGTGCATGATGCGCGCGTTGCAGTTTCGCTGCGTCAGCACAGATCACACAGTCTTCATGCCGGGACGCCGGCGGCATTCGGCGCGCGCTGGCGTCGGAGGCGCGCTGGAAACGCCGTGTTTTTGTGGCCTTATAGTGTTAAATGAATTTCAGGCGAGCCGCAGCCTGCTCGTAGCATTTCAGCGAGCAAAACAGGCGTCACAGAATCTCAGTGCGTCCACTGTATACCTAGGCCTGTGTCGCCGTATTTAACGTTCTCACTAAAGTTCAAGCCCGCGCCATGTCCGCACCCTACGCAGCACCATATGCGCGATAGCGCCAATAGCCATGTATAGCGACCAATGACTCACCTTGGACACACTCTCCTCACCGCCTAGAGTACGCCGCTTCTCAATAAAACACGTTGCTAGTCTAGTTGGTTCTGTGTTGCTGGCCGTTGCTGATGGCACCAAAAGCACCGCCGACGGAGGGGTATACCGATGAAGGAGAAACAATGCGGCAGTGCTTGAGCTGAGGAAGAGATAGAGAGAGAGAGAAAAGCATAAATAAAAGGCATAGAGGTTAACCAGGCCCGTTGCCTACCCTGTACGAAGGAAAAGTGCCCTCCACTTTTCCCTGTAGGAAGGGAAAAGTGGAGGGAAAGATTAAGAGAAGAAGAGAAAGTCTGCTGTGGATATCGTCGACGTAGTAACAGTTTACTGCTCTATATGAGCTGAGAAAGAGTAGCCTTTGCGTGACTGCAAAGAATGGTCGATGGAAAGCGAGTCTATTTGTGTGCATGTAACGTCTGTCGTTTTTCGAGCTCATGTTAGTGCGCTTGTGTCGCGTGAAGCCTGCGCGTCGTCTCATACCGGGTGCGCTGACGCTCGCTTTGTTGGAAGGCAGCGCGGCATGACTCTATCGGCAATGTCCAGAATGGCGTGGAAGCATTACCAAAGCAACAAAAAGTCGTTGTCCCTGTGACTAACGAAGAAACCTGCTACCTGTAGAGCTAATCTGATTTGTAGCCATTGAATTGAGTGATTTATGTTCTAGCTCGGTCGAAGGTCATGTTCATTCGAGTGAAGTGAGCCAGTTGGCTGCAATAAAACATCTTAGAAAGCTTGCTTCTTTTCCGCATGCGGAAACAACTGTTTGTGCACGTGATTTTTGTAACAGCCCATTATAATTGCGCCGCTAGAGCAGTTTCTTTATTTCGTCAACTGGAAGCTTTTGTCTAATTCTCTTGCGGCAACCGACGACGTCTGGGCACCAAAGAACACAACTGCCGTCACCTGCGGCGTATGGCGAAGCCCTAAGATTGTGCGCTAGGCCAAAAGAAGTGACGGCAGCGGAAATGCCTTTGAAAAATGGCCGATTTAATCGACCAGAGGTCGATTAACGAAGACCACGTGCTCTGAAATGCGAAAGCTGAATGCTGCTGAGAACACGAAGAGCGATGGCGTGGAAACGCTGGAACGAGATATCAATGGACTTTCCGCGGAATAAGGTATACCGTATAGGACAAACGACGTCTGCCGGGTGCAAGACACAGTTCCGGGACCCGTGATACTGTGTGATCAGCCACCCGGGGTTCTTCATGGCTAACCTAAATCGAAGTATGCGAGCGTTCTCGCATTCGCAAGTTCGCAAGTTCGAGTATTTTATCAAAACTACACGTTTTCAGCATGCCGCAAGCTTCGCATTTGATACAACACAATTCGAACAGTGATACAAAAAAAAGAAAAGATACAGCTCATTTACCACTTCCACGTTTGACCTTTAATTCTGCCATTCAAGTCAGGCCACTGGTATAAAATCATGGCACCGAAAATTTTCAACGGACGCAACCAATTCAATGAATTTTTCCGGAAGCAATAAATCCGGCGCAAAAGTCACGTTTCATATAGCACGCACAACAAAGGGCCGTGTTTGGGGGAGAGAGAGAGAAAAAAAAAGAAGTTGAAAGGAATCTCGCTTTTTGCGACAGGTGATTCGTCAAGGTAAGAAAAATGAAAAGTGCTTATACGCCATAGCTCGAAGCCTTCTGACTTTGTATTCGTCTGTGGCTGTGTTCTTCAAGCGGGCCTTTGTTGTCGTCTCACCTCTTCTTTCCGCCTCCGCACCTTTATTCCCAAGAGAAGGAGGGTAAAGGGTGAGGAGGGGCTCCAAGCCGCGAAAGAAACACTCGAGACGTCGTCGGGCGCGCTTTCACAATCGGAGCGCGCCGTTTCTCGGCACAACAAAGGCACGGCAACGGCGACCGAGACGCGCACGCATGAAAAACGTGCGGTCGAAAGCGAGCGCCGGGTCGGAACGCGATTGCGGCGCCCCGGCCGCGGCTACAAAGCCAGAGGCAAGAACCCGCAGCGCCGCATAGAAGAGATACGAGGCGAAGAAAGGCTGAGCAGGCCATCGGAGCCGGCCGCTCCGGCAGCACTGCCTGGAAGCTCATATATCTGTCCCTACACCGGGCACTCGCCGCGCGCGTGCTTCAATGAAATGAAGGCGAAGGGGGGGGGGGGGGGGGGGGGGGGTGCGATCGCATGTCAGCGGTGTCTCACTGGAACTGCATAGAATTTTGGAAGCTAGAGCTCCCGCCATCAAGTCGGGGCATGAGGCGGCGCCCCGGGTATTATTGGGAAGACGCGAAGAAACGTAGTCATGTTACGCGGTTGGTGCCCCGGCGGCGTCGCTTCGAGACCTTTGCAAAGACCGCGTCGTTTACCTAGCCTGTAACAACCGCACACCGCCTCTGCATGCGCGCAAGAAGCGTGAATGCAGACCCCTCTGCAACTTATACTTGAAACGCTGTAAATTTCCTCTGATGCCGAGATTACTATACGTGCACTTAGCCACAAACGGTAAGGCGTTAAGCCGTCATGTTGTCTGCAGGCCAGTTCGTGAAGTGTATGCTGGAGTAACTGCAGTGATTGGCAACTATAAACGACATGTCCCTATTCCCTGTTATTCTACGATGATTCTCCTACGAAGCGTGGAGCCCCCCGCTTGCGACATAGGAAAGATGCTGCGAAAACAGCAAAACTGACGATGGAATGAAATGTAAAGACTTCAATTTAGAAACTTTGTGCACAAGCACGGAATTCACAGCGGTAATTTGAGCCACGGCGAATGAAAGACCGCGAGACCGCTTGCTATTATGCTCGGAATCAATGCTTAAATGTGTAAGAGCCACATTTATTTCTCGGTGCTTTCGTTGCAGTGACGAAACGCAGCCGTTCAGTTTGCGCAACTAGGCGTCTTTTGTTCGCCGCACCATGGGAAAGAAATGAGTGCCCACTATGAAACCAATCACTGACGTCCCTGACACTGACAGGCTTATTAATTATCCCACGACTACAAAACCCTGAATACAAAACAGGGCCCACAGAATACGAAAGAGCTGAAAGAGCTTGCCTTGTCTTTTGTACTTTGGTATCGTATCAGATCGAATCGTACCGTATTTTTTCTTTCTTTAACTTAGCTGCCATGCTCTAAATAACGAATGAAATGGTCGTGGTGGAGCTTTGTTCTGTATAAGAATTGAAGAAAGACAATAAATAACGCTATAGCAAATCAGAATATGTCAGTTCGAGTGATGTACCATTCCTCATTATTAGATTAGAATAGTACAGTCTCCAGGCACGAACAAAGTGGGCTGCCCTGGTTTAGTTGCAACTGGTAATTTAACTGGTGTAATCAACCCATCCTACCGATTCATCACATCCCACTGAAAACCAAGGCAGGAATAAAATAGGATGCTGGGAGGATACCTAATATGCCGCTACATGCTACACAGTTGTGTATTGGAAACTTCAACAACAACAAAGACAGGAATAAGAAGAATAGCACTAAATGTTTTGACAGACCTACTAATCAGAAGCGTATCTCATAATAGTGAGACCTGTGTTCTTATTAAATATTTTCTCCTTTATTTATAAACAAGCGAGGAAACAGTTAAACCTACGATTTGCCACAACTCCGAACATTCTGTGCGTAATTGCGCATGCAAAGTATTACAGAGTTCTTAATAAAAATGCAAGTGTTCGCTTCATTATGCCCAATCTAAACTTAAAAATGCAACAAGTACACGTGTTGCAACTTGGGAGTTTGCTTTCATACAAACTAGTACACTGCAGGCAATCGCTTTCACTTCTGCGAGGAAAACTCGGAAAACAAGCTGTCCTTGGAGGCACACGCACGGCACGTCTTGCGTTGTAAAGAAGCAAGATTATGTAAGTCATCTTATTCAATGGAGTGCTGCACAGCGCTCAATTGACTGAATATTTCTGAAGTATCTTGCAGACGTCTTACTACAATAAATAAATAAATAAATAAATAAATAAATTGAGAATGGCCTCGCATCATCCTCCGGAGATGATTGGCGACGTTAATGCGGTGAGCAATCTTTCTGATTATGTGTGTAATCGATAACGATTTCTTTCATATGATGTGATGATGATTAGTGTGACGACTATTGCATGTTCAGAAGGAATAACTGTTGCGCTAGTTGGTCTGCCATAGTTACTGGGAAACTAAGCGCTTGTCCTCGTCTGTTGCATGTGTCCTCGTGCGGTTATTCTATCCGCATGCCATATCCTCATGCCGTCCGTGAATCACGCGACTTCATGGGCACAGCAGCAGGCACACGAAGGCTCAAACTTTGTTGCCAGCCGCAATGCCAAATAATACAGCAACCATATTATATCTCGTTAAAACCACGTCACCCCAATTGAAACTCTCCCCACCCCCTCTTTCCCTGGTATCCCGACTGGAACTTCGTAGCAATAGCTATCCATCAAGCGGCGCCACGCTCTACTCGGATTTGTCCATGGCGGAAGATAGGGAGAGCATAGGGAGGTTAGCCAGTGCATAGACCGGCTGGCTACTCCCTACTGGGGTAATGGGGTAAAGAGAATATTGTTACGTAGAAAGACGCAGACGACAAGCTATGTACAAATATATTTACAAGGAAAATACGCTGCGCTTGGCCAAGAGGCAACAGCCCGCGCTAGCTTCTAAATCGTCGTCTTCGTCTTCTTCCTGCTCAGCTCTTCGTCAGTGGGAGCATACCCCGTAGCACTACCCCCGGCGGCAAAAGCGCCGTCCCGGAGCGACTAAAGGCTGGACTCTGAAGCAGTGTAGTAGCTCTTGAGCCTACTGACGTGCACGACATCACTAGACGCCAGAGTAGATGACGAGGTTGAGCTCACAGGAGCAATTTCATAAGTCACAGGCGTCACCTGGCGCAGCACGCGGTAGGGTCCTGTGTATCGCGAAAGGAGCTTTTGTGAAAGTCCGACGTGACGAGAGGGCGACCACAAGAGCACGAGCGCACCAGGCGAAAACTGCACGTCACGGTGGCGGGCGTTGTACTGACGCTGCTGAGTGGTTTGCGAGTCCGTCAGTCGAGCACGGGCAAGCTGGCGTGCATGATCGGCGAGAGCGATGGCGTCGCGCGCATACTCGCTTGTTGAGATCGAAGCAGGAGGAAGTGCCGTGTCAAGGGGCAAGGTCGGTTCGCGACCGTAGAGCAGATAAAAGGGAGAAAATCCGGCGGTGTCGTGCCGGGAAGAATTATAAGCGAATGTGACGTAAGGAAGCGCAATGTCCCAGTCGCGGTGGTCCTTGGAAACATACTTTGACAGCATATCGGCAAGAGTACGGTTTAACCGCTCTGTCAGGCCATTGGTTTGAGGATGGTATGAGGTAGTCAGCTTGTGTTGAGTGGAGCAGGAACGTACAATGTCGGCGATAACTTTCGAGAGGAAGTTACGACCACGGTCAGTGAGCAGCTGTCGCGGGGCGCCATGAAGTAAGATAATGTCCCGCAAGAGAAAGTCCGCGACGTCAGTGGCGCAACTGGTAGGGAGAGCCCGCGTGATAGCGTATCGGGTGGCGTAGTCAGTTGCGACGGCTACCCATTTGTTCCCAGAGGATGACGTGGGAAAGGGACCGAGGAGGTCTAATCCAACACGAAAGAACGGTTCCACAGGGACAGTGATCGGCTGGAGATGACCGGCAGGTAGCACCTGAGGTGTTTTCCGACGCTGGCAGGTATCACAGGCAGCAACATAATGTCGGACAGAGCGAGCGAGACCAGGCCAATAGAAGCGGCGGCGGACGCGGTCGTACGTGCGGGTTACGCCAAGATGTCCTGCAGTAGGTGCGTCATGCATCTCAAAGAGCACAGTATGTCGTAGATGTTTTGGCACGACAAGAAGATCAGATCCGTCAGGGAGGAAGTTCCTTCGGTACAGAATGCCGCCCTGGAGGACATATGGGCGAACGGATGCGTCGGTAGGTGTAGAGCGCAGACGCTCGATGAGTACTCGCAGCGATAGGTCTCGGTACTGCTCATCGGCGATGTTAACGAAGGCAGACACAGAGAAAATGCCGTCGGCAGTACTACTGTCGGCGTCGTCAGGCTCGTCTACCGGGTAGCGAGACAGGCAGTCAGCGTCCTTGTGTAGTCGGCCAGATTTGTAGGTGACAGAGAACGAATATTCTTGGAGGCGTAGGGCCCAGCGACCAAGTCTTCCTGAAGGGTCTTTCAATGAGCATAACCAACAAAGCGCGTGATGGTCTGTGATGACGGAAAAGGGTCGGCCATATAAGTATGGGCGGAACTTCGCAACCGCCCAAACTAGGGCTAGACACTCACGCTCAGTGATGGAATAGTTGCGCTCCGCGGGTGAGAGGAGCCTGCTGGCGTAAGCGATAACACGGTCGTTGCCGCGCTGGCGTTGTGCCAGTACTGCGCCAATTCCGTGACCGCTGGCATCAGTACGAACTTCGGTAGGCGCAGACGGATCGAAATGGGCCAGAACGGGAGGCGTTGTGAGAACGTCGATTAGATGCGAGAATGCAGAGGCCTCGTTAACGCCCCACTGGAAAGGGGCGTCTTTTTTCAAAAGCTCGGTTAGTGGTCGTGCTATGGCCGCGAAATTTTTCACGAAACGGCGGAAGTAGGAACAAAGGCCGATGAAGCTGCGCACATCCTTGACACACTTCGGAACAGGAAAGTGCGTAACAGCATGGATCTTGCCTGGGTCCGGCTGCACTCCGTTCGCGTCAACGAGATGCCCAAGGACGGTAATCTGGCGACGGCCGAATTGGCACTTCGATGCGTTCAGTTGCAGACCGGCGCGACGAAAAACGTCCAGGACTGCCGAGAGGCGCTCGAGGTGCGTAGCGAACGTTGGGGAGAATACTATGACGTCGTCCAAGTAGCACAGGCATGTGGACCATTTGAAACCGTGAAGAAGGGAGTCCATCATGCGTTCAAAAGTGGCAGGAGCGTTACATAGACCAAACGGCATTACTTTGAATTGATAAAGACCGTCCGGAGTTACAAAAGCAGTCTTCTCGCGGTCGAGATCGTCCACAGCAATCTGCCAGTAGCCGGAGCGGAGGTCAATAGAAGAGAAGTAGCGAGCACCATGGAGGCAGTCAATGGCGTCATCGATCCGAGGTAGGGGATACACGTCCTTTTTGGTAACCCTGTTAAGGTGCCGATAATCCACGCAAAAGCGCCATGAACCATCCTTCTTTTTTACCAGTACAACCGGTGACGCCCATGGACTACATGACGGTTCTATGATGTTATTGGCAAGCATTTTGCGAACTTCAGCGTGAATAACTTGACGCTCAACCGGTGACACTCGATACGGGCGGCGATGAATAGGAGGGGCATCGCCGGTATTAATGCGATGTTTAACAGTTGTAGTTTGGGCCAAAGGACGATCGTTAAAGTCAAAAATATCGTTGTAGGAAAGCAGAACGCGGTAGAGCTCACGAGCGTGCTCGGACGGCATGTCGGGCGCAATCATTTTCTGTAAGTCGGCGATGGTGCAAGTTGTCGACTGAGATGGTAGAGGAGGATCGGCTGAATTGCTGTCTACCTCAATAGATGCTATTGAGTGATCTTCGAATGAGCAAAGTTGGGCCAGAGACATCCCGCGTGGCAGCACTTGTGTCGTCAAGCCAAAATTGACCACTGGCAGGCAGACGCAATTAGCCGTAATAGATAAAACGGTATGAGGTACCGTGATCCCGTGTGTAAGGAGGACGTCTTGTAGAGGAGCCGCGATATAGTGACCGTCGGGCACTGGTGGGGATGACACTAGGTCAACGTAAGTCAGTGCCGTAGGTGGCAAGCGAACAAAGTCGACGGAACTGAGGCGACTGGGGTGTGGTTCAGCGGGATCCAGAACAGGCAGGTCAAGGCGGAGAGTACTGGCGGAACAATCAATGAGAGCAGAATGTGCGGAGAGGAAGTCTAAGCCAAGGATGATGTCGTGGGGACAGTGGGCGATGACTGTGAATAGCACGACTGTTGAGCGATCGGCGAAGGAGACGCGGGCGGCACACATACCAATTACGGGGGCTGTTCCGCCATCGGCGACACGGACAACAAGCGTCGTGGCGGGCGTGATTATTTTTTTCAGGCGGGTACGAAAGTCCGCGCTCATTACCGACAAATGCGCCCCAGTGTCTATAAGAGCAGATACAGGAACACCGTCGACTTGCACGTCAAGACGGTTCAGATGAGTGGGCAACGTCAGTGGAGGATTTGGCGGCGTAGGGAGCAATGCAGCGTCACCTCGAGGCGCTGCATCATTCAGTTTTCCGGCTGGGAGCGGCGTCCGAAGGGAGTCGGCGAAAAGGAGCGACGGGGCTGGGGAGAGCGAGATTGTCGTCCTTGGGGCGAAGGTGAACGAGAATAGGGGCGGTTCGGCGCAGGAGAGTCAGTGGCGGCATTATCGGAGCGTGCGGCATAAGGACGAGAAGGGCCACCCGAGGGGCGGGAATAGGCAGTATAAGCAGACCGGGTCGGGGAAGTCCAGCGACTTCGACAGTGCCGAGAAATGTGCCTGATGCGACGGCAGTGAAAACAAATGGGCTTGTCGTCAGCAGTGCGCCATTCAGCTGGGTTGCGGAAACGTGGTGGGTAAGACGATGCGGGACGGGGCGGAATCGAAGAAGCCGGATGGGTATCAGGGTGATGGGCCGAGCAGATGGTGTGAAGGCCCATGTTTTCGAACTCCTGGCGGACAACTGCCTGGATCAGGGAAACCGTGACTGCCGGTGCGTTGGTGGGGCTGGAGTCGAAGGCAGCCGGATAGGCGGCCTCAATCTCACGCCGAACGATCTTGGTAATATCGCCGGTGGTGTTGGGACGAGGAGCGTCGGCACAGGAAGAAGTCGCTGGGGTGTTGGGCAGACGAGCAAACTGCTGATCGATACGTCTGCTTTTAGCGAGTTCCAGGCGGCGGCACTCTTTGAGAACAGCATCCACCGTCGCGACGTTGTTGAATACGAGCAAATTGAAGGCGTCATCGGCAATGCCTTTGAGGATGTGGGATACCTTGTCCGACTCAGGCATGTGTGCATCAACTTTGCGGCACAGAGCCAGGACGTCCTGAATGTACGTGACATAGGGCTCTGTTGACGTCTGCACACGGCCGGAAAGCGCCTTCTGCGCGGCAAGTTTGTGACCGTAGGGGTTGCCGAACAAGTCTCGGAGCTTTTGCTTGAACGAATCCCAACTGGTGAGCTCCTCTTCGTGCGTCCGAAACCAAACTCGAGGTGTGTCACCGAGGTAAAAGACTACGTTGGCGAGCATGATAGTGGGGTCCCACCGGTTATTGCGGCTGACGTGTTCGTAAAGGCTGAGCCAGTCCTCGACGTCTTCCCCATCTTTTGCCGAGAATACGCCAGGATCACGGGGAGCGGAGAGGGTGATGTAGGTCGTCGAAGTGGCAGCAGGTGTCGGAGCCGGTGGAGTCGGGTTGGCGTCGCCGGGAGCCATGAAGGTAGGCTCGACGTACCGGCCACTGCGAAGCTCCGTGACGAGGTACAGGGAACGTCCACCTCCACCAAATATGTTACGTAGAAAGACGCAGACGACAAGCTATGTACAAATATATTTACAAGGAAAATACGCTGCGCTTGGCCAAGAGGCAACAGCCCGCGCTAGCTTCTAAATCGTCGTCTTCGTCTTCTTCCTGCTCAGCTCTTCGTCAGTGGGAGCATACCCCGTAGCAATATAAAGGTAATACAAGGAGGCACGAGCAGTAAATGAAAAAAAAAAAGAAAGGGAAAGAGAGAAGAACAAAAGTTGAATCGCTATAAAGCGCACGCGAGCGTACACACGTGCACTACGGCTAACTTCACCAAACGGGTTAATTCGACAGAAGGCACTATGTACTGCACGCCCAAGCACGACACTAATGAATAAAGAAATATATTGTGTGAGCCACGCTAAATCACCTTCAAAAGAGGTAGCATATTGTTCTTTCGATCCTTTTCTCCAGACGAGGATAATCTTTTTTCACCTAGTCTCCCGCTAACTACGAGAATACCTTGCTTATCAGTTCTGTCCAGTTTGCCGTATACGGGCGCGCCGCTGTAGTTTCACCGTGCTCCGCGATTAAACTTTGAGTTTATATACGCGCTCCAGTTGGGGCAGGAATTGGAGGCGGGATTCGTCTCATCGCAGGTTTATACACCAGAGGCCGTTAACGTCGTACACCGTTTATACACCAGAGGCCGTTAAAGGAAAAACAGTGGAAACACGCATGGGTATCAGATGGCAAGATCCTGATGCGCAAGACAGATACCTCGCATGTTCTACATATAACCTGTGACGCTGATCTTGCTCAGGTAGTCTAGAAACATGGCCTTTTCCGTCGAGGAAATCAGTGCTAAGTGGCACGAGAGCGAAAACCTTTCCATTTTTCATTGCAATGTCCGCAGTATAAATAAAAATTTAGACCAACTCACTGTACATTTATCGCAACATTCTTTCCAGTATGATCTTATCGACATGTAACTGAAACCTGGCTTAAGAAAGGAGAAATACCGTACATACCGGGTTACACAACGCTATCGTTACCAAGAGATAGCACCGCACGAGGGGGTGGCGTTGCTCTTTTTATAAAAAACGGCATAGATTATCAACAGCTCTCGGATTCCTCTCTGAGCTCTAATACCACAGAAGCACTTTTTATTCGCCTTAAGACAGACGTCGTAATAGGCGTGGTATATCGTCCGCCAAACACGTGCACAAGTCAGTTCATATCTGATATGGAGTCCATTCTGGTTCCTCTGATGTCTTTTAATAATCAGTTAGCAATAGTTTGTGATTTCAATATCGACTTATCAAAGGATGACTGTCCAGATTATATTTTCTTACTGGAATCGTTCAACCTCAAGAATGTTATCAATGTGCCCACTAGAATTACACATCAGTCTGCAACAATTATTGATCACATCTTATGTAACCGTGATATGGATGCCTGCGCTGGTGTTTGTAACCAAAACATTGCTGATCACTGTTCAACTTTTCTGTTTCTGCCACGGTCGAGTATCGATTGTATTTGCCCTACCCATACCAATGTATTTTCACGGGTGGACTACGCGCATGTCAGGCGTTTGCTCGAATCTATTCATTTCGAAAATCTGTGTCACAGTGACGTTCACACAGAATTTGCTAACTTCGTATCTGCTGTTTCCGATGCAATTACTAAGTCAACACTGAAGTTTTCTCGGCGCAACTACAAACATGCCATATGTCCTTGGATTACTGAGGAAATACTAGTATTGAAAAAGAAGGATTCATACTATAATAAGCTCAAAAACAACAGAACAAATGCTTATTACTTGAAACAGTTTAAGTATTACAGAAACAAATCCGTGGCGCTGATGAGAAAATCAAAGAAATTGTATTATACTAATTTGGTTAATCGTCAAGGAAATGACACAAAGCAAGTATGGAAGATTGTAGGAGAAGTTACGGGAACAGCTAAAAGAAAACAGATTGTTCCTGTCAACTTGTCAATAGAGACTGCAGACCAGTTTAATCAGTTCTTCACAACATACGGTCAGAACAGTGCGCAACCTACTCCCTTAGCTTCAGTGATATCCGACATACCTCGATGTATTAATAATGAATTCAGTTTCTCGAACATTACTAGCGATGAAGTTGCAAGTGTTGTGGCGAACATGCCCACGAATAAAGCGGCCGGGCCAGACGGCATAATGGCTAAGGTAATCAAGGACAACATTGATTTGTTTTGTGTTCCATTGTGCAGAATATTCAATCATGCGATACACCCTAGCTTATACCCCGATACTTTAAAAGTTGCAAAAGTTGTTCCGATATTTAAAACTGGTGACCCTAACAACCCGTCTAGTTACAGGCCAATATCTGTACTGAGTGTCGTCAATACCATTTTTGAAAAATTAATTGCTTTCCAACTGAAAACCTTTCTTGATGTTAATCATATTATTTGTCCTCAGCAACACGGATTTGTTTCTAGCAGGTCCACGTCCACGGCTGTAGTTACTCTATCACAGCTTATCCTATCTGCTCTTCATAACCATAATGTTGCTGTAAGCGTATTTATAGACATCAAAAAAGCTTTCGACACAGTTTCACACTCCATTCTTTTAATGAAACTGGAAGCATATGGTGTGCGTAGCGGGGCCCTTGAATTCTTTAAAAGTTATCTTTCTTCACGACAGCAGCAAGTTGTCCTCAAACAGTTCAAGTCTGCATACCAAACTGTTACGTGTGGTGTACCCCAGGGGTCAGTTCTGGGACCGCTTTTATTTTCGCTCTTTATTAATGACCTCCCCAGTGCAATACAGTGTTCTCAAATTTTGATGTATGCGGATGACACTGCACTTATCTTTACTGGCAACTCACTTGAATCAATAGAAAATCCTATTAACAATGAACTCCAACGTATCTCGACCTGGTTTCGTAATAATCATCTAACTTTAAACACTGAAAAAACTAAATATGTTATTTTTCGTTCAAAACAAAAGTGTATTGAATTAAGTGATTTTTCTATATGTGTTGACAACAATGTTATTGATAGTGTGTCTTCTTTTAAATATTTAGGGGTCATGTTCGACTGCCACTTGTCTTGGAAGGAACAGGTGCACAGTGTGTGTAAAAAGGTTGCGTACGGTTGTTTTACCTTGTCTAAGGCACGGCGGCACTTTCCACCTGCAATTCTTAGATCACTGTATTTTTCATTATGTCACAGTCATCTCAGTTATTGCAGTGAATCATGGGGAATCACATACAAAACGTATTTAACACCATTGCTAAGACTACAAAAACGTGCCTTGAAAACCATGGGATTACCTTCTTCGAATAGTTCTAACAATAACATTTTTGACGCAATGCAAATCATGTCATTCACAACCTTACGCGATTACAAAATAGCTCTTATGGTTAATAATATTATAAATACCAACTACCCCTTACCTCTTGGTGCATTCAGTATTCCCGTCCGCAACACTAGACAAGCCAGCAATGGCAATTTTAACCTTCCTATTTGCCATAATGCGTACGGAGAAAGACGAATAGAATTTACAGGAGCGAAAATTTGGAACTCGTTGCCAATTGAAGTAAAGCAAGCTAGGAATTTCAAACTGACATGCAAGAAACATTTTTTGGGAATGGAAGCAAGGCTACAAAGTTAGTTTTTCTTCAATGTGTTTGTGATTGCTGTCCTATATGTTATTTTGTATTGGACCGCTTACTAGCCTCATTGGCTATCGGTCCAAATATCTGTGTATACATTTTGTTTGTGTTACTCAATAAAGACTTCTTGATTCTTCTTGAACGTAAACAGAGTGCTTCAGTCAGCGCGCGCCGCGCATAACCAGACCGATCAGCATAACGAACGACAAAAGATATACATACGCGTGCTATACGTGGGACGACTGGATGATAGCCCTCGCGCGCGGCGAAAAGTCCGTATATCTTTCGCTTACATTTTCACTCTCCCTAGAGATTACTGCCGAGGCAAGAATTAAGCTCGTCGCGCTGAGTAAACGCCGCGCACCGGATAGGGTCGACGCCGCACGTGGGCCGCGCCCGAATGAAAAATAATTAAACCAGCGGGAGGCGTATGATGAGTGCCACACTCGCCAAAGGGAACGCGCTTCGCTTGTGAACAAAGGAAAATAAGCCCGCTGACAGCGTTAATGCAATTTTTCCTTGCGGAGCCATCTCCGAAATTACGTCCGAAAGAAATGCGAGCGCGGCGAATATATACGCGAATTCTCATTTTGAAGCTGCAGGGGATGGGGATTGCCAGATTTTCTTTTTTTTTTCTTTCTTTCTGTCTGTTTTTACGGCCGCAGTCAGCAGGTTTTTTCTCACTTAATTCCGTCTTTCCTTTAATACTCACCGCTCTTACGTATATTTTCTTAAATCGCATTTGGGCCTTTCGGAAGAAAGATGAGCCGGACTGAAATGAACGAAAACAATCGCGTACAACGAATCCTCGTATAGTATGCATATATTACACACACCGCGCAGGACAATGTCAGCTCGCTCCTCTGTTGCGGGGGTCGAGAACGTACAATGCGCGTCACGTTTAGTCTATATTAGTCGCGAAAATGGCGACATGCGTCTGAGTTTAACAAGCTTTCGGTTACGAGAATGATTTTCAGGGAGAGCACTAGTTCATATTCTGCACTTCTGACACGCTACAATTGTGACCCTCCTTCTCCTTGTTATAGTAAGTTCATGTTATTAGCGCTGTGTCTTCGTTTCCTTCTCTTGTCCTCGTGTTTTTTTTGCGCTTTGCCTCAAATCATGTTATTGCAGTTCTTCCTTTATTTTTGGTTAATTTTAAAGCGAATAGCTTTCTTTGACTCTTCCGTTCTCGCGGTTGGCGTTGGTCATACTTGCGATACAAAGGCGAGCTCTCGCGCAACCAAGCTGCGAGGAGGGGGCAGGGGGGAGAGAGAGAGGGTAAGGAGCCGGAGGGAGGTGGCTGTCGTGCGTGAGCGTGCGTTCGTTCGTTCGTTCGTTCGTTCGTTCGTTCGTTCGTTCGTTCGTTCGTTCGTTCGTTCGTTCGTTCGTTCGTTCGTTCGTTCGTTCGTTCTGTCGGTCGTTCTATACGCTTATATCGACAAGCATCGACGGTTTCCGCACAATATTCTTTCGTTTCTTTTTTTTTCAGTCGTTCTTTGAACGGAAGCAAACACGCAGAAAACGTGGTTAGATTAACTCCTTGTGCTATGTGATGTACTGAGAAAATCACGCGCAAGAGAACCTCCGAGGTGTGGCATATTGTACTGTCTCGGTGTAGTACACATATATGTACCAAAATGAAGAACGACTACTATTTTAAACGCCAACCTGTTTCCTTGAAGAAATACCAAAAGAATCTGCTCTGACTGTGATCAGTGTTGCCCTTAATGTTGCTCACCAAAAGTTATAATACAAGACTAAACGATTGTCGAGAGGCGTTTTGATATAATGCCCTCAGATATAGTACAGCAACGCTGCGAGAGGTCACACAGCTCAGGCAATGAAGGCACAAGGCTTCGACCAACACATCGTTGTCCTTTTCCTCGAATCAGTGCAGACTGTTCGTTCTTCTCCAATACATAATAGATCAATTATGAAATATGCTGCAGGGAAGCTAGTGATATGATATCAGCAATTCAACTAATGAGTCAACTAATTGATCAATCGAAGGGATTCTCTCCTCCTCACGACGATGCTGGCGCGCGCTGAATAAGCTGGTCATTTCGTCACGCTTGCCTTACATCATCGCGTCGATTGTACCCGACTCGTGGCGCTGCATAACGCCCGGGTGCATTAGCTCCGTTACGTGGTAAGCCTCGTGCGAGGTCGTATAAGCCGCGGCCCAACGGTGTTAAGCCTAGCACTAATGAGAGCCACTGTGTTTCTCATTGTTCTGCCGTTTCACGAGACGCCTCCTCTGTTAGGGCGTGTTGTCTCTGTTCACTGTGGGACCCGCCTGATCGCCATCCAATTTTCGGTGCTCTGTGTTCCCTCTGGAGCAGATTTGTGGTAAACGCGTGTCTCTCATTAGTCCTTGCGCAAGTGTAGCTTTTTTTTTTTTTTTGCTATATGGCGGAGCAAGGAAGGTTCTCACTGTCGCCCCCTTTCACATTAGGCTGAAGGCGTTCAAGTAAGCACTGGGCACGTATTCTCAAAACTCTCTTACGCTATAGGATTGTTCGCAAGAGAAAATTTCAGCCAATCCTGATGTTTGGCACATTATTAGCGAAAGCAACTGGTGGTTCGTAAAATAGATTTCGCGAATATGAATTCCGTTCGAGTGACAAAAAGGCTGTAAAAGGTGCAAAGGTGTAAAATTTGACCGGCTAGTTTCCCACTATGACTGTAACGCAATGTTAGCCAACAGCTGTCCGAACAGTGTATACAGTAATTCCATAGCGGCAATTTCCGATTTTAAAAAGTCATGCAAAAAACAGTTTCGGTCCGAAAGCGACGACCACATTTATACTGTCTGAGCAATCGGATAATAAAGTCTACTGAAGAAAAGGAAAACGTATGTAAACGGCGTCGACAGCAGCCTGGTGACAAAACACTAAAAGGCCTCTATCGAGAAGCCCGGAACAAAGTTACAGCACTGATGCGCTGCTCTAAGAGGAACTACTATCGTTATCATTTCTTTTCTCTCCTTATAAAACCCGCTAGGACGTGGTCCCTCGTAAATGAGTTTAGAGGCTTTTTATCCGGGTACGTATTTGGACCCGATAACGAAAGGTTTCGGGGCTATCAATCAGAGAGTGGCGGACAGTTTCAATGATTCCTTTTCTTCGGTTTGCGCTGACAATGAGGGACCCACTCATCCTGTTGGTTTTAACAGTGGTCTCAGTTCAGTAACAGATTCGGAATTTCTTTCACCAATAACTTAGCAGACCTATATCGATTGCTGCATCGTTCTACAAAAAGCCGCCCTGTTGGTCTGGATGGAATATTAGCAGAAGACGTATACGTCGGAACGTCAGCGGTTTGGCCGATCCGCTCCTTTTTATCTTTAATAGAATACTTGATACTGGCAGAATATCAAGTGAAATAAAGGGAGCGCGCCATACCGATATTTAAAGGCGGATATGCATCGAAGTCAGAGAACTATCGCCCCATCTCTGTTCTTCCTTTCTTAGCGCAACTGTTGGAAAGACACGTGCTTGAAACGATTGAGGGGTTCGTTCTAAAATATAACATCCTATCACCTTCAGAGTATGTCTTCGTGTCTGGTAGAAGCCCGCATGTGCTTTTTGAAGAACTGTTGTATCTTCTATATGAAACATTTGAACTTAAGCAGGTAGCCTGTGGCCTGTTTAGATGTATCTAAGGCATTCGATTCGGTAAGCCACATCATCTTATGTGCTAAACTACAAAATTACGGGTCTCGAGGACATTTCCAAGCATTTACACAAAACTACCTCTTAAATCGGTATCAGACTGTATGTACTGGTGACTTAAAGAGTTATTTGCGGCACCTTAGCGCAGGACTGACACAGGGTTCAGTTTTGTCTCCACTTATTTTTAATTTGTACGTTTGTGACATGGGGCAGGTAACTACTTTATGTACAATATTCCAGTAAGCTGGTGATACGCGTCTGCTTTCCAACACATGAGGCATGAAGCAGCTGTCGCTTTACTTCGAAGCGTCATAAAAAAACGTGGTGAACTGGTTTCGAAAACACCGTATAAAAGTCACTGCTCTAAAAACGCGCTTAATGTGTTTCAGAAATCCGTTAAAGGTTATAGCAACAAGTCTACCTGTCTTCCTTTACGGTTCTAATTGCTTAGACTGTGTTTGTGCCCCAGTACAATACGCGGACGATGTCAAGTATACCTTTGCGTCTATTGTGAGACAGATTTATCTTGGAATATTCAAATGGCTCGAATTTGTGCGTGGCTACGTAATGTTGCATGTGTACTTTACCGTATAAGGAGTTATGCACATATTAAGATAAAAAGGTGATAATGGACACTTTAGGTTACTCACATATAAGGTACGGCATTTGCAGTTTTTTTGTTTTTTTAATTGAAGCGGATTTTGTAAATATAAAATTGACAGCCTATTAAAAAGTATATTAATAAGTGTTGCGTACATCGGAACCATGGATAACTTATTTCAAGATTTATAAATGCCCGATTTTGAGTCTTTATTTCGTTAGACAATTATAATGCCCTATTTATGGAGCAATGATTTCCGCGAACTTGTCCATAAAAGTGTTGCTCTGCGTAAACAAGCCAGATTTGTAGTTCCTCGGACAAGAACCCGCTATGGTAAAGGAGAAAGAAGCTATTATATTCCCTAGCTGTTCAATAGCCTTCCCAGTTCAGTAGAAAATCAGCAAAATTTGTCTAGACTAAAAAGGGCCCTGAAAGCAATGATATATTAGGAGTTCTCACATGTATACATTATATTTTGTTGTAGTGTGAGTTTTGCCAACCTTAATGCAAGACTATGTTAGCAACATTGTTTCTTTTTTTTTTGTCTCTACCGGTTGTAACTTCGTTTATATATTGTTCCATTTTTACTCCAATTTAATTATTGTTGTGTGCTACATATTTTCATCTGAACAATAAGTGCTGTTTACTTGTTATGCTCACATAATGAACCTGTGATACGTTTTTTCTTCTTTTTTTTCTCTTCTTGGTTGAATTACATATAGTTTGTCTGTAATAAGGTTACAGAAGGCATTGCCCTGACTCCCAGGTTTCTGCCATGCAAGCCCACGGAAGGCTTTGGCAGACCTAGCAAATATCTCTGTACAAATTGCCTATTTGTAATAAAGATTATTATTATTATTATTATTATTATTATTATTATTATTATTATTATTATTATTATTATTATTATTATTATTATTATTTATTTATTTATTTATTTATTTATTTATTTATTTATTTATTTATTTATTTATTTATTTTCAAGATGGCGCCGAGTAAGGAAGTAAGGATACCTGTATTTTGTGCTCCCGGCCTTTTTTTTTTTTCGGCAAACAGAAAAATTTTTCGCTGTGTTTCTTGCGGAACACGCGCATACGCGAAGTGTATTGCGTGGCCGGACATCGACCTCGAGCTGCTGAAGTCGGTTGAGCAGGCATTCATCTGTAACTTGTGCTAGAAGGGCGACATTTCTGCGGTTAGGCTTAGCGGCGTCAACACCTCCCCGTAGGTGGCCGCGCCTCCCGACATGACAGATTCCGAGGCGGTCGTTGAGCTGACCACCCTTCGCAGCCTTCTCCTTCGGGCGCTTGCGGGAATGTCCTACCTCGGCGATGCAGTGGCGCAGCTGCGGAATGGTAACGCATGGTTCACGCTATTCTGTAAGAGTCCACCTATAGTGGACTGTCCATTTCGGTCGCTGCTGATTGGCTAGAGCCGCTCGTCTCCTCCTCACTCGTACAGCTGCATCCAATCAGCAGCGGCCGAAATGGACAATCCACTGGGTAGACTCTTACGGAATAACACCCCCTCCCCCCCTTGTTGTGCCCTGAAATACCATCTAGTTCATACTTACCGCCCACTTATCAAGTTTTCCGACAAGACCGCGATCTTTCACCGAAATCAAAGTGCGGTGGGGTCCAGATTGCGATCAATCAATCATCCAGGTCCGTTCGGCGCCCTGATTTAGAATGTGCAACGGAATGTGTCCGGGGGGAGATTTTTAGTGATGGTAGTAATATAGGCTATCAGTAGGGAATTTCTATGTTGCACTTGATATAGATATTGAGATGTACATTACTATTCTAGTCACCATTGATAATGTTATATCGGCCCATGCTAACCATAAAATACTCATAAGTGGTGATTTTAATACGCCTGGCATTTCCTGGCAAACTGGTCAAATTTCAACCCATTCTTTTTACTTATCTGCCAAGTGCAACTCGTTATTTGATCTTATATCTTTTAAATCTCTGCGCCAATTTAACAATATTCTGAACTCTTGTGGCAATGTACTAGACCTATGCATTAGCACCGTGCTGTGAATGTGTCCTGTGGCGACTTTTCCCTTGTTAAGTCCAGATATATATCATCTCCCGCTTCGTATTTCATTACAATTCGCGATACCTAGTAGCAGGAGATTAAAGCATACAGATACACCTTGGTCTTTTAATTTCTCAAGCGGGGATTCCGTGAGCCTTGCCACTATCTTAATAATAGGTACTGGCATTCAGTAGTAGAACTAGGATATGTTAGTGACCTTGTCACGGCATTGATAAATATTACTCACGATGGAATGAAGAATTTTATACCACTAAGGTACTGAACGCTGTAAATTTCCCCACTGATTTTCTGTTGAACTGAAAACAACTTTGAAGTTAAAAGACCGTCCTCACAGGAAGGCACAGCGTACAAATCAGGAACACCGGCATGTACATTTCAATATGTAAAGGCCACTCTCTAAACGCCTTTACAAACGTGATCATTCCATCTAAACACCTGTGGGAGCTAGTACTTCTAAAAATTCAAAGCATTTTTTGATACACGTTCGTGAACAGTCATCCAACAATACGAAACAAGATATCTCTCTACTTAGTGGCGACAGCCAACCTGTCCCAGATGTCACTGGCTCCTTCGCCTTACACTTCGGGTCTGCGCACGGTGAAGGATACAGCGACGGAGTTAGTGAGCTTTCCAACCACCCTTCCCTGGATTCAAGTCTATCGATCTCAGAGGAACTTGTCTGTAAGAGCATCAAACGTTAAAAACCGTCTTTTTCGTGTGGTCCTGATGACATTCCATCTGCTTGATTAAAACGTACGGGTCCGTGCTTGTTCCAATGCTTGCTTGTATTTTTCATTCTGCTCTAACGACAAACACATTCCCAAAGGCTTGGAAAACAGCATGGGTTTTTCCCGCCATCAAGTCAGGGGTAAAAACTGCTGCGAGTAACTACAGGCCTATTTCTCTCCTATGCGCAGCATCCAAATTATTCGAGTCAACTCTGCACTCAATAATTTCATCCTCTATTGAAAATACTCTCATATTCCTTAGCAGTATGGATTCATATCGGGACGCTCCACAACTACCAACATCATTAGCTTCACGATGAAAGCCTCTCAAGCAGTACATATGAAAGGATAGCTGGACGTGATTTATTTTGACCTCATAAGGCGTTCGACGTCGTATGCCCGAAAATACTCCTTCAAAAGTTGGCACAACTTGATTTGCGCCGCCCTGTCACAGCGCTAATAAGAAGATACCTACGCGACCGGTACTGCTAGGTTAGTGTAAATGGTCAGTCGTCCCAACTCAATGCGGTTACAAGTGGAGTTCCTCAAGCTTCTGTCCTGGGCCCCTTCTTCTCTCGCTGTTTATTAACGACGTTTCGGCAGTCATTCAAAACTCTTCAATTTTGTCGTATGCTGATGACGCGAAACTTTTCAAAGCGGTAAAAAAAATGTTAATGATTGCACCGCTCTTCAGAAGGACATTGCAAGTTTTGCATCTTGATGCGCTGAAAACAAGCTGGTCATAAAAAATCAAAAACGAAAATTGTTAGCTTCACGCGGAAGACTAACAGGACTTGATTTCCCTATAGCGTTAAAGACGTTCTGCTGGCGAGAGCTCAGAAAACGAAGGACCTTGGAGTGCGCTTCGATAGCTCTCCGAGTTTCTCGCTCCACGCTCAAAAGACGAGGCAGCGTGCACTTCGAACGCTCGGCACAGCATGTCGGGTGACGAGAGACTTCAAACAACCTGGGCCTTTTGTAACTTTTTATAAGGCCGTATGCCTTCCACTTCTTGAGTACGCTTCCGTGGTTTAGGGCGGCACTTATAGGTCAAATTATGAACTTATCGAAAATGTGCAAAAAAAGTTCACATACATATTTAAGCTTCGATTCTGTCAAGAGCCTTTCATCTCCATGGAGCTAACACAGCCGCTCACGTTACCTACCCTCACCTGTAGACGCAACAAATCGGATCGGCCTCTCGCGCGTGTTAGTTGTGTCAATGCACGTGGCGTCTCACAAGTGGCTTTTGTTGATCTCGTAAACTTTTTTTTCCCTGCAGCTAATTGTGTATGCGGAGAAGAAAGCTTTACGAAAAATTTAAAAAAAGTGAGTCGTGGGCTATGGGACGAGGACTTTTGGTAATGGATTGGTCGCTTTCAGATTAAATAAATGCATATCGCCCAAGAATAAATTAAATATTGACCTCGGGGTACCTTTGCATAACTGCACACTAGGCACCTGTCTTTGATGACTTGTTTTGCGACCCTCCACAGAACCAGCATTCACGTTCACCCGCCAAGCAACATCGTGTACCGAATCTGTGAATCAAATTTTATTTTGTTATAGAGCAAGCTTGACAATGACAATAGAAGGCACATCTGACACACAGAGCGCTGTGTGTGTCAGATGTGCCTTCTATTGTCCTTGTCAAAATTGCGCTATAACAAAATAAGATATGCCGTACCAACAAGCCCCTATTGCTATCCTCATCGACTGTGAATCAAAGCCGAACTCTCTGTCCAGGCAAAGGTACCATAGCGCCAAAACACTGCGCTAAATTCTACATTGTTTATCACCGAGATTTTGATGCTAAACCACAGCGAACGAAGGGATGGAACGCACTTATATCTCTCACTTCCATCCTTGCGATGCTGCACTCCTCTCCATTTTTTTTATCTTTTTGATAACATCTTGCTTGCGTGCGCGAGTGCCAGCGCTAGTGTTATGCCTTAAATGTTATCATGCGAGAGCGAGATCCTGTGACGTGAGCGACAAGGCACGAGCATGCGTCCTGTTCCCTTCTACACCAGCAGTATATAAGAAAGAGAGGCCCGGATGGGCTTTATCGTCCTCTTTAACCAAATATACAAGGGAAAAGATACAATAGGACTTCAATTATAAGTGCAACATGAAGATATTTAGACGCCCCTTTCTTCTCGGTCATACGAAGTTCGGATAACGCGAATACTCCCCAGAGGTCGTGTGGACGTCGTGGCAATGCGATTATCCCGTGGCTTCATTTTATATAGTCGCGACGTAGAGTCACACACGCGCACAGGAGTGCCGAACCTTCTCGTTCTTAGCGGTGCTTTGCTGCGGGGATTCTTGCGCTTCCTTTGTGCGCCCGCTATTCAAAGCGTAAGCAGATGAAGATTTAATATACCGTACACTGCACCTCTTCGTGTATAGCCAGTTCTTCTCTAGAGAACCGACGCACAAATTGAGTTTTTGCTCGCCTTTCGACAGACGGCGAAGAAAAGCCTTCGCGTTGTTCTGCCGGCAAAGCGCTCGGGAAAAGAGAATTTCAGAAGCTCCGCGCGACGGAGCGCCCGCGCTCGCCCCCATTAGCCTCGTGCTTCTCGGCACACAGAGAGACCGCCGATGGAAATCGAATTCGTTTAATTGCCTTGCTCCATGTTTCGTTCGGCAAGCTGTCTGTTTCCGGTTTCTCCGTAAGGCAGATAAATATTGAAGAGGCGGATTCTCCAAAATTTGGTGCACGTAGGCTTGCAATTAAACTAGAACATGATGGCGGTGTTGAACCTTGATGGTGAAGTTCAAGAAGAAGAAGAAAAAGAAGGAGGAGGCGAATGATAATGATGATGATTATGGCGCATATACAAGGAGGTAGGACTTCAATAGCTACCAGATTGTTTCGTAGCATTCTGAGGTAAAGTTTGTGTATTCATTATCGCTGCGCGGGTCAAAGGGAAAGAAACGATGAACGGCAGCAGATATAACAGTTCATATGCCGGCACCAGAATCAAAACTACGGGATCTCTCGCCCTAGAAATGTCTTCATAAAACAAAGAAAAATCGTTTCGGATTTGTCAAATTAGTAAAAAAAAGAAAAAAAAACTCTGAACACGACTTATATTTTAAAGAATCGCGATTGCTGGACATTAATAAGGATAAAATCTAAAGCTTGATCCCAGCATGCACAGCACAGTATGCAGAGAGTATGAAATCTGTTTTATTTCTTGTTCTCCATTAGGGCTTTTCCAGGTCCACTTCATGTTTCTGCGCTTCCTGAAGAAAGTATTCACTACTCGGAGTCTATTCCCTTCCGCGAATTCTACCAAGATATCTCCCCTACAATTCCTAGAATACCTTCCGTAGTTGCCAATTGCTTGTTCTTAAGCCTACCCCCCCCCCCCCCCACCAGCCCCCCTCTCCCGCGTTTTGCATTGAAGTCGCTCACGACTACAGCATGCTGAGTTTGCACCTTTCTCATTGCTAATTCAACATCTTCATAAAACTGTTCTATTTCTCAATCATCATGACTAGAGGAACGTAGGCTTCATTACCTATAACTAATACTTAGCTTAATTGCGACGACTGCTACCCTCTCATTAATGCTGTAAGTTCATCAACGCAGCCCGCTATGTTCTTATGAATTAGAAATAACACCCCGTATTCTCTCTTATCAGGAAGACCTCTGTAACAGAGGACGTGGCAGTTAGCACTCTATATGCCTAAGCAGTTCTAATCTCACTAAGCCCAATAATATCCTCGCATTGGGTGCTCACGGGAAGACTACACATGATGCTGTGCAGGGCGAATGGGCTGGACAAGTTTTGAAGTGAGGGAAGTTCACAGTAAAATTGGTTATGAAGAACGACTGAGGAATATGGAAGAAAGTAATTCGGCTGGGAGAGTGTTCAGGTATTAGTACAGGAAAAACATTGATTCACAGTGGAGAAAAAGAACTAGGACGCTTACCAGCAAGTATACGACGTGTGTGGTAAGCAACATGGCAACAAAGAACGACAAGCGGAAAATCAGAGAGACTGAGATAATCTCATGGGGGGCAGCAATGGAAAAGAAACCTTCTATGAGTAATGTTAGGATTGGGGGCTCAATCCCATCGCTCGTAATCAGTTGTCAAGATTGGAGTCCGGCGTGAATTAGAAGGTAGCTGGCCCATGCCGTCGTCCAACTTTTCCACGCTGAGGGTGTTGATGAAGGGAAGGATTGCTTCTCATCGAGAACGAGGAATATGGGTTTATTTACAGTATTTACATGCAGTTCATCAGTCTAGCATGACTGCGAGAGAAAGTACGTCAGTCTAACATGACTGCTTGAGAGAGTGTACTGAGCATCCGCACAACAGCGGTTTATAAACACTCGGTCCTCCCCCGATACCCAGGGCACGGAAACGTTCGTCCAGTCATCATAAACACGCCGCCTCCGCGGGACGACTTACACACACACACACACACACACACACACACACACACACACACACACGCACACACACACACACGCACACACGCGCGCACACACACACACACACACAGGAACCGACGTCACACGGACTTTGTAGAACATCGGGGCTTACTGCAAGAACGGTGCGTGGAAAGGGGTCCCCGTCGACGTTCCCGCGGCGCTACCCCGCTCGCGGCAGACCAGGGCGGCGGTGGCGAGTGCAGTCACAAAGCCTGCTACGTCGAACTCGGCTCCAACGACGGAGAGTTGAGGACGCGCGTATTGTTCTCGACGCACAGTCGACTTAGTCACGCCGTGGCTAGAGGTTTGCGGCGACGCTCCAGGAGAAGATGACGCCCACGGTCGCAACTGGTTGGCAAAACTTGCACGTCAGCGGGCCGTTCTTAACAGCGCCTCCATGGCCCGGAAAATATCGACTGTCCAGCGCTGACAACCGCTGGGCAGGAAGAGAGCGGCTGGTGGCCAGGGGGTGATGCCTTGGCTCGCAGCGACCACTTGTGTAATGATGTCACCGCCCCAAAACATCCAACAAGGACAGGCAACTACAAAACGAACCCCCCAACACGGCTCTGCGCCGAGATGACGTACCTTGGCTCTCACTTTAGACCCGCTAGGCTTCAAAGAAAACATAAGTGCAGAAACAAAGAAATGCTGCATTCCGCTATGTCAATTTCTGAAGCAATTTCGTGCTCACAAATTCAGCAATCATGGAGAGAATCCTGCTAAATGAGAGGGGATCTTCTTGGCTTAACAAAATTAACACTAGTAACCCTAAAATTTAGGCGGGACCCTCAAACGCAGAATTCAAGTTAGCCTGCTCAAACCATCCGCATTGCTATGCAACTTTCCCTTTTTATATCTAATGGAGAAGTTGTACTCTTGGAGAGTGGGACTCCATCGGTGCAAGCGGCTATTTTTGTGTGTCATTTGATTGAGCCACGTCAGAGGACAGTGGTCAGTCTCGAAGATGAACTTCGCTCCGTACAAGTAACACGACAACTTCTGGGCGGCCCAAACCAAACAAGCGCATTCCTTCTCTGAAGCTCAGTAGGCTTCCTCTCTTACATTTTACAGTTGGCATAGAGGATAGGATGCTCCTCGTTATCGTCGCCGACCTGACTAAGTACCACGCCTATACTTCTGTCGCTTGCGTCGCATTGAACTATGAATTCCTTTGTGTAGTCTGGCGCGCGAAGCACAGGACGAGAAACCAATAGCGTTTTCAAACTTTGGAAAGCGTTCTCGTTGTCCTTATCCCAGTGTACGCTACTTGGTGCTCCCTTTCGGAGGGCGTCCGTTAATGGACTTGCCATTTGCGAATAATTCGGAATGTACCGTTGATAGCACCCCACAAGTCCCAAAAATGAACGAATGTCTGTTTTCGTGCGCGGCTGAGAAAATTATCCAATCGTATCTATTTTCAGCTCAGCCGGCCGTCTCATGCCCTGGCCGACAACATGGCCCAGATAAGTAACCTGTGAACAACCAAATCTACGCTTTTCCGCTTTCATCGTGAAGCCGGCTTCCCTCAACCGTGAGAACACCTGTTTGAGGTGCGATACGTGTTGTTCCCAGCTGTGCGAAAAAAATTGCTACATCATCAAGATATGGCAAGGCGAACTCGTTCAGCGCGCGAAACTCACTTTCACCTCACCACGTCGAATGTGCACAATGCCCACTGGAGCTCCTTGGCCGTCGCCACATTAGCCGTTTGACAGCTGTAATTATCCGTGGCTCCCCTCAGAAGCATTGAAGAAACTGCAGCGCTTCCCTTTCTACTAACGTGCGAGGCCAGGGGGGGACGCAGATAGAACTGTAGAGAGGAGAAGGAGCGGGGGAAGAGGCAACACCTCCTAATCTCTAGAGGGTGTTGAAAAAGGCAGCGAAGGCAGTCCAATATAAGAGAGGGGGAGGTGACGTGAGAAGGCAAGGAAACCCCACTACTGTACGACAGCGGTTGCGGGGTACAGAACGTTGCGGCTATTTCTGAAAAATAAACGCCATGCAAATATGTCAAGCGGGCAACTTACGCAGGGCGTGCAGAAGCAGAGCCATAGCCTATATAGGAGGCTATGGCAGAGCCTCATTAATTAAAGCGCACCGCAGGGTCCAGACGACACTACGGAAGTGGTCGACCGTCAAATCAACACTTCTGCGCCCGCCGCGTTAGCTTTGCGGCTATGGCATTGCTAGAGGTCGAGGATTTGATCCCATTTCGACGGGGGCGAAATAGAAAACGCAGATGCACTTATATTGTGGGACACGTTAAAGAACATCACGGTGTCAAAATTAATCCAGAGTCCGCCACTACGGCTTGCATCATAATTCGAGTGTGGTTTTAGAACGTACAGCCCCATAATCCAATTCAAGTTTAATACTTCCGCCACAATACGACGTGCCATGTGAGGAAAGGACAACGCTCAACCCTCTTAGAAGTTATAAAATATGGAGCACAACAACGCCTCGAGCAAACACCTCCCCCTGTGTGCTCTGTCTACTACACAGACAAACAGCAATGGTGCACGCAAGGTAATGTTTAGCATCAACTCACCACTCTCGTATTAGCCTAAACGTTGAAGAAATTAAGCTTTAGCCGTCAACATCACCGCTAATTATCGTCAATCAAAGCATGCAGCACGGAAAGTTTCGCTTACATTGATTCCCACAGTGCGTGGGATCTGCATAATTCTTTCTTTCTTTTTCATTTCACGTAACTTGCGTGACGTCTTTTTGCCACAGTTTTCTGATGACAATGTTTCATCAAGTTTTCAGTTATATCTGTTCTAAAAACTATCATAAGATAAGGCTTTACGCCACAAAAATTGTGTTGGATATGCCTCACTTAATATAGTATGTGGTTGGACTGTGCAACAACAATTAAAATGTGCTAATATTAACCTGAGTCACGATGACTTTAGTGTACATATTCGTGCCGATTCCTTGAGCACGTTGGGACTTTCGGTAAAGTGTCTGACACTTTATTACTCGCCTTTGGGATTTCACGCTCATACTTGTGGCGCCATCCTTTGGGGCTTTACAATAACTGATCAGTAGCAATACGGCGGCGCCAGGGGCGCTACCGGAGCAAGCGCAGGTGTTCTGTGGCGCAGGGAGCAAGCAAGCGCTTGTGACGTTTTTCGTTTTTGCTGTGGTTTGCTTTTTTTGCTTGCAGCCGTGGTTGTCTGCTAGTTACCGGTAAGCTGAATTTGATTAACGAGAAACGTTGTAGTATATAACCCTGTTCACATACGTATCGTTGCAGTCGCGCTGACTGAGCACGATGACTACCGCGGCGGCGTCGACGTCCGAGTTACCGTCTACTCCACCAAAACTGGATAAAGCCGATATAGCTACGACGACACCAAAATCCGCCAATTCGTCGATGGAAACGATGTCGGTAAGTAACGACTTTACTTTCACTTTCGCTGTGATGCTTATGGCTTTCTACCAGCAGTGTGGGAGTTCAATCAAATTACGCGCCGTTGCATGTGCGTAGCAGCACATGATGCGTGATTCATTCTTCGTGCCGCCTAAACATGTAGAAAATATTAAGAGGTGATGTGCTAAATTGTCGTCGCTTTAGCATAGGCTAATTGGTGAAGCTACGATCTCCAGACTGCAGTTTAGTGAACAGCGAGAACATAGCCAGTCGAAGCGCACACTCACGAGCGCGGATCACTCCGTACGCCAAGGTTTTGTGGCCTGCCGCGTAGGTTAACAGTAATTGCCTGAACTTTATTAGGGATCCTTGAAAGCGGGTATTCTGTGATACAAAAGGTACTACTCGCCCACCTTAGCGATACGGAACGCGTCTCTGCAAACCGCACAGTAGTCGTAGTTTAACATGTCTCTGATGGACACATTAGCTTGCAATTTCGAAATTAAATACCCCCCGCTATATATGCATTAGTATCCACTTAAGCCGCATTGCAACATCATCTCAGTCCTGTTCATCAGTGACAGCTCTATAAGCCGATCAGACACGTGGTTTCAGAAGCCTTTTATCGCTGCATCCTACCAAGGAGGTTCAAGAAAAACTGCTGGACAGACAGAAAAACTTGATTCATAGAGTGGAAACTATGTCCCGAAGGTGAAGCCGCACAGGAGGGGCACGATAGAATTACAAATAAATATGATGAAGCGCTCTTCGCACACTTCCCACGAGTTATTCAACCTCCCCGATTTATCATCGCCTGTTTTACCGCACATACTTATCTACGTGTACCTCTGTATTACTGGTTTTAGAGTGAAATCTAAATACTCTGGCATATTGTATTGGGGAGAACGTCATCATTATTCAGAAGAAATTACTATTTTCGTTGGGAACAACCAGCTTTTGTTTTCTAATTAGTCTAGCATAACAATAACCAAGCCAAATCACTTAATCTGCAAGCAAACATCACCCAATTAGGCTCTATTTCAGGTGAAGGAGGGGCAAGCATCGGCTTCACCTTTCCTGTTACGAAGCTACGGGAGGTTCCACTCGAGCAGTTTTCCTTTAACCACCTTGCATCTGACATGCGCCACCACGTCCTGTGGCATGGTATAGTATTGACCGGGAGGTTTATGTCAAGAGAATTGCCCAAACAGGCAGGAACAGAGAGGAATGGAGGCACCTTGAGTCTTGGTGGTTCTTCCTGTATCGGCCGTGTAAATACCTTGGTAATGCGGGGTACTTTCAGTAGCGATTGATTCCAATTGGACCCGGAATTTCTCGATCATGGTTGGCTACCTTCCGGAGCTTGTGCGGAAAAGCCAGTCGTGCTCGATTTGATCCAGATCGGGTTCAGTTGCAATCTAAACTGATCGTGTGACACTCGTATCTTATACGCGCCCTAAATGTTCACTTCTCTTTTTCCTGTTACCACAGCCCAGCAGCAAGGTGTTCCATTATGGCATAGAGGAAGTACCCTACCAGCAGGAACTGAAATCCATCATTGAAGAGATTCGTTTTGGCGTGACCGACGTAGGCATGGCCACACTTCCGTCAGACGAACTGGCCAGCTACTTCAACTTGCAGACAAAAGAGGAAAAGCGCATGTGCATTATGATGTCGCGACAAGGGTTCCAAGTTGTTGGCAATGACTACAACCTTCGGGACATTGAAGATGGACAGTGCTTCGAAACTGTTGATGCTCTTCTGGACTCTCTAAGCCCCACTTACCGTCGGCTCTTCAATGAAGCATTGACAAAAAAACTGCAAGATTTGCAGAAGGACAGTCAGAGCATTGATGAAACGTCAACAGGAGGCACTGAAAAATAAGTTGTTGCCCCAAGACATGCCATCACCACTCACGGGACATGCTTTTTAGTATTCACCTGTGCCAAATGAGCCACCTTGCTGTTTATTAACAGGACATTACGACTTTGGTGCTGTGCTGCAAGTGGTGCCTTTGTGCCAATGAGTGTTTTAAGAATGTGTTCTAGTCAAGTTCAGGCTTCTGAATCTCACCAACACATACACATTTTTGGACACTGCTTGATACATTCCAAGCAGTAGAAATGTGAAGTACAGCACAATTTTGCTTGCCTGTAGTGGTAATAACACATCTAGAAGGTTTATTTTGCAAGTTCCAGTTACTACTGCACAGAATTATCTTGGTTTTGGATGCCTATTGGCATTTTGTGCAGCTTCATGAAGTGCGCAAAATAATCTTGGTGGTATACAGCACTCATTATCCTGGCGCTAGCATTTCGTATTTGGTATGCTTGCTTGTACACATAAATTGGCAATCTGCATATTTAAAGCAGCTCCACCTGTTGTTTGATGAAGCAGTTGTCTTTAAAGCCATTCAAGCACCAGGAATTGTCTTCCAATTTTTTTTCCTGAAATAAACATTGAATAACACAGAACTCTTTATGCAGGGAACATGTACGCACAACATTTATTGACACTTAAAATCTCTCAATATATGTATATATAATATTTATATATTTATTTATAATATTTATATGCGAGTTTTGTGAAACAAACCCTGAGGATCTTATCCTTTCTCCAAACTTTGTACAGAGAAGTGATGAACACATGAACATGTTAAATGAAGTGGAATATCTTGCCTTGCACTTGTGTATTCTAGCCTGCAGAAACTGCATGCTGCTGTGCTTGTGCAAGAAGGTAACAAACCAGGAACACCGGTTTTGCTCGTCTAACATTCTTCTCAAGAATTGTGTGTTCACAACAATGAATTCGAACATGTCGAAGGTGTTAACGAGACAACCTCACACTGCTGAAGCCTAGAAATGCTTACTACTACACATGAAAATATAATTTGTGCTCCCATAAATGCACTGTACACGGCAAGTTCCACCTCACCGGATGCACCAGCTTTGGACAGGTTCTGCAGCAACTGGAAGTGCAATCGGTGGTAAGCGGCGACACGTAGCTACCGATTCTGTCCAATAAGAGAGGCACAACAGAAGGAAAGTGCAAACTCTACGAGACAACTATAGTTACAATGAGCAAGGTGTGTGTTGCAGTCTCTGTAATTCACGCGTGTTGAGCCTTGGCAAATTGGCTGGGACAACATTGACAGAATGATTGCAATGCCTGAAAGGTGGTGGGCACACAAGGGTGTGAGGTGAACGGGGCTCAATGTAGAATGTGTGTTTGTGCAAAATGGGTCTAAAAAACTGGTATTGCTGACGAAGCATCTGTGTCGTTTCGCAGTACCTCATGTCGGGTGTGCTGCTTGCAAGGTTGTGAGCCTCGCACACCAACAAGCCTCTGCCTTGAGGGAGAGCCAGCTGCCTTTGAACTGACATACACGCACGCACACACAAAAAAAGACAGCAGCATTGTTTGTTTTTTTCTTTCATCGAGCACAGCACCATGTGACACTTGCCAGGTGGCGACAAGCGCGTGGACACTTAGGTGAAAGAGATGGGAGGCAAAAACTCTTAATATACACAATATGTACAAGGAATTATAAATAACAATGGGTGATGGTGACAGAAATTGTCTGGAGGGTGGCATGACCATAATGAGGGGACAACTGTGCCTCCCTCCCGTGCCTTCTCTGTCAAATTACTGAGAACAGAAGAATAGAGTACAAACAACAAGCACCAGGACTTCCTTAAAAAGCAGAAGAACAAGTGCTGCAAATGAGTACTAGTGCATGGCTTCTCCAAAGCGGTCCAAGACCTGCAGGGATGGCTTGAAGGTCTCCCAGGCTTTCCTTCATGGCTTGGTCCCGCTGCCGTGACTCCATGGCAGACGGTCACGGTATAGGCCTGCAGCGCATACCATCGTGGGAGTAGCAGTGCCGCAAGTGCAACCGCTTGTCTGGAATGCAGTGGTAAGGGAGAGGGTGCGTGTGCTCCTGGTGCGAGGAGGTTTTACGACACTGGTCACATGGACATCTCTTCTTTGTCCCCCACAATGCAGGGGGGAGGGGGCAAAGTGTTTTGATTTTGAGGGCAGAGCACGGGCAAGTGCATCAGCTTCCGGCTAGTGCTAGACTGGCCATTTTGACTCATCGAACCAGTGGTTTTTTTCTAGTTGCCTATGATCACTCGTGTTCTGAAAAAGGAAAAGAAAAGCACCAAATTTCTTAATAGCTGGAAAAATACGTTCTGCGTGCAAATGTTTTGAACCACCTATGCAGACATCCGTAAAAACTCATTGCTATACTCTGACAACTTGGGTATATGCAGTGGAAGATATACTACTATGCAATTCGAAGAGAAGTGTTATAAATGCACTAATCAACTATGTTCACTCATTCTCATGATGTCAAGGTGGAGGAGAACTTGTTAAATTTTTGGTCTCTCTCAGAAACTTAGAATAATCCTGTCATTTTAAAATGCATGTGCTGCTGTGTTGTGGAGCATGGAAATGCAAAGCACAGATCCAGTGAGGTTTCGTGGGCAGAGCTTGTACTTAATTGTGGTCACCGAAAACAAATGCACATAACAAGCCTTGTCACCAGTTCACCTAGCTAAGTACATTTGGGCTTATCTTTTCACAGGTCACTTGTACAACTCCTCTAATGACTCCTTACAGCTTTTTGCTTCGAGTTGTTCACGTTAATGACAGCTGCATATTCTTGCTCTTGTGAATCTTTTCACTCAATGGCATCTTCAATTGGCTTGGAATGGCACTAGCTAAACATACATTTCCTTTCAAAAATGTTAAATGCAACCTGAAAGCTGTTGCCATAAATATTTATTGTGCAAATTCTATGCAAACCAACTAGTCACCATTCTTCATGAGTAGTGCAGATCGAGCATTCTTACTAAAACCTTTCTGGATAATTTAGGTAAATAGAAGTTAACTACATAAATCGAATTCCATTAAATGGGCCTGTGCAAGGTGGGTATCCATCCCATTTATCAGGGCTTCCATGTACTACCGAGAACAAACAGAAGCATATGAAGGGTGCCATTTTTCAAATATTGGGAGTAGTTGGTATTACAAAAATGAATGAGCAAATATAACCTAATATGGTAGCAAAGACAGCTAAAGGAGGAGACCGTGGCTTAAGAAAAACAAAGAATGATGGCCATTTAAAGGGCACTGAGTGGGTCTGTACTGCTTAAATACTATGTAAAAGGCCAATCACCTCATAATGTACTTCTCTACCATACAGTAAATTTTCATAATATGGAAATCGCTTTATTCGAAATATAGCCTCATTCGAAGTTTCTTGAAATGCTGATAGCGTATGCAATTTAATATGACAGGATTATTCTAGGTGCTGTAGCAGCTAACTCCACTTAGTACAAAACATGAACAGGGAAATCCTAGTGGAATCGCTTGGTGAAGCAAAGATAATGACACTTTGAATTTCTTAGTAACAGCCTGCCTAAGCAAAGAGTGCAGCGAAGGTCACTACGTCACACGGCGGAAGCTGCCGGGACTAAATGTATCACATGGCAATAATAGACACACTAGACAACTGTTTGCAGGCTTCCACAGAATTTCGCCACTGTCACATCGCCCCTATCAAGTATACAGCTTTATTTCTATATACATTTTCAAGCTACGACGCTGTTTTGAGTCTATACATCTCATCACACTACACTTCTTTTATAAC
This sequence comes from Dermacentor albipictus, assembly GCF_038994185.2. Taxonomy (NCBI): domain Eukaryota; kingdom Metazoa; phylum Arthropoda; class Arachnida; order Ixodida; family Ixodidae; genus Dermacentor; species Dermacentor albipictus. Next base: position 19,038,390 of record NC_091823.1, read on the forward strand.
TGTATAACTAAATACAGCTTATAACGAAGTCAATCACCTGGCCTGATAACTTTTTTTTTATATTGAGAGCTTACTGTAGCAGAAATTCTGTTTGCTGAGGGCCTGTTGTTTAAAGTAAAATTAAGAGCGGCTTCTGTATATATATATATATATATATATATATATATATATATATATATATATATATATATATATATATAAGGTGGTACATCCTTTCTTTGGAGATTATAAGAGCTTGTTAGTGAACCAATGTTTACCCAGTTCATTAGACATGGACAACAGAATAGACACACATGACACTGAACTAACAACTGAGTTTTGTTTTCTTTGGAGCAGGAATGAATGCACTTTACCCCAAGGCAGGAAAAGACAAGAGAAACGATGCACAATACGTGATAGCTGCAGAAAACATTCCACCACATGTCATTTCGCAATAAGAAATCACACTGCTTTTTTTGACAGAGAGAGTGAAGACACACTGACGCACTTTTTACCCCTTTTCAAAATTCCTTGCACTTCTTTGATTTCTCTTTATTCTTGACTTTTACAACTACATATGCTTGACCAAAATGAGGCCAACAACCACAATTGCGGCAATGTACCACAAGGTGCCCACTAACAACCCTTCAGACATTATACCTACGCTCTCGAAGACGTTCGTTTTGGCACCACCAAGTTTGACTTGCATTATTCTCTCGTTTGTTTAGGTACCACCAAGTTTGACTTGCATACTCGCTCCTGCACGATAACGAAATTCATTAAACTATGCCTTCACCACACAGCACGAACTTGCCTTTATGCTTGGTAATTCATCATTGTTTAGGTCCTAAGGTAACTTTGACTTGACGGCACACTGTTTAGCTTTTTAGGTGCCAAAAATATGGCTTTCACACAAACTCCTTTGCCAATGCACTTTACATTATGGCTAATCTGGTGCAGGTACAGGATAACCGCAATTCTTGTATCCTGCTTTTGTGCTGTGGCACTGAAATCTGCATCACTGTTACAAGCTTTCTTTTTTGACAGCAGGATTTTTCCGCAACAGATCTTGGGGAAAAGGTGTGGGTACCCAACAGATGCCAAATGCTCAGTGTGGCGTGCAGTGGGATGCTTTCCGCAGATTGCATTTTTTGTGCCTTACTTCTGTTGTATTTTCATGTTTTCATGGTGCAAAGCACATTTATACGTGCTCCTAGAAAAATAAGGTAGTCCAGCACTGTGTGTGTCCATTCCCTTGACCATGTCTAATGTGCTGGACAAACATCGATCATGCAGCACCAACTAGCCCAATGCTTAACTTGTTTATAAAAAAAAGTGTGAATACAAGACACAATAACAGAAAATAGACACAGGAGGAGTACTGGATCCTTGTCCTTCTTCTATGTTCAATCTATGTTTGGTTTTTCATGATAATGCATGTAAACTAACTGTTGTTCATGTAGCTTGGCTATAGTAAGCACACAGTGAGTACAAACTGCTGACATATACCTTCTATCTTCTCCAAGCATCGCAGCACTTCCTTCTCAAGTTTCTCATCCTCAAAAAGGTCCAGTGAAGAGGCGCTGTTGGCATACCGTCGTCTACAGATGTCACTGACTCTCTCCCAGTACATCTTGTTGTTGTCCACAGCTTCTGCAGTCTCCCGCGCTGCTGGGAACATCTCGGCCAGAAGGCTGTGCAAGACAACAAGATTGCCTTCTCAGATCAACGACAAACACTACCACAAGAACAGACAAGCTGTCAACTTTGCTTGTTGGAAAGCTTCCTGAAGCATTTAGACAACAGCAAACAAGGTGAAGTGAGGCAAAATAAAAGTAGTGCCTCATATTGCACCACTACTGTATTGCAAGGGTTGGCTAATGACAGCAAACATGAGTTTGAAACTATATTAAGAAACATCATATTAAGCATTAAATAGTTATAGACAATGCCAACCATGTTTCAAATAAGCACTTGCTGTATCTCAATGATACACTTTACATGTAAAACATGCCATCGTAATGCACTGGCCAGCTTGAATAGCAGGCCTGCTCTGGTAAGATGGTTTTACGGAACCTAGAGGGATACTGGCCTCAGGGTTTGGCAATTCAGATTCAGTGTGAGTACAAAGAAGCTACACTGGAACCTCCCATGCTGATCACAGTGCCCGACTACACAAGCCTATTGAGCAGACGCAGTGGTTCACAGCAAGACATTGCATTCTTACAAAAAAAATCTGGCATCCCTGATCTTGGGTCACAGGCACTTGGCCTCATCTGTGAGCCCAATCGTACGTGCCTAGCATGACTGGGCACGAACACACTTGAACACAAAAATGCACACACTGTCAAGCACATGCTAGTTGGCTAGCGTAGGTGAGCGTGTGCTGGGGGCGCCTTCTTGCTCCTTCTAAACTGCATGGAGAAGGAGGTCGCACACAACAGTACTTTTTCCAGTTCAAATTTGGCTCCCCTTGTCTTTTCTCATCATTTTTCGCTACATTATGGTAGCTGGTGACGCATCAAGCCTTTGCCTTTGGCTCGGGTTTTTCCGAAAAGCGGTTCGTGGCAACGAAAAATCTTGTTCAAAATAACCGGTGCGGGGTTTTTGCAGTTGAAATTTGCAGTAGTTTTTCTCTACTCAAATAGACAGGACTTTGATGGGACCAACAGCAACTCAATTTATCAATATTTCACTGTAGTTGTACTGCAATGTCAATATATGTGATTATGCAGCTTCGCTCATTTGATTCCACCATTGATTACATTAGCCTTTCTTTAAAGACACTCCCACGAGCAGTTCAACATTTTAATGAAAATGCTACCAGGAACAATTTCTCTTTTTGCTTGGAGAGGATACATAAAGTTAGGGAAATACAAGTTTAACAACGCACAGGTTTAGTCTGGTTTGTATTTCGTGGTTAAATTAGTGCAAGCAAAGACAAAGAACATATGAAATGTACAAGCACAAAGGTAAATTATGAATGTTACCTTGACAAGTCAGCCAGGCAGTGGCTATTCTGTCTGGATGGCACGCACTAAAATTTTTTGCATTGATGTCATTTCACAGAGTATGCCGAGTAATATACCAAATTTTGGTTCATTACTTGATTCTCTCATTCAGAGTAAATTACCAAGTATGCACCTCTTGCAACAATGCCAGACAAATGTATGTTTTAAATAACAAAATATCTTCTGTGGAAATTTGCAAGTGTTGATGAATTGTCACAGAGAGAAAAAATGTGATCCAGCCAAAAGTAGTACAAACAGGCATGCACACACAGATGGAGGTTACTAAGAAGAAAGCCTTCACACTTCAAAAAAACTCTTTCTGGTGAGATGAACCAAGAGCGAACCTCCCGGTTATTAAAGCTAACCACCTGGACTTAAACAGCGTGCACCATGCAATAGCACAGCTCTGTGCTAAATACGAGTGTGACCATGCTAAGGGTTTGGCCAGAACAGTCACGTACCCCATATTTCACAACATTCAATACATCTCGCAACAGCCCCCAGAGCTGTCACGGCACACTCACTCAAATATGGGCTTGACAATGGTCTGGATGAAGTGGATCTGCAGCTCGGGGATGTATGCCTTTTCACGATCCATCATCTCGCTCGGCTTCACACCCATCGCTTTCTCCAAATCTCCTTGGGAAAAGAACTCGTTGTAGATGAGCTCCTGCAGAAAGCAGGCAAAACAAGTGTCACAAAATCACTATGTCCCATTTTCTAGGTATGATGGCCATAGGTGGCCTACAATCACACTGTGTCACAGCAGTAGCTCACAGAAAGCTTTTTCAAGTTTATAACAGAAGAGAGGTATCCCTTCATTTCAAATGCATGACTAACACATCCACTACCACGAAGGCTGACTGCTAATGTGTTGCCAAAAGAGGCACCTAGTACAAACTACTGAAGTAATGTGATGAGTCCCCAGGACTACACTATATATAGTCGCTTATTTTAGGGCCACTTCCACAGTGCCATAATTTGTACTTTTTCCAAAACAATCTTCTTTTTCACACTGACAGCAAATAGGACAGTGGAACTGAGTGTGCAGATCCCAGCAGGCAAAACACTACGCCCAGCATTCATGAAGTAGTGGCTTCATTTTTTTGCACCGCAAGTAAACAGTTTAGACTACTGCAGGGTTCGAACTTTAAGTTTTGAAGAAACAGCACTTGAGCATTCAGTAGAAGTCAACTTTTCTTCAAAGAATGTGACTGCACTCACACAGCAAAACTGCACACATGATGAAAGTGCAACAGCACCACAGGCAACAGCTTGCAGAGCAACACCTGCTATTAAGCAGCAACCATATTCATGCGATATGCAAACGTCACAGCGTGGAGCTACCACATGGACACAATATCGCGAAATAAAGTAGTCAAAAATGTCCATTGTTATCCAAATAAATATCACAGTGCACCTGTAAATAAATCACAAATGTACCACAAGGCCAACGTTTTAATCAAGGCATATTAGATCCAGCTTTATCATGCTGTCACCGCCAATGGAAATCTATTCCATGCCGCCAGCGTGCAATGCTGTTGCGCAATTGCACTGTTCCCGGCAAGAGTTGCTGCAGACACTTCTGGGTGAAAAGTGAAATTTTCTGGCTGGCCAAAAACCAGCAACGTGACAAGTGACAGCATTGGATCCACCTCCACGACGCCAAAACTTGTTGCTTGTCACCATCACTCATAAATCGCGTACATGTGGTTGTGCCTTTACAGACACACACAGCAAACTTCGGTCTCAGCTGAAAGGCTGGAGCAGAGGTTGCCAAGCTATTTGTCATGATCTTTTCATTCTCGGCCCTAGATCCCTGACTCAATGTTAGCCGTGTGCCACTGTCACAGTCTTCCGGCTGTCACTGCTGCACATGTTAGCCTAGCATAGGAAAACCACAGCATGTTTGTAAAGACTGCTGCTGCACTGCAGTAAGATGAGCTCAGTACTCCACATTAAAACATAAGCAGATATGAAGGTGATGGGAATGAAGGGAACCGTCCCCTTTCAGTGAACAAGTTACAATCCGTAGCAAAACTGGGCAGGCAATCTTTCGTAGCCGCGAAGAAATGCTTTGTCATGAAAAGTTCGCTTCTATACGAGTGCTCCCGTGAGAGAACCTGATAATTCAACCACAGCAAGATTCGAAGTCACTGTATATTTTGCTGTAAGGCCATCCCCACTAATGCTCCCCCTAATTTTTAATTTTTATTTTCCTAATTAAAAAAAGCTGTCGCAGCGAACATAGCAACTAAGTCAAGGCTCTCATTAAGCAAGAGGCTCGAGGGTCAACAATGATTTATACAGCATTGTAGAGGTAAATCCAAAACTGTACTTACAGCTATCTTCTTTGAGCTCTTCCAGTCTTTTGTCTGGTCCGAGAGATCGCAGCATGTGACTAGCATGCTTGTTAGGAGATTGTGATGCTTGCGATTGTCGTAGTTGTATCCTTCTGTGCCAGTGGGGAGCAAATAATAGCAGATGAGTAAAATGAGATTAAAATGTAAGGTTTACAAGCTGCCTCTTCAAAGTGATTCAAAGCCAACATGAATCGCGACAATGCAAATGCAGAGAGAAAATTCCACATTCCAGCACTCACCATCCACCATTAGCTTGAGCTCTTGAACGATCCGGAAGTGGTGAGCAAGGTCTGTGGCCAAGATGATGTCACGCATCTGATCTAAGCAATCAGTGTACTCCTGCAAAAGGGAAACAGTCATATGAACAGATGAAGCAACTTTTATTCTCACTAAATTTCGGCCTTTCTGGGAAAAAAAATTCACAATTAACAATGAAAAAACAATCCCAACTTAGCGACTCACCTGTCTAGAAAGGTTCTCAAAGATGTTACAGCCATCTGTGTTCAGTATTGCCATTGCCTGGGCAAAGTGGTGGCGCTGCATACAAAATTTATAACAAAACAAATGTAAGACCACTTCACTAGCAACTCATCATTGCAACTCAAGCAAGAGAAATAGCATGAGACATTGTGCTCACCTCCATGACTGATCCTTCTGAACTGTACAATGATGCCAGGATGGATTTCTAAAGGAAGAACAGAAAAACTTGGTAAATACACTGCCACACATCTTTTTCCGGTGACCATTTTTTTTTTTTTTACCGCCTAACCACTTCTACAAAGTTATCGCTCAGTGCAAGATGTATCTGGGCTTTCTAGAATGTAGTCACCAATTCTATAGCGATAGAATCTTGTCTAAATAGATTGCATGCACGAAGCAAATAGCTGTGTACATTCTGGATTATACACGAGCACCAACGATTATGCTGGAATGTATGATGAGTCATGTATAGATAACCATTTCACATTTGTACAACAGATTTCAATGAATGATGACTGTGCTTGCCACTAATATTGTGTTTTGCGTGTTGCTTGTTTTCTATGGACACAAGTTCACCCAATACATAACTCACACCTTTGGCAGTGTCTTACTCATTACTATCACAACATGACAACATGATAATACAGTAAATACAAGCATTCTTTTAGTTTGCTTATATACACAGTAATTCACAGACAAGGTAAGGCAATGAAATGGAAATCAAGTCAGCAATACATTCATCATAAACTTCATGCAGCAACTTTTCGCTCTGCATATATTAAGATTTAGCACAACAAATGCAGTCAAGACTTGATATAGCAAGCAAAAACATAATGAATTATAGGATATAACAAATAAATCAAAAATTTGGTTGGCCATGCTTAATTTAAATGCTTACAATTCCCTTGCTTATAATTAATAACTGAAAATGCGAGATTCGAGACACTATTATTTACAATGAAGAATGTTCACTTACAGCTCTATATATGTATTCTTACAGCAGAAATGGCAAAGACTCAGCAAGAGTGACTAGAAACAATACATTTTGGATGCACATGCATGTTTTGGTCAACGATTTGGGTTAGCTGTCTCACAGCCAACAAGCCAACGTGCTGATCCTGTGCAACCACAAGAATCACACGGCTGTATATGAACAATGGCTTGAATGGCATTCGTTATTAAGTGGTAATTGTGTGCCACATATTGGCACAACAAGCCACTAACAAGCTATCAAAATCGACAGGAGGCCCTTTGCTGGCCTGTCAGAGACGCCATGCTCGCATTTCTCTCGCAGATATGTCATCACCATTGTCTTTCGCCAATATTACCACAAAAACCTATAATGTATATCCAATATAATGAATGTTGGATATTTTCATGTCGGATAGAACTTCCGTACAATGTGGTTCAACTGTAGTATACAAGCAAACATAGGGCCTTTGCAATCACACTTGACTTTTGCAGTCTATGTTACACATGAACTGAACACACTCTGCATTGCACCACTTTCCTGACAAACACTATCCCTCTTTTGTTCTTCTAGCACAGGTGCACGGAAGTACCCTGTATTTGACTAGCACACAACAATATGTCACAGCTGCTTGTGATGCGCTAGCACACTTTTGTCTTAATTGTCCCAATTAAGTCCCAAGGGCTTAATTCCCAAGGGCTTGCGACCAGTCCCAAGGGCTTGCGATTGCTGTGTACAGCACTAATGCTTTCCTCTAGGACTATGCAGTAAAGAAATACAAAAGGATGAAAGTGTAACTTACAGAAGTGAGCTGAAAAGAGTTGTTTGTTCCCCGATGGTCAAGATCATGGCAAAGGCATGCCACAAACAGTGAAAGGCCTTCCAGTTCACTGCAAACACAACAGAAAAAAAAGAAAAGGTACACTTATCATATGACAGCACTAGGAAGCAAGGCAAAGTTCGAAGTTGCAAGCTAGCAGATAATGAGACATTATTTTTTTGGCAGAATACAATGTACAAAACACAAAGCACAAGACAACACTAGTGTGACAAGATAAGAATTGGCGCCAGCACGCTATGATGTGCTCACAACGATAACAGTGAACACCAACAACGTAACAGCCATGTGCTGCTAGAACTTCAACTTTCACGGTGACAAACAAGGTCACAACTCATGCGGAAGATAAGATAAACGCCGCTGGAGGAAAACACGAGCAGTACTCACGTGAGGTAAGGCCCAATAAGAGAGAGATTCTTGAGAAGCAGGTAGCAGAAATGGGCTACTGCAAAAGCGTGCATCCAGTTGTGGTAAGGAGGGTCCCGGTATCCTTTCTTCACCATCAGCACGAATCTGCAAATAACATACACAAAAAAGGCAGTCCTGTGAGTGCTTAGTACAGTCATGGGGATTGCTACGGCACCTTATAAGTTTTGCAGTAATTCCGCGAAGATCTGTGATGACCTTGTGACTAATCTGTGTGCCATTTCCTCACACTAACAGCATCGTACTGAGCCAGGAGAGAGCCCAAACAGTGACTGCGGTAACAGAAGCTTCTGACCTTACGGTAGTGACTGGCTGTCAGTGTGAACCAAGAGCACTGCACCTATAGCTATAGCTGCATACAAAGAGTTAAATCATCAGTCATACCGATGCCCTTTCACCAGTAGTAATCGCATCAATTTCGTACCATAGTTAATTGACATACATTCAGGTTCAGATTAACGCTTCCTGGACTGGTGACAAGTTCCAACACATCATGACAAGTTATACCAATGCAGCTGGAAACCAGCTATCTCGTATAGGACTGATGACAACAACAAAAGGAATTATACTGTTTATTGCACCGCATGCTGACTAAGATATGAATGGGGTAATTTCATGCGTCAACGTTTTGGAATATGCTGTTGGCAACAATATAAGCTATGCATGTGAAACAGCCAGTGATGCTTGAGCAATTCTTTCTGTTTATTAAAGGGCAAATACAATAAGTGTACATTTTCAATAGAGCCTGCCATGCATACAAGATTCAAGCATGCACACACAATATGCAAGAATTAGAGAATGCAGATATGAAAAGTGCTTGCGCATTTTTAAAGGGACACTAAAGAAAAACACCAAATAAGTTTAGACGGATAAAGCGGTCTTTGAAAACTCTGTTGTCATTGATTTCGAAATAATAGGCAGATTATTGCAAGAGAAAATGAAGGTCAAAGTTTCAGTTTTTGAATTTCAAGCCAGATCCCGAATGATGGGATGAGATTGTGACATCACAGATTCAGAAGTATTTCTGCCTGTCCAGGCTGTGCTGGCTCAGCAAAAGTTCCTGAAACTTGGCATGTTCGATCACTGGCTCCTTTGGAACACAATGCAGTACATCTTCAGCGCTAGATGATTACCTAGGCCCTTGAAAATGCTGTCAAAATCCATGAGGTAACAGTGAGCTGGTGCGGGAACTACAAGAGGTGTCACCACCCATCTTTTATTATTGCACTTGTTCTGGCTTACTAGGCGTCTTATCATAGTACGAGTGTGTTTGATTTGTAGAAGGGTAGTTTACTATCACAGAAGAAATAATTTTCCTGTTTAGTGTCCCTTTAAAGGCCCAAAAAAGTGACACACACTGTTTTTCTGCAGTATACGATTTCACAAGCCTAGCCACATATCTAAGGCGATAGGGCACAAAATCCATATGGAGCAGGCAGGAGCACAAGCATCAACTGATTACATCAAGCACATGACCTATTACCTACTACCAGCCTTGCTCTTTCTAATGTGTCTCTAGCTCTATCAATGCTGCAAACATAGTTCTGCTGACCTGTGAAGTCAATAACAGGCAATGTCAACAATAGCATACCTATACGAAACATTGCAAGTCTTACTTTGCCAGTGAGTCCCTGGGGATTTTGAATCTGCTGGTAAAGCCAAGGTCCTCAAACATGGCTATCACAACCTGCATAAAAAAAAGTCAGTTATTAGTCACTGATGATCATGTACCAAGGCAAGTGAAAAAGAAAAACAAAACACCGATGCAACTGTGCCGCAAATGTTTGTAAACTTTTCCCTCAAAGCACCAGCCATTGCACAGATGGCCCATGCACACGCTATCTTGGGCAAATAACAGGAGTCAGTAGAGCTAGCATGACAATATGCCTATGTGTCGCAATATTTCAGGTGGTAATGGTGTTCTTTACTTTCTTAAGGAGCAGAGAGGAGTGCGGTGGGGACACTTGGTGGCAACTGCATCTATATCATCCAGATACACTCCGATGCAAGCTATAAACAGAATGATGTTCCAAAAGAGTGGACAAAGCTTGCATTTTTCCACTCTTTTGTCTTTTGCCCAGGCCTTATCCACGCTGCAACATTCCAAAATTACATAGTAAGGACACAAGTGCTACAGTGTCCACTCTAAAATGCACAACAATTAACAATTGGCATTCACATTCAGTATGGAAAGCACTGAGCTAATGTCTTCACTTCACAAAGTCTCATGCATGAACTAAAGAATAATTGAAATGGTGTCATGTTGATTAACCACATTCACAGATCCTTTTTTTTTTTTTTTTTGGACACATAGCACTTTATGCATGTTGCATTGCCTCAAATACTTTAGCACTGAACAAAGAGGGTACAGTGACTGCTCGTACTCTAGCTTGTCTCAGTATTAGTATCCATTGTTACTTATATCACACAGCCAAATCTTGTGACCATTTTTTCAAAGAATGACAGACGTGAATTACCGTGACCCAGAGACCAAGCAAACCTAACCCTGCTTTCACAGAAACTTTTGTTAGCTACAGGCAAGTCTTCTTATGCTTTCTTTTCGTGACACTAAATACAGAAAGCTTCTAAAATGATCAACTGTCACTCCATTTACAAATGTGTGCAATATCATAAAATATTCTGCTGAATGAGCATATTTTGTTTTGCACGGCACCATTGGAAACGTTACAAGCATCAATTTTACACAATTAAATAAATCTGTGCAATGATAAAATGTGGCCACACTGCACCAACATTATGTTTAGATGATAATTTTTCTCCCATAAATAAACAGCAGTTTGTGCCTTTTATATTTTGGTGAATTCCGTGTGGCACAAGAAAGGCAAAAAACAGCACTACAACAGCAAGTAACATTCTTCATACTTACTACAAGCGTAGTTTTGTCCGGAATAATGCGTGGAGTGTATGAAAACTTTGCAAAGTCTGGACTGAATGACGTTAGCGGAGGTACCTCACTGTTCACCAATTGCTTGACATCCTCACTGGAAACCTGCGCAGAGGAAGCATTGGGCAAAAAGTGTCACACAAGGATTTTTATGTCAACACATCATGTTCAACTTTTTCAGTATGCCTTTAGTGCCAACTCACCAGCATGTGGTACATCATGAGCTCGTTGGACAGCTTGCTCCGGTGTTGTGCGTCACGCACTTTCTTCCACATCAGAGACTGAAAAGCAGAAGCACGATTTCGAATGTGTTAGCATTTATTGCAACCACTCTCCGCAGAGACAAGCTCCCAAATTCAAGAAAAAAAAACAAGATGAAGACAGCGTAGGTAACATATCAGCCAGAAACACCCACTTCTCATGAGCAGCTGGCAGAAACAAATTTCATTAAGTAATGTAAAATTTTTTAGGTTTCTTGCTTACATTTCATTCTCACTGAGTGTTTCACCTTTCACTTTCACCTCTTTTCTTGTGTGCAACTGACATCGTGTTTTGGTATAAGCTTCAGTCGTGCCAACTTATGCAATGCAAGCTCATGCTAAATAAATTTCATTCAGCAATTTTACCATAAGCTTCAGTCATGCCAAATCTTACAATGCAAGCTCATGCTAAATAAGTTTCATTCAGAAATATTGGCATAAGCTTCTCTCGTGCCAGCTTCTGCATGCAACACAAGCAAAGAGTCCTTGAATTCCAGGCCACGTGGCAAGGTCACAAGAAAATTAAACTTTCCTCTGGCAATAAGAAAAAACTGGTGAGTAAACATAAAAATATGAAAGTAAATTGCTGACAGCTACCATAAGTTTCAGCTGTGCAATGGCAGTCTAGTTAAAAGAAAAAGGAATACCCATTTAGGTATAAATAAATGACAAATGCATGAGAAGCAATGCACATATTGCTCTCTACTTACATGCATGATGCTGATGCCACAGTATATTGAGAATGCCTTGGCCATCTCTTCGTCAAAGAAGGTAAAGCACTTGCCATTTATTTTATTGCAGAGTTCTGCCACACCGATTACTCCTGTAAAGATAAAAGAAAGGCATGCAATCAAGGAAACTGACAAGAATGCAACCAATGTAAGGCATAGAATGGAGCAGTCTTCAAAAAGTTGCACCAACATTGAATCAAGTAACAGTCAGGCAGGGTTCTATGCTCTACAATAGTGCCTGAAGGCCAGCTTGAGAGCTTGATAATTGCTGTACACACCAATAAACCAACGAGTTCACCCAGCTGTATTGTGTATTGGTTAGATTTCAACAGTATGCTTGATGATAAAGTGATTTGGTTTTATTTCTTAAAGCGACACCACAAGAGCACTCTGGATGTCGACGTGTATAAGAACACTATCACATGGACATTTTCGCCAACATTTAAGTGTGCCCGTAATGGTCAGGAATTGAACCTATGACCTCACCATCAGCAGCAGAATGCCACTACGACTTAGGCACTGGGACAAGTGTAATGGTATGAGCAAATAAGTGTGTAATCCATCCGTACAATGTACAACAGCAAAAAAGCAATTCAATCAGACCAAATTGGGCAGCTACAGTGTATAATACATATCACCAAAATTTGAATAACTTGAGATGACAATAAGCAATATACCATACACCTAGCCAAAAAAATAAATATATAAAATAAATAAATAAATGAAAAATAAAAGAAAGCTGAAATCCTTCGAGTGCCTCCAGAAAAACGAGACTTTTGAACATGATAAGCTTTTCATAATGTATGAAGATTTCAGCGAATGTTTCCAGCACAGAAACATTATGCATGCAATGACATGACAATGCACCTTTTTGTTACAGGTGAGTGATATTTGCAAGCTCCAGATGTGAAGCATAAAAGCATGCTACTGCAACACCTCAATCTAACTAATGATTTGCCGGTAAGATGCATAATATCAACTGCCTAGTTTCCTGGCATCCTTCGCCGTGCTCAGCAAGTTTCCTTCATGGTCCATGATGGCCAAATTTGTTGGCATGATGACATGAGACTTCATTTTTCGACATTTTTGGATAGAAGCGTAGTAATTATTTATTACATGTAAAATTATTTACATCCTTTTCCATATTAGGAACAAAATTTTACACCATAATCTAAATCATGTTAAACATCTGCTCATGCTTAGCAATGCACAAGTTAGAAAGTTCAATAGAGCCCCAAAGGTAGTTCAAGTTCTACTTACCAGAGTCATCTTTGATGGGAAAGCACAGGATGTTCCTAGAAGAAAAAAAAGCGCTAAGGAAAGCTTACAGACAATCCATTCGCAACAGCTACTACAGAATTCTAACATAATAAAAGAAGCTTATATGGTTTAGGAATGGCCAGAAAATGTGCCTGGAAAATAAATTGTCGAACAAACAGGAGGCTTAAAAGGCAGAACCAATGCCTTAAGTTCTTCATGCCATTCAGGCACATGAGAAACACTTGCATTAGCCAAGATGTGTTGACAATGTGATGATGTTTGACAGGTATATGACTGATGACCAGTGTTTGAAAATGACACAGCCCATTACTTACTTCATACATCATATGCTCGTTTGAAGTCATTCATTAGAAAGCCACATGCTAATTTTGTACTTGGTACTATACTCGCGGACAACTTTGTGGCTATGAAGGGAAAGCTACAGAGGCAAAGCACCCACACGTGAGAGCACTACTGAAAAGGGTCCCATGTTTTCATTCACGTTAGTTTAAGCTGAGGAAGAAAAACATAAACACCATATTAGGAACTGTTTAATAATACAAAACACACCACTGAATGTAAAAGTTTGCTTATTTTGCGGCGTTTCCTTTTCGCGTCTAGGCAAATGCAAAACCATCGCATGTGGAAGCTACGTCAATTCAGCGTCTGTTCTAAGCAACCAAAAGCACTGTCAAACGTTGGCGGACTACTTGGCGCGATAACAGATGTGCAGCAGCCAAGTGCCCGTAGCTTCCCTTTTATGTTCACAGAGAGTTGTCCGCGATTATAGGAACACTTGACATGTTTTGTTAATGCTTCTCATCAAAATTTATAGTCATTCCACTTCTTACCACAAATTGCATCTGTTCTTTTATTTTCTGGCCTGTGTCGTGTGGTTCTTTCTCTGTCTTGTTCTTCTAGCGCAGTTTTTCTTTGTTCTCATAATTCCCAAATAATAATATATGGGGTTTTACGTGCCAAAACCACTTTCTGATTATGAGGCACGCCGTAGTGGAGGGCTCCGGAAATTTCGACCACCTGGGGTTCTTTAACATGCACCTAAATCTAAGTACACGGGTGTTTTCGCATTTCGTCCCCATCGAAATGCAGCCGCCGTGGCCGGGATTCGATCCCGCGACCTCGTGCTCAGCAGCCCAACACCATAGCCACTGAGCAACCACGGCGGGTGCTGATTCCCAAGACATTCCTCCTTTTGTAGTTACAAAAGCAAGCACACATTGACAGATCAACTACAAAATTTGTGCAAGAACTTCTTTGGCTTCACATGCCGTCAATGCCGAGCATGCAACAACCAAGAGTACCACAAACGGGCTATGTCAGTAAAACACCACCACACTGTGGTGTCCTCCTCTTTTGCCTGAACCTTGTGTTTGTCGCACTGGTTCAGGACTTCCAATATGCCAGTCCACAATTTATTACAAGCTGATCACAAAGCACCCAAATGACCTACCTTGTTCTGAAGCCTGTTGTTTCGTCCATTTTGCGGTAAAACAGAGGATGAGCATAGGCATCAGTTATGTTCAGCACCTCACCTGAAATGTAAGCGATGAATGCCGATTAAGTAATCAGTCGTGAAAATGTGAACAAAATGCATAGCGCATCAAGGCCAACAATGTTCAGGCACTAAACAGTGAGAGACATGCTTCCACTGGAAAATTGTGTAAGAAGCTGCAAGTAAAGAAACACAAATTGCTTAGGTGAAATTTGCATACTGTTCACCTTTAAAATGCAAGGAAGCCTGTCTATATAGTTGCATGTGACAGCAAAAACAGTCTGAGTAAATGGTTGTGTGGACCTTATTCTAGGTCAATTCCTTCTGGGGATATCTTCTCTTTTGCATTACGTGGCACCTGGCTTAACGCCTCTCCGGAGTAACAAGCCTGCGAGCTTATCAAATCAGCATCCAGTGAATCAGATGTCCCCGAAAGTGAATGACCTCGAATAAAACTCCTGCACGAGTAAGACTAAGCATGTGCAAACATTTGTAATAGACAAAATTACCATGCATCCACCAAATCTTGTTTCACCATAAAAGTATGATACACAGACAACGTTAGACATGAAGTGAGGCTGGTAATCATCACTTCAAGCACCCTGCACCAGGCAATCCGTGATTGTCCAGATGTGCAAGAACACACTACGACAGGCCGCAAGCCAACTGCATACCATCATAGGCACTCATGAATTGGCTTCCAGTTCTCATCACTACTACAAAAAAAAAAAAACATACTAGTGCTAAAAGCTAGAGTGATATAATGGAGCATGCCCTTAAGCAAATGACATGATACAGGATAAGCAAGACACTAGTGATATTAAAGACGATAAACTGCCAGCTTTATAAATTAGTAATGTGTTGTCTTCTGACAAGGCGTGCCTATATTTTGCTAATTCGTTTTATAAAGGCCACGTACCATTTCAAGTAAGTGACACAATTTGGTACACTAAGACTATGTTCACACTTGGCCTCAAAGCAAGCAGAAAACCAGGTGGCCAGCCTGACAGGTCTCAGATTGTTTTTTTCACTATGGCGGAAATGGAAAGTCATTTTGATTCACTGCATTCACTGATTCACTGCACGTTTAGTCTTAAATTAAAAAGGACGGCCAAAGTTTCAGCCGCGATACTCATTGATGCAGTAAAAAATTATCCCATGCTCTGCCATAAAACTCAAAGCCACTAGAAGAAAACGTTTCAACAAAAGCAAGATTTGGTTGAAGATTGCTGAGGAGCTTTGAATTAGCAGAAGGTGCAGCAGCAAAGCTTTGGCGTGTTCCAACCTCTCGTGCTTTTGCGAAGCGGGGTGAATTGACGACCGCTGCTTCTAGTTTGTCCGCTTCTCTAGCTGCAATTGTGCATCTCCAGAAAACAGCAAGTTAAAAGGGTCAAACCTATTTGTTCTGTGTCTTCTATATCCATAATTAAAATTCAGTGGAGAAGAAAAATGCAAATGAGAGGCGAAGTGGCACGCAATCACTCCCTTAGACCACCAATAGATGAACAGATGAATGTACTGCTTGAAATAGTGTGGTGATGAAAAGAGTAACGCTGGCAGCAGAACAAATGTGAACATCTTGGATATGCGTGGTAAAGAATTTTCACCCGCTTTGGATGTTTCGCTTTCTTCCCACTTCCCAAGTGTGAACGCAGCCTAAAGGCGAATTACATTAGTTGATTCGGACCCCATGTTTTACTTCACAGCCAATTTCATTCCCATAGGTAAATTTGTAGCAGGCTTGCCTTTGCCATAGGTTGTTCTTAATTAACTCACTCTGCAAAAGTATGCTCTACATTGCTCAAATGCCAATGCAAATGTTCAATCAAAAGTTCTAGAGCGTGTTCCATACCATCCCCCTCTGCCTGATTCAGTGAGAAACGTTCCAGTTTGTCGTTGGAAGATTAGGATCAGCAAAAGTTGCCTGTAATCACAGCAGATTCTTGTGAATAAAGTTTCACATGGAAAATTATGAGCGGAATTCACCACAGAACACACTAAACATAGAACACCAAATAGAAAACATTTCGAAAGGGGTTCTCCACCAACACTGCGGTGCCCATATTTCTGCAGAAGTGTAGAAAAAAATTTTGACGTACCACTAGTGGCAACGTGACCGGCAATGCCCTGGTCGGCAGGGATTCGGACTTCTGTCATTGCCTGAAATACACGAAGCATTAAAAGATAAAGGTATTATTGCAGAGAAATGTGGCTCTGGATACAGGTAGTGCTTATTACATAGTGTGTCATGGGTTCTAAATAAAGAGACTCGATTGTTTTTAACACATACACATTCAAGAAAAAATGTGTAGCCGACAAATAATGATTCAAACTAGAGTAGGTTAAAATTCCAGGAAATTCAACTAAACAAGAAAATTTAGGTTGACCTGCTATGTTTTAAGTATACCAATTAAGCCCCTTAACTAAAAATGGCCTTTGGTGATTTCAATCCTTAAAACTTCCGTGGCAAAGAAATGCAAGGGAAAGTGGATGATGAGAGGACATTCATAAGGCATAAGTGGGACAACATGCCTAGATTTGAAATTCAGGCTACCTGTGTATGTTGACAGGTGCTCCTATGAGATGGTGACATCAAACCAACTGTACATTCACAGGCCTGATATTTTGGATATACATACATACTGATACTTGCCTCTTCTCTTTTTCTTAAGTCCATTAGCTTTTAGCTGATTTCATATTTATTGTCATCCCAATTCAAGTTTAGATATTTCATTTAGTACCATGCAGAAATGAGCATGAAAGATTGTTTCATTAGTTATAGGCGTGTTTTGGATGACATTTTACTCAAATTGAGATAATAAAAAAAAAAACTGGCCTTAAGGAGGCAACTACTGCAGGTTGAATGTACTAGCATTCAATGGCATAATGGCTGTTAATAACCATTTGCCTCAACTTAATTGGCAGACACGAAATTAACATGGTGAAGCAATCAGAACCACTATGAATGCAGAAATGAAGCTATCACAAACCAAGAGACTCTAGCAGCAAAGTATGATTGGCAAAGCAATGGAAGATGACGTGACAGTCCTTCATAATGGGAAGTCAGCTAATAACGCAATAATATAATATGAACTGACCTCAGAACCGTCCTCTGCAAGATGCCCATCAAATACTTTGGCAACAAGCTCATTTTGATCTTTGTCCAGAAGGAACAGTGAACATCTAGAAAAAATAAGGGCAAAATGACACTTGTAAGCAACACAAGCTTATCTTAAGCACTGTAATAAGGTAAATTTTTTTTAAGCACTGTATGAAGCACTGTATGTCACGATGGATACATACAGATAGAAAGTTCAGCAACTTCATTAGGATAATGCCACCAAGAATAAAAGTCACTGTTCCAGAATATTTGCTCAGATGTCTGGGTTTAACTGAGGCTGTCGTCCCTATGTTAGCTGTCAATGCTTCTGCACACATGCATGTCCTAGGTCTACTTCACATGAACCCAACTTAACAGACAAAACTCACGTTGCATCTTTTCATGCACTGTGCGTACCTTGTTGTCATGCTGTACAATATATATATATATATATAATCACAATACCATAAAACGTGAAGAATGATTGACCTAAGTAGCACTACTGACACCAGTGTCCGAAGAATTGATGGATGTGTGATAAAATGATGGTTGAATGATGATAAGCACAGTTTACTTTCATTCATAAAACTGTGTCTTGTTCTAGTCACACGATATCAAGTTCAGTAACATAAAAGCGCACACAATACCTTTCTGCCTTGGTGAGCTTGCGAGCATCAGCCATAATTTCCCTCAGCAGGACTGTGACATCATCTGCAAAAAGAAATGCCATAATATACTCAAACTTCAAGGAAGCAACAGCTACATGGCTTTAGTAACATCACAGTCCTTTAATCTTTTCTACTGGTCACGAAACTTTCCGGCAAATTTGCTAGAGGGACAGCATCTGTCACTAGGGGTGCCACTGCAGATAAACAGGTACTGCTGACCAATGCTATAGAGCAAATGAATAAAACAAAGAAAATTTCATTTGGATGGTGTGAAAGTAAGGTAAACTTCATTTACAAAGGAAAAGATGATAAGAATAAAACAAGAATGCACAGACCAGTTACAGTGACGTCGGTGAGACACAGAATGGCAATGCAAGCCATAAAATTACAGCTGTCGAAGCAGGCGGAGAAAAATAATATAGTATTGGGAGAACTGCAGAATGGGTTCAGACCAGGCAGATGCTTAAAGCATAATATGTTTGTACTAACTTAGTCCACAGAGATTTCAGTCGCTCAGAATAGACCTTTATGAGTAGCATTTCTAGACATTAAGCGAGCCTACGACGACATAGACAGGGAATTGTTATGGAATATTCTTAAGCATGCAGGCCCAGATGACAATTTCGTGGAGCTCCTGAGGGAGATGTATTGTATAGAGACAACAGAGTACATGTTGTATTGGAAGGCCGGAAATGTGATGAAGTAGTGGATATCCACCAAGAACTGAAGCAAGGATGTCCTCTGTCTTTACTGTAGTTCATGTCTTATGCTAAAGGGGTCCTGAACCACTCTTCGGGCTTGGCGAAGAAACAGTCTGCGGATAGCATACGCTGCTGTGAACATCTCAACCAAATTTTGCAGTTGTGCGCAGCATGTGGAGCTCGCAAACAGAGCGCAAAGTTACCTTTTTCTCAAGCACTTTTCAACAGAAGCCTGCTCGTCACTCTTCTTTAGATGCTTTATTTAATAATATAGCAGATTCCCAAATTCGGCTGCTACTGGGCGATAGTCGACAACAACCAAGAAGGCTGTTCGGATCAGTGTGCTTCTTCCTACTGTTACTATGTATATTTATTGATGCTGTTTAATAAACAGGCTGAAGTGAGCAAAAAAGTGCTTTCAAATTTGAATAATAACTATGTACTTACAGAAAAATCTGACTATCATCTGCTCAAGCTTAGCCGCGGCCACCTGCGAAGGAATTATTAAACTTTGGCCACTTTGCTTATCGGTGTTGTAGCTGCGGGGTCTCACTAACTTAGACTAGTTTTGAACACTAGACTAGCCTCGAACCATGCAAAACTTTAGGTCAGACCACACACACCCTTGCCAGCACGCGCTCACTCCTGTACGCTCCTGGTGAGACACCTTGGCAGACTTCACTTCCTACTGAGCTATTGACAGCACTTAGAAATGCACAAGTTGGATGTGGCTGCTATCCATCGGTCAAGCTGGTGCAGGACAAAGCCAGTCTGCACCATGTGGCAAGGACAGACTGGAGCATATGGGCATGAGCGCGCACTCAAGCCCCATCATGCACAAAGCAAACGCTGCACATATGTGCTACAGTTGCAAGTAGCTGCAGTCTTCTACGTAGCATAGATACTGCGGTCCGCTGACTCAGTGCACTATGGCTCGCTGAGGACAATCGCATTTGATGTT
Organism: Dermacentor albipictus; assembly: GCF_038994185.2. Lineage (NCBI taxonomy): Eukaryota > Metazoa > Arthropoda > Arachnida > Ixodida > Ixodidae > Dermacentor > Dermacentor albipictus. The sequence goes on from NC_091823.1 coordinate 19,058,556, forward strand.
TATGTGTGGTGTGTCATAAGTGTCAAAATCAGAAGTAGTGGCGTCTGACGTAATAGTTCTGCAGAAACCCGCAAGGCAAGGAGAAGTAATTAATGTAATTGCTACGATTGGGTGATTTCTCGTCGTTAGTGGCGTCTACGTGAACATCCAAAATCAAATCTGAACCGCGTGCCACGGTAATGTTCAGTAGGTGGAGTGTTGTGAGAACTCCCCACTATGACATAGTCTTCGCAGTGCAAGTAACTGAAAAAGGAATGGAAGCACTGCACAGGGGACGATTGATTGCCAATAGCTCCACTTCTGTTGAACATATCAAAGTACTTTTCATGGCAAAGTATTTCTCAAATAGCCTTTTCCAAATTCAAATGCATTTGTAAACTTCGATAAAAGGTGGTTCAGGGCTCCTATAAGAGCATAGAGAGACAACTAGAAAACAGTGAATTAGGATTTGATTTACCTTACATTTGTAATGGACAAAGGATGCTACAGAAGGTCCCTGGGCGGACAATGTACGAGATCTACAGAGACTTGCGAATATTTGTGGCAATGCAGCAACAGATTGCACAAAGGAAAGACTTACTCAGGCACCCACCATGAGAATCTGTAAATTAAGGGAAGCGGAATGCAGCCATAATGAAATATAGAGCGCTTTGGGGCTAAAATTAACATGAGGTGGTGCAAGGAAACTGGAAAAAAGTAATGGCACCAGTGCTAACGTTCACAAATGCCATTCTGTGCTTAACAGCCGATATCTTGTTGGGGTTGGAAGTTAACCAAAGGCTGGTAGGCTCGTTGGCTTTGGGAGCCCTCAGTAGAACAAGAAATGAGGCAGTGTAGGGTGACATGAGCTGGACCTCTGTTAAAGTCAGAGAAGCGCGGGGCAAAAATTAGACTCAGGAACATGAATGAAAATAAGTGGGTGGCTGAAGTGCACAAGTATCTATCCTCAAAAGCATGGACACAGAATGGAGGAAGGGGTGAAGAAAATTGGCAACCAAGTACAGGGTAATTGAAAGCGTGCCTAGACAACCAGGAGTCATCAAAAATATAGTGAGAGAAACAGAGAATTGGATGCAAAGAACGGGAACAAAAAAAGACCATGGAAATTTACAAGAATGGGAAGAATGAAATTTGAAGGCAAAATCTGTACAATTAGTCAAAGAGCAGTGTATTGCTATTTGAGGCTCGAGCTGGTTGCCTAAGGAGAAAGACATGCTCGAGCAAATATTCGCAACAAGATGAGGCACCTGTCTGCTGAAGCAAAACCTGGAGACTACTCAGCACGTCCTAATGGAATGCGAAGTTATTCCACTCAGCAAGACCTGTAGGTAACGTACACCTTTGAGAAACACTTGGATTTTAAGTGGATGAAAGCATCAACAGTAAGCAGTTGAGTTGAGAGATGTTTAAGGTACTGGTGTAAAAAAAGCAGGGAAGAGATCGATAGGACCGGATCCGTTACAGGGTAGGTAGCGGCACAAGGTAGATATATACGTTTTAAGGATGAGAAAAAAGATTAAGGAGATGTATACAAAATGCTAGAATGGAAAACATGCCTAGCATACTTTATTAACTCAAGCAGGCTAGGTGACTATCGGTCACCGCCCCATTCCGAAGGGGATGCCAATAAATAGTCATCATTCTAATGATACAATCGCCAGTGTCATCAGGTTTGCTTTGGTGATTTCGAATAGTTTAGGTGTGGCCTGATCGCACTAGGCTAACAAAACACCAATTGTGTACCGAATTCCTGCGACAGCTCTGTTGTGCTGATGACCATGTCGGCAGGAGTGGAGCCATTGGCAGACAAGTCAGATGATATTGTGGCTACACTGCACAACACAGCGGTCCCCCGTGCCGACACGGCTTTCGTGGAATTAATGCAGCTGATTTTCTCACTTGCAGCTCGCTTTTTTTTCCCATTCTCAACAACATATTTAGCAAATTCGCAGCAAGGAGCAGTTAGAGCGCACACAACTTTTCACGTTTGAATACCAATTTATCCAAGTGGTGCAGTTGTTCATACCGGCACGTACGGCCACAGTTGGTTGTTCACTTCAAACACCGGGTAAACTACGCAGTGCAGACACAAAGTAACGATGAAATATTGCAAGAAATGCTGATTTGTAAATATGAGCACTGTCGCATCACACTAGCTAACACGAACTGCATGATATGAGTGTCCGGTGAATTCAGCGGCCCCTTTGAATAGGGTGACTGGGAGATGAGGAACTGTCATTGATAGCTGGTTTTCAATATCTTTTTTAGAACTCTTCATCATGCATGTAGCATGCTCAATGAAGTATTGTTAAAGGAAACTCTGCACATATAAGTGCTTGGTTAGAGAGCGCATAGCATTCTTTGAAAGTGTCAATGCCTGATATACTCACGTAACTGAGCAAGACATGCTGCAGTGTTGTTGGGGCTGTTCCTCGTGGCCCATTTGGCCAGAAAAAGTATCAAAGTATCGTGACCAGTAAAAGCACCAAAGGTAACACACACACGCCGATTTAAAAGTAACAATAAGGAATCATAAGATTTTGCAATATTTTAAATATTCATCTACAAAATTTTTTTTACAATTTCAGACCATGAAATTAAACTTCACTCTTTGGAATGTTATACACAAATAGCAGTGGTTTCGTATAACAACTCAGCATACTAAATATGAGGCTGTGACGCAGAAAGGCAAACACATAAGCATGGAAAGTTACTGCAATGCCCAAGAAATACTATGATGTAGCCTTTTCTTCCGAATCAAAGTGAATCAACAAGGCATCAATTTCCAAAGACCCACAACCAATGGCAAGGCTGAGGGCAGATTTAGCGGTGTGGCCACAATAGCACTTCTAGTGTTTCCATTACATCACTGTAGATGAGTGATAAGCTCCCACTATAGGTCAAATGATGTATCACATGTGACTTATTTTTATAGCTATTATAACTTATATAATTATCTAATCCTAATTGGATTTTTATGCCTTTTAGACTCACTGCTTGACGTTTTCAGATTCACACACTGCGTGAACCCTTTTTATTCATTGTCAAAAAAGACATAGTACATTTTGGTGGCTCTTGCGTTAGCACAACATTTCATTACTTTAGGTCCCAGTGTTGTTACAATTACTTTAGCATAGGAGCAAGTCCCTCTCCTATAATTAATTTAGCTACGAGCGCAGCACTTGACTTGTTCTGTTCATGATTAAAAAAATCTTTTATAGTGTAAAAAATTGAAACTAGGCCAACCACAATAAACCGAAAGTTTTTAACGAAAAGAGAGGATGTCTAGATTCACACATGGAAACCATATTCACAAATGCACTCTTCCTTATGTCATGTTGCCACTATGCAAGCCTTCAGAATATGTCACAGGCTGGCAGCATTACACATGCAGCTTAGTGTGCAGCAGCAAAGATCACCCCTATTGTGGTTATTACAATAATAAAAGAAATTATGAGACTCACCAAGGTGTGTGAAGAGGTTCTTTGCCACCGACAGGAGCGACTGTGAGGGAATGGAAAGCGAGCAAGTGCTGAGAGATGTGCACTATGTCTAGTCATAAGCAAGAGGCAGTGTAATGCAGGGAGGCCATACAACAATGGATGCAAGCAGGCCTCCTTCTCACAAAGCAATAAACATGTTACACAGCAGCAGCAGAGGAAAGGCACAGCGACAATACCTGGCACTCTTCCCTGAGCCTACGTTCCTCCTCGTACGCAGTTGTCTTGAGAAGGCAGGGTGTGATGCACTGAAAGCATTCGCGCACCACAGCTTCATCACGTTTAGTGAAGCTGCAAAAGACAGAAGAAGGACGATGACAATGAAGTGCAAATTTTTGCAGTATTGCGGCACCGATTAGTTTCACTAAATGAAGAATATGGTGCTAATGCCTGCATGAGCCAGCAATTTGGCTTATTGTAAACAATGGCAACACAGGAAGAAGTGCACAGCTGTTAATATTAATACCGTGTAACCTTGTTATAATCAAGTAAAACACGTTGTTGGGCTAGTTTGTGCATTGTAGTAAGAAAAAAACCAGACAGAAAAGAGACTCGCATAGGAAACATACATGAAGACAGGAAAGAGGCTGAACAACCAACTGCCAACCGTTAGTAGTCCAGCCTCTTCCCTGTGTTTTGTTTCCTGTGTACGTCTTCTTTTTTTTTGCTGGTTTTTTCTTAATGTTATAATCAAGTTGCATCTGACACAAAAATGCATTTATTATACCTGGCAGTTGTTTTAAGCATATGATGTTACATATACACTACATGAGGATATCGGTAAGAAGCATTTTAGATAGGCTTTGATATATCCAATAGTTCATTACATTCATGATTGTTGAATTGAAGTTAGATTGTACTGCCTTCAAACACACTTCTGGTCTCACAGTAAAGCATACTCAACGTTAATTCACCACTTCAAATTTGACGCATGCTTGTGATTACACATGTCAGATGTCCGTCCCGTTTAACTGCTTGCAGAGGCTTCAATGAGAGCAAAAGAACTGCTTATGCTAAGGATCACAGTAATAGCTTGGAAAGGTGACAGCTTCAAGTGCCAAGGAACTTACAGGTGACAAAGATGGACACGTAAGCATAAGATAACCATTAAGAAATGATACATGGAAAGGGAAGATCAAGTATTGTCTAGCGACATACAACCTAGACTCACAGCAGTTTATGAGAAGCACTTACTCCTTGCCATTAGTCTTGTTGACCACGCAGGGCAGCATGACCACACGGTCAGTGTACTTTGGGTGCAGCACAGGCACACAGAGCAGCGAGTGTAGCACAGAGCCTATCAAGCGACTAACTTCCTCTCGGTGGTCCTGTGCAGCAAAAGCAAAAAGAAACAGAAACGCAGGAATGTTCAACTTCGTGATGAGCTCAAGTAAACACTATTCTCAGACATTTCAAACCAGATATCTCCCATAGCGCCACACGAAGGTTCCTGCCAACAGAGTTTTTCTCAAGCTGTTATGTCTGCTTTCCTGCAGAGCAGGTCAGCCTCAATGCATCAAGAGCTAATGTGTTTTTGCAAGGTAGATATTAATGTATTTTCTATGATGATACAACTGGAAACTGTAAAGTGCTAGTATGACCGGTCAACACAAGTGTTCAACAGTGGTCAAATAAGGGACATCACAGGAGCCAATGTTTCGACAAGGAAATTGATGAAGGTAGTGCGGTCATTGAACTGTTGACTACAGCAAAATTTTTTATTCGAACCCTAGCTGTATTGTTCACTTCAAGCCTCCGTCTTCCAGTGAACCTATGCTTTTAATGGCACTTTGCCTTTCCTTGAATAACTGCCATTATTCCGCTAATAGAGCAAAAAGGAGAAGAAAGCTGGGGAATAACGCACAGCATTTATGAGAAAACTTAAGCAGAAGTAGAACAAGGAAGGAAGAATATCAAGTCCAGTGCAAACATTCTGGCAACTTGTGTTTGAGAAAAGAAGTTGTCTTCATCAAAAATACGAAAGTAGCAGACCAGCTTCAATGTTTCAACCAGAGTACCTATTTTGTCAAGAAAACATAAACCAAGTCTCTCGTCAAAATGTTTACCTTGGATAGAAGCCACTTTCCTATACCTAGTTCCCCTCAAGGTTACCTTAAAACATGGAGAAAGGCTTTACATATACAGGGTGTCTCAACTATCATGCAACAAGAATTAAATATATGTGAATGCCACGTAGCTGGATAGAACCAAGGTAATGTTGTTTGCTGTCGCTTGGAGATAGATTATTTTTTTCATTCTGCCTAATTACATAATTAGACTTAATTAATCAACTTCTCAAATATTATAATTAGATTAAATGTGTTAATGATAAAATTGTTGAGTAACATGAAAAGCTCCCGATTCAGCTTTCTGTTGCTCAGTACTTGCTACATAAAAGTGTTTTTTCGAGTGTGAAAGAAGCCACAAATACAAGCAAAATTGCCAGGCAACTGGCCGCTCTAGGCACTTTGCGTGTATTCGTGGGCTTCTTTCAGGATTGGAAAAACAATTTTATGTAGCACATATTGAGCAACAGAAAGCTGAATTGGGAGTTTTTCATGTTGCTCAACAATTTATTCCTTTAGATTTTTCATCTAATTATAATATTTGAGAAGTTGATTCATTAATGAAAATTAGTTATGCAATTAGGCAGAATGCAAAAATAATCTGAGTACCTCCAAGCAACAGCAAGCAACATTACCTTGGTTCTGTCCAGCTACGTAGCATGTGCACATTTCTAAATCTTGGTGCATTATAGTTCGGACACCCTGTATAATAGATCTGATGTGTCATAATGAAGGGATTGAATGGTGTAGCATTATGAATAAATTTTTCACTTGTCTGACATTAAAACAATGTGTGCAAACATTAATGCATGCAGACATTAAAACAATGCAAGCTGAAACACTGTCATCACTGATTTATGGTAGGAGACACATAATGCAAGTCTTCAAACATGAGGAGGTACTGTATGATGTCGACTACACATACGTGATGTATGTCATCCAAAGAGATGGGCCGCCGTTCAGACAATGCACAGCTGAAGCTATTGCTTGAGACCTACAAGGTATGGCGAAGCAGACGTTAATCATTAACTGCTCTATTAGAAAACATAATGGTCTTTGGTAATATGTGACGGACTCACCAAAAGCTTGGCTGGCTCTTCTAGCACTCTTTCACCGACTACCTGTAAAGGTGAAGGTTGAGAATTCAGCAATGGCAGAGCACAGCAACAAAAAAAATATTTTGCAAACGTATTCAACTCCTATTCAATAGATGAACTAAAAGGGTCGCTTTTATTAGTGTCTTTTCAGGTATGTATGCAAATTTGAGAGCAGCCACTCTCATGAACAGACACATTTTTATGAAGTGTTGTGCTAAGTATTACATAAAATAAAATTTCTTTCCTTGAACAGAAAGCTACCTATTTACAGAAAACTTAGCAAGCAATGCATTAAAAATAACCCTATAACTTGCAGCAAGAAATAAAAAAAAAACCAAGGCACCAAAATTCAGTCAAGTAAGCACCACATAAAGCGAACAGATACTGAAGCCAGGGAAAGCATAGCAGGAAAGGGCATTTCTTTAAATATAAAGCATTGATATCACAGGATGGCTATATTTACATTTGCCATTGTGGTAATGACAGTGGATAACCTGGAGTAACTGGAAGCCAATCCCACAATCTCCCCATGATGAATGTGGTGCTCTAGAAATTGAGCTACTGCTGTTGCTGTCCCTCCATCTACTCTTTTTGATAGTTCCTTATGTATAGCCTAACCTTGGAAGATTATTACCTGTCCTCAACATCGGTCATGGCAGTGAAGGCAGAATGTCTACTAAACTGCAGAAGTCACATGGCCGCAGGAGTTCCTTGGTTTTCAAATCAGGCTTCTCACCAATAAACATTCGCATGTTATCTAAGGAATCTATCTGGACTGCGGGGGGGGTCCTCGCTATAAAACATGCAAGAAAAATTTCCAGTTATGTTTTTCCTGGCCACAGCTTCATAGTGTTCCTTTCATAAGCTACAGCACATGCATGCACGCAAACAATTCTCTCCATTTGGGAAGCTTAAAGGTATCAGGATGAACACAGATGGAAACTTCCAAGAATTTTAACTAAAGTTGGCTGTAATGCCTTAAACCACGTATTCGGCTTGTTTATAGATTAATTCTACTACCTACACATGGACATTACGCAATGTATTGCACACCTGTCGGCTGTATAAGAGCGCATTTGGGAGTCACTCCTCTTGAATAATATCAGATAAACAAGTTCTGCTCAAGGGCATGACGTACCTTACATGTCAATTCATCTTGATCATCAGATATCAAAAGAATGAAAGCATTTTCACACTGTGTTGTTCTTTGCAACTGGAATGCCCAAAACAGGAATTGAAATCAGCACAAGTGGATAAACTCGGAACACTGCTTTAAAAGATTGTGTACCATGATACTTACATATTCAATGACTTTGACATGAATTTCTGATGTTAGAGGGTCATATAAGCTAGCTGACAAAGAAACAGAAAAGAGATGGCCCATTGCAGTGCAGTTTTTCATAAAGAAGCAGTAACTACTGATCACTACAGTAGACAACATACCACACAACTGAATTAACCCCTGGGGATCCGACTGCATTCCTTTGAATGTCGGCCACCGCTGTTTTCTAAAAAGAAGCAGCAGATTCAGCTGTTAAGTCCAAATGTTTCGCACACAAATGACAACAAATGCAAGATGAATGGCAATGGCCGATTGCAAAAAGTGATGCAAGGCAAAGAGGCAAGATGATGCTGTTAAGGGCATCACACATAATGGACAATAAGAATGGAGCAATTCCATTTGCAAAATCTTACTTTTTTCGCAGAATTCTAGCATTTGAAGAAGCCACACGGAAAGGCAGCCACGCAAAGAAAAAAAAAGAGAAATTGGAGGAGAAATTGTGGGTGTTAAGGACTCCAAATCCACATACGTGTGCACTGGAGAAACCACAGCACGCACACAACGGCGAGTCAGGCGACACACATGCCAGGCTCACAAGACATGGGCGCAGACGTGAAACTGACGAAGACGCGTGGTTATGCGTTAGCGGCGCTATTGACGGTGCGTGTAAGCCCATGGAAGCAAGCTGCACAAGGTCATGCTAGCGCGAGCGCCGTCAAAGCGTTCTTAAAAGCACATGCTACAGATCACGATCAGCAGGTAGTACTGTTGAGAATTTCGGATTAGAAAATCACGGTGCGGATAGAGCGTGAACGTAACATACGTTTTGTGTGTTCGGGTGTGTAAGCGCCGATTTCAACAGGACGATGCAAGACCACTAAACGGGCAGTTTCATGCAGAGAAAGTGACATATATGCCAAGGTAGACGGCAACGCGTTGTGCAAAATTGTCGATACGAATCCACATCACAATGTAAGCGAGTTCGGCGCGACTACGTTTGGGGATGGGAAGTGCGCCGCACGTGTAAGCCTTGATGTCGTAACACGACGTGTAACGTCACTTTCACGTAACGCCGGCTTGCTGACACGCACACACAACGTAAGTTTACCGTGACAAAGAAACCAAAGAAAAACGCGAGTAGGACAAGCGTGCAACGGCTCAGTGACTGTTGGTACTAAACTAACTTACCCAAATATGGAGCCCATTTAACTGCAATTGTTTATTGGACAGCATCACTTTGGAAGAGAAACGAATCGGCAATAAGTTGAGCGCCTGGACGACACAAATAAATGCTGGGGTTTCTGCTCCTACGTCTCGCGGAACATCATGTGCTCCCAGCAAACACCCGTCAGCGCACAAGAAACCTCTGTTTACCAGCAGTAATAATTATCCCATTAACTATGCTGAACAGTCAGCGTATTATCGTCTCTGTTGCAAGATCATCTGAGTGTCCTTAGTTTAATGAATCAATATGCGCTGCGAGCCGACTAGGCTTAAGTGAACATCGGACAGCCACACACGCATGTGGCCGCTCATCTTAGGGACCTCAGCAAAACTAATTCAGTGGGATCACGATGTGTTCGCTTTTACCGAATACGACGAACTCATGATGGACGGCACTAGCCACACAGCACAGCAACCACAGCACGCGACACTCTGCTTCGGTGCCAGCCGTAGCAGAATACTTTACGAAAGGGGGAGGGACTATTGAAAAATTGATTTCATTCGCAACCGCTAGGAGCGCTTTCAGGTTCTGGTTTCGGTTTGTTCACAGATGGGTCAGCTTCGCGAGCGAAGTCATGTAAAATATGAATTTCCGCAACTAGATCATGCAAAAGTAGTTGTAAAACTAAGGGTTGTTTTGTGTTTAAGAACCACAGCAAAAAAATATATATGCTCACTGTTGAACGTGCTTACTTTAGCCAGAGGCGATTCGCTCGAGGTCAGTTATCATATCAGTTCCGAAGAAACGATGTCGCGCAACGTTTGAAAATGCTTTCTGCGGAATACGCGAAACCGATGAAAGTGATGTCGATGTAGTATGAGCGCCGGAAAGGATGCGGCACAGCCAGTCAGCAGCCAACGCGGCAGACACGGTTCTGACCTCCTTTCCCTTTTCTACAAGACGAAAAAAAAAACGAAATCTAAAACGAAACAAAAACCGCGCGCCCGCCAGCAACTGTGCGCTTCACTTAACGTGCCGGCGAAGTAGGCGAACTGAAATTGCAGGGTTGTGCGCGCGGCACAGCGGCTTCCTTTTTAGCAGCCCACGACCTGTAGGCCTATGGTGTGACCGTGTGACGTCACTGTCAAGGACAGAAAACCCCAGGCAGGCAGCTATTGAACTTGTGCCAGGCGCCAGAGAGAGAGAGGTGTTTTTCCGAGCAGATAGGCGTGCGGCCTGCGCGCGATCTTGCCGACAAAATCGCACGCGCGTACAGGCGAGTCATTTCGTGGCGGGACGTACGCGGCGGAAGCGCGCCGGGGTGTCCCCGTCGCGTGACCGCCTGTGCGACTCCACAAAAAATAATGGTCACAATAATGGGGCGCGCAGCTGCACGGCGCGGATGAGAGGATGATGCGCATTTCGAAACAGGCGGCGCGTGCCCTAGATAAGCGAAACGGTTTACTCTAGACCGGCGCCTGGGCATATGATGCGTAGAACTCAAGAAAGCTCGGCTATGCTAGGTGTGCTAGCTTTCCGAGAAGCGAGTTGACCGTGAAACGCACTCCTTTGCCACTGCTTCTAGACACAGCGAACCTCGAAAATGAAGCCGTCTGTAGTCCAGTTCAATGCACCACGGGAAAGGGCGTTATAAGAAGAAAACCAAAGAACTGCTTCCACTTTCAACTTGATAGCGTAAAAACGTGAGTGTTCCTTGATTTAACTCGAATTTATTGATTTAGGTCTCCAATACTTCGAAGGAAGAGTGCACAGAACCAGTATGTGAGAACGGGGACACGGTCTGAGAAACAGTCAGGCGCAAGGGAAAGAAAAGCTTGCGGACGAATGAAAGTTATAGACACAGCAGAATCGTGTTAGCTACGCAGAACAAGTTTTAACACGGAGTGAAAGCCATCTGCACGGGTGACATGCGAGGTGACACGAATGAGGAGAATAGAGAAAAACGAAACGAGAGATGCGTGCCGGATGCGGCCGCGCGAAACTCACAAATAACGGTAGAAAGCCCGGCAGTGGATCTGCTGCTTTGTTGAGTATCCCATGTTGCCTGAATGAAACGCACTTCAACTCTGACTCGCCAGGCGGCAGGGACGATAGTTTTATTTTTTACTCCAGGCGCGCGTGACGGGCGCCGAATGGAGGAGGGCTCTACGTTCTCTCTCTCTCCTCCCTGAGGAGGACTTGCCGCGCTGCCATTTGCCGGCCGCGCTGCTCCAACCGCGTCTCGACGACCTGAACGTCAACAAAAGAACACAAAGAGAGCAACGGAAGCGTGCCAGTGCCGGCGTCGTCTCGTCGGCGTGACAAAGCCCGGCGGGATAGCCCGTCCTGTTTGCTGCCCGTGCCGTACGATGGCGCCACAGTTGGTTGGGCCCTTTCGTAAACGCGTTCCCGCTCGCTGCCGGTGTTATGATCAGAGATAGACATCAACGCACTGGAGAGTTCGCCATTCAGCGTGTACATATCTGTGGGCAGGGGTTCCGGAACCGATCCAGGCAGGAAGAGTAGTAGGAGGAGAGGGGGGAGAGCAGCAACAAATACGTTCAGTGATATTCTCAGCTTTTCCGCAGTACGCGAATGTCTCCTCTTCCTGTAAAGCCCCGCTTTCAGGCAACGCCTTGAAGAGCCTCGGGAATTATCAAATATTTTCTTTCTTATGATTTCCTCACTGACGTTTCACAAGCTGTGTGGTTGGGTGACTATCCATAGCTGGATGTTTTCCATTGCTTTTATGCAGTCAATTTTTTTATTATGATACGCAATTGTAGGACATCTAGGGCCGCATTGTTGTCGTGCAAGGAAGACTACCCGCGTGAAGCTTGCGGTGCTGGCGTTACAATGGAAACCTTGTTAGCTGCGGAAACCTTATTAGCTTGCAGTGCACTGTTGAAGTTTTTAGATAAACTACTTCCGTGTCTTCTTGGTACGCTGCAATTAAGCGTTAAAGTTGCGCAATGCTTATAAAGGGCAAAAGAAGGTACGGAACTCCCGCTCCTGCTCTCCTTCTGTTCCACGTAGTTTTAATGGCGAGATATATGCAAACTCACTACGGCGAGATCATCATCGTCGTCGTTGTCGTTATTATTATTATTATTATTATTATTATTATTATTATTATTATTATTATTATTATTATTATTATTATTATCTATGGAAGCATGCAGACACACAAAAGAAACAGGGAGGGAGCAAGCTGACATCTGCCAACGAGAAGGGCACAACTATAGACGCTAGAAGAACCTTTCTAGCCTCTATAGCACAACGCCTGCCTGCTCTTTCGGAAGGAGTGAATCAAAAGAGAAGAGGAAGAGAAGAAGATAATAAACAAAGAAGTAAACGAATGCTGCACGTAGTTTTAAGGGTCACATATATGCATACTCATTACGGCGAGATGCAGTCGATGGCAGCGATAGTCCATGGATTATTATTATTATTATTATTATTATTATTATTATTATTATTATTATTATTATTATTATTATTATTATTATTATTATTATTTACAATGCTCATTTTCATGATCTCGATAGATTTCACAACTCGCTGTCATCGTTCTATTCCGAGCTTTGCGTTGTTATGTCATAGTTTCACAATTGTGCATCCGCCCTTCTCCTCCCCCTTTTCTTGCATGTACACCTTGCGCTTCGTTGTATGCACACTCTTTTCAAACTTGCTCTATTTATTCATTGTTTTCTTATTTATGTTACCTGCAGTTCCTTGCTTGTTTGTAAACGTATGCGTGTGCCAGCACTCAGACCTTAGGGTTGTTGCTAGGCACGGTATACAGATGATTTATTTATTTATTTATTTATTTATTTATTTATTTATTTATTTATTTATTTATTTATTTATTTATTTATTATAGGTTAGTTCTACTGCTATATAGTACTCATTCCTCTGTGTGTCGGCAAAACATATTATAGAGCGCGCGCGTCCACCGCCATGCATTGCGCTTTGTGGTTTAAAGCGTCATAATTGATGCCATGGGCGCTCGGTTTATTCGTATGCTCTGCTTTGTCTTCCGGCTGCGCACCGTTCAGCTGGCTCCACAACGACAGAAACATTCGTGAGCAGTAACGTCCGACGGGCAGTCGCGGATATATGGCCGCGCCCGCTCTTGAATATTTGCTGTCCTCCTTTCCATTGAGGACCGTTCTCCAACTTTACAGCCTCTTCCGCGGACCCGAACTTAATTTGCGAACAACAAAGCCGGCTTGAAAACACCGTGGAGGTCGCACTTGGGGAGGGGGCAGCGCTGTGGCAGTGCTGGAGGCAGCGCTTTCGGGTAACCTGCTTAGGTTACCCGATATACGAAAGGTTACGACGGACGCGGCGAGCGCGAGAAAGGGACAGCATGAGCTGGCAAGGGGAAAGGCAGAGGGGTGCGCTCCGGGACAGATCCGGGGTAGGCCGAGAATGCGGGGCGAGCCCCACGGAAATTCAAATTCAAATTCAAATTTTATTTTGCCACCATGGTACAGATGATGGCGGGGACCCGTAGTAAAAGCTGCCGTTGGACAGCTTGACAAGGCCACGGGCCCCCACTTTGACAGCAATACAGTGGTTGTTTTTCTTTCCCTTTTTTTTTTTCACACACATGAAAAAGAAAAGAAAATACAGGAAATACAGATAACAAAGGAAAAAAAAAATACATATAGCAGAGTTGTTATCCGGTTACAGTAGTCAGCATAAAATCAACAGCATTGTCCTGGCTCGAAAGAAAACTTACAATGATGGTGAAAGAAAGAAGAATTGGGTAGACAAATCACAGAAAAAAAAAAAAAAAAAGGTTAGGTGTAGTGTAAAAAATACTCGAACAGTTTGTGGCGTGTTGTGTTTTGGAGATCAATATCGTTTTGTGCGAGTTTGTTAAGAAGTCGTGGTAGTTTATTTTCTAATGTTTGATTACCATAGAAAGTTCTGTATGTTTTTACGTTCCATTGTGCTATGTTTCTTGTGCTGTACATTGCATCTCGTTTTTCTAAACCAGCTAATTTTGATAGAAAAGATATGTTCTTCAACACCTCGTTTTTCACACACTTGCTCAGACGATAGTCGTAAAGTTTAGTAATTGGTAGTAAGTTATACTTTAAGAAAAGTGCGGCCGTATGGTAGGTATGCGGAACATTTTCAACAATTCTTAGAAATTTTTTCTGTAACAAGTGTAGTTTCTGAAGATTGCCTGCTGTTGTTGCACCCCAGGTTAAATGGCAATAGCTGAAATGCGATTGTATCAATGAATTATATAGCATTAGCATTACATTTCGCGGTAGTATCTCACGGTTCTTGTAAAGAAGACCAATAATACGTGAACATTTATTTGTTACAAAGCTAACATGATCATCCCATGACATTCTTTCATTAAATAATATACCTAATGTTTTAAATGAAGGCACAACTTCTAAGGGTACGGACTGAAGGAATATATTCTTAGTGAGACGGACCTTCTTGTTTCTACCTCTGAAAACAACGACTTTAGTCTTTGCTGTGTTAATCCGCAACGCATTTCTGCTACTCCAGTTTTCTATTTGCTTCAGTGCATTGTTTGCAGTATCTGTGAGTTCGGCTGCATTATCTCCGGCAAGAAAAATACTGGTGTCGTCAGCATAGATGATAAATTTAACGAATGGAGTTGCATGTACAATGTCATTGATGTAAAGATTAAACAGAAATGGACCCAAAATGCTACCTTGTGGAACGCCACAGCCTACAGATTGCATATCTGAGAGGAGACCATTTATTGCTACTGCCTGTTTGCGATCCATGAGGTATGACTGCACAAGCGATAGTGCATGGCCGCGGAAGCCACAACGCTCAAGTTTACTCATGATGATGCACCCTACGTTGATGATGATGCACCCTACGTTGTTTGTCTGGGAAGCGGTCCAAACTCACGGCTTTGCTCCCTAGTGGAGCTTGAAAGGTGTGCCACTGAGCGAACGAGCGTGCCTGTGTGCGTGCGTGCGTGAGTGTGTGTGTGTATGTGTGTGTTTGGGTTGTGTGTGTGAAGGACGCAGAAGCACGTGCAGAGAAAATAACCACCTCTGCCTCGAAGAAGCCTTGGGCTGAACGTGCGCTCAAAACAGGCGGGGTTTGAAGAAGACAAATGGAGAGAAAGAAGATACGAGAAGAAAGGTGAGAGGGGGGGTGTGGCATAAAGAAGAGAAAGCGGCGGCGGCATTACGACATGTGCACGCGATTTCGTCAGCCGGAAGGCAGGCGCCACTTCTCCTCCGAGCCAAGAAAGGGGAAGGGGAGGGGACGCAGCTCCTGTCCTATATGAGCCTCGCTGGTCGCTCTGTTCTCGCGTCTGTAGACGTTTTCTTTTCACTAACATTCTCATTTTCTCGCCACTTCTTTTCCTTGCAACTGTTTCGTTACATCGTTGCTAACTAACCTTCGCGTAATTTTCTGAGCCCTGCGAGTAAGTGTTACTCTGTACGGTAACGCGCCTTCCTAAACGCGGTTCCTGTTGCTGCTTTAGTTTCTTTTTATCATCATCATCATCGTCGTCGTCGTCGTCGTCGTTGTCGTACTATTTGACGTCTGCTGCAGGACGAAAGCTTCTTCCTCCCGGAGATCTCGAATGATCCTTCTCTTGCGCCAGCTATACACCACCCTATGCCAGCAAGTTTCCCTTATTTAATCACACCACGTAGTTCTCTACCATCCTCGACTTCGCTTCCCTTCTCTTGGCACCTATTCTGCAACTCTAATAAACCACCGGTTATCTGCGCTACGCATCACATGTCCGGCTCAGTTACGTTTATTCTTAATGTCAACTAGAATATCGATTGCTCCAGTTTGCTGTCTAACCCACACCGCGGTCTTCCTGTCATTTAACGTTACGCTTATCATTTACCGTTCCATTGCTCTTTGCGAGCTCCTCAACAAGTTTCTTTGTTAACCTCTAAGTTTCTGCACGTTTGTTAATACCGGTACATTGCAATGATGTTCACTTTTGTTTCAAGTACAGCTAGCGAGCTAGGAGTCATGACATGGTTGGTAACGTCAGCCGTAGGGGCGCTCCAACACATTTTTACTGTTCTGTGTACTTACTTCTCCTGACCCAAGTCCCCGGAATTCTCTGGCACAGATTCTAGAGGTAATATTTCAGTCACAATTTATCGTTAATTTTCTAGGCTATGAACATTACCTTAAGACTTCTGCATATTAATCTCCAATCCTACTCGTAGACGCTGTCGTCTAAGGTCCTCAATCTTTATTTATTTTTTTGCGAGTCATCTCCAGCATTGCTGAACGCAACAATCTCATTTGCAAACTACAGGTTGTTGAGACGTTCCTAATCGATCCCCATACATAATTCCTCCCAGTCTAACACCCTGAATACGTACATCTTCCCAGAATGCAGTTGACAGCATAGGAGAGGCTGTGCCTCCTTGCCTGACCGTTTCTTAAACGGTAAACAGTTCTTATCTTCCCCCTAACACTCGCTTCAGGTTTCATTGCACATATTCGCTGCAACTTCTACTTAACTTCTTACTGCTGCGATGCTCCACCAGATTGTTTAATTTAGCTGTATAGCCTGATTCTGTGCGGCGTTCCTCCCCACCCGCGTCGACCTCTTTGTTTGAGCCTTCCTTCGCGTCGTAGAGCGCGGCAGTGGGCGCCTTCGAGGCGGTTGCCTTGGCACAAAGCGAACAGCTCGGCGACGACGCCGTCCGCCCTACAGGTGTGCGCGTCAGTGGAGCGGAGGGCTTGAAAACACGAGTTGCGACACCACTGCTCCGTCATCTATATACGCAACCTGTTCTGAAATGGCGCATATAGAATTGAAATATGCACAGTGGTGAAGATCCCCGTGGAAAAGAAACTAGAGCGTGCCCGAGAAAAAAAAAGAAAAAGCAGTCTGCGTCGGCCCGAATTTCTATTTTTTCCCCCTGGAACTGCCAGAAAATATGAACGCGAGGTTAGCTATAAGTAGAGAGAAATAACGCATTGTATTGTATATATCAAAAATTGGCTCGGTAGCGTATGAAGTGTCGCTGGTTAGTAAATGTACGTCACAGAGAAGCCTGCGGTGGCCCGAAAAAGAAAAAGAACCGAGCGGTTGCAACCGGCTGTGTGATGCTAATGTGCGTCACAGTGTCCCGCATAATGGCTTACGCTTACGTAGGTTGTTCGCAGTAATACGAGAGTGAACAGTTGCGCACATTTAGAATGCTTTCTTCGGCTAGCATACAAAAGAAGGTATGTGTGTCGGTACCAGATATACGGGGGTGATCTCAAACAAGACGTCCGCGCGATGACGTTCTCGGGGCAACCTCGGGACACTTCGAGTGAATCACACTAAAAGCACACAACGTGCGATTCTAATGTTTCCCAACAGTTTAAGTATGTCCCGTGAAAGCTCTGACAGTGCTGCACAAGCTAACGGTGAAACTTCTCTGCACTGAAGAAAACAGCCAGCAGCCGACAAAAAACAGAAAACAGCTATGTGAAAGAAGTCAACACGCTAATATGATGGCCTTCAAGCATATTTTTGTTTTTGTTTTTAAGGAAACATTATCAATGCTAATTCATGATGATAATAACGTAAGACAAATTATGTAAGAAGTAAAACTGCAAGAGGCGAGTGCTTCGCTAAATTTTCCTTTGCTCCACTGCGGCAACTGCAGGGAAATTGGCACGCGACTCAGAAACAGCGTTTAACGAACTGCCTTCTCTTTAACCTTTCCCTGATGACTCAGATGCGTAGCAGTGATGGCGTAACTTCTGCTACAGCTAATGCCAGAAAGCTAGTCATAGAGCTAGTCGTAAAATGTTTCCAAGCTGGTAATGATGACATTAAGTTGCTTTTACTTGAAGAAACACGTATTCACACGACCATTTGCCCAAATATTTCTAAGTTCGGGGAGGCATTAGATGTATACAATACCGGTCATGACAGTTTTGACAACTCGAAACCAGAGGGAACATAACATGTCACTCCTTGGTTCAGTCCAAGATAAACGTCGTTCCTGACGGACGCAGCGCCTAGCATGTCAGCCGTTCAAAAACATGCTTTTATTACATGGCAAGTGACCAGGCAGCAGCCTGGCTGTCGGCCTACAAACTAAGGCTCAAAGGTTCCAAAGCCAAGGTAACGACAGCTATTTATATCAAGGTTCTGAGGGCAAGAAGAGTGGCGGCTCATAAGCCCGACAGAAGAAAGCTCTGCGCGGGGCTATCACAGTCGCGCCACTAATGTAGCACAGATAATTAATGATAAGCACCAACCAGAATACATCGGTGCAGTAATGTCCGCGAGGATGCTTTCTCGAGAGTTCTCGAAAGGCTCGCTCATTTCTCGCGGCGACGCTAGATTAGTACAGTGATCGCACGCGCTATCGAGCATCGTCATCATCATCATCACCATCAATTAAAGCTAAAATTAACCCCTTACGTAGTGCCCCTTTTGTTAGGAGCCTTTAAGGTAATAAAATTAACTGAAATAATGCCTAACTAAGGCCGAACTAAAATACCCTTCCCCCCTCTCCATCATCCAGACTGCGGATTGATCGCTCTATTGATGATGAATTGCTGTGTAGAAGGCAGGACGGTGACGTTATTTTTTTACACGGCCTAAATAGACTGGCTGCTCTGGGCGATCACGGTCGATCCTCGCCTTTTTCCGTTTACCAAACGCACAAACACCAACCACGCTATATATACCCACCTGATATCGCACCTTCAAGAATCGAAAAGCACGTTCTGTGGTTCCGCGCGACTAACACGACGCGTCTCGCAGCCTCGGGCGGGGTGAGAGGCAATCGCAGCGAGAGAAACGCTTACTTTAATGGTTTTCATTTTTCGGATACTTGCGACCGATCGCACGGGCACCCTTGCTATATTGGATACTGGTCATCTTTAAAATAATGTACAGGAAATATAGCATATGCACCGGGAATAAACAAGGATTCACTCCGACATGAGGTTTTATAACGTCGTTGTCCTCTATTTGCAAGCAGTTAGGCTCGTCAGGAATCTCACTTGTAGGTAAATTAAAAGTCCTGTGATACTTTTGTTTTGGAGACAACCGGGCCTGTCATCATTTATTCTTTTTTTCTTCTCTTTTCCCAACTTTGCGTATTTCGCTAGAGCACGTGGTCGTGGTTGCTGCGCGTGTGACTGTGCGAACAAGTGACAAAAATGAAAAAAAAAGAGAGAGAGAAAAGGATAAACTCTGCCATCTGCATCCTTGCTTTTCTTTAAACACGTTATCACTGGGATTTGCGAAGCGAACAGGGCAAGCATTCACAGTGACAGATGGTTTCGGAATGCTCTTCTTTAAGTTTAATAACATTTGGTGTACTTTCTATGAGAAAGCCCACAACAACACTTTTCAGGGTTTTTTTTCTTTCTTTCTTTCTTTTTTTCACCGGCCAGAGTACTTACACGATACTTTGCCCGTTTTCTCAGTAATATCTAGAGTGTTCTTGGCGAGCATGTGGTGCTGTGTTTCCCAGTTATAGATGTTTTTAGAATATATATATATATATATATATATATATATATATAGTAGGAAAAGAGGAATTCTTCAGGCTATCTTTCAAACGTAAAGAACTTGAGTGGTGCTACAAGGTAAAGAGAACAAGTATTTAATTTCAACAGTTTCGATCGGTGGACCAATCTTCATCAGGGTTCGCAAAAAAAAAAAAAATCCCTGAGGAAGTTCGGCCCACCGATCGAAACTGTTGAAATTAAATACTTGTTCTGTTTACCTTATAGCACCACTCAGAATATATATATATATATATATATATATATATATTCTGAAAAAAAAATATCTGTTACGGCGATAATTGAGTGGACTCGCTTTCTAACTGGTTTATAGGCATCGTGTGATCCCAAACGTAAGTTTGGGAAGCTCGTTTGGGCCACTGTTACAGAGGCCAATAGAACCCGAAAGAAGCCACGACGTTTTGTGGCGCATTCTAGTCTTTTCCATTTTGTCCGCATTTGATTGTATGTTGATTACACAAACAGCAGGCCTAAGGTGGACCGTCCCTTCACGAGGCGGGGTCACATCATTTCTTTCAAAGGTAAACGCAAGATTTCTAGAGATGTGCGTATTCCGCTCAACTGCAAGCAGCCAATCTACACCACGCTGACACGTTGGCGCTTTCGACTTAACTGAGCTTTCATTCAGTCTATTTTACCTTCTTCGTGTCGTCATCGCAACTGCGGTGATTACGCACCATCGTGACGTCATCAACATAATCTTCGACAATATATCCACGGGCCACAAATAGCGGCCACTGACAAGGTAATTAACAGAATGTAAAGTGGTTCCCTGCGCTCTCTTGGACACTGCGCTCTGCCATTTTAACCAACACCGGTATACTCTCCTTACGATTTTAACGCTCGCTTTTACAACCTTACAGACTCCGCCTCCTGCCCTCATTGCACTTACATTTAAGTTGTGATCTTTACTTGACTGTCTGTATAGCTAATAGCTTTCGGCACTACCATCCAGCTCTTGCACATACGGTGTATTACCACGCTACGAAACTAGAGATCTTCTGCAATATAAAGCGCCACAATCTAGCCTGGGCTATAGAAAAAGAGTACGCGTCGGCCCTCAAGTCCTGTGCGCGGAATTAAAACAAAATGCTAGGTGAAGGCGGGAATACGGCTCAGTATTGTCGTGTATGTCGCATGCAATACAGATGCGACACGCGACCCCAACGAGGCAGCTGGCGAAGCTATACGTACAGGCTTACACTGGTCACTGCACTGGTAGCACATTGACGAATGAAAAAACAGGCATTGTGTTTCCGTGCGAATCGAGTGTAAGAAAGACTCACGGATTTATAGAAAAACATGTTTCCCTCGTCTAAGAAGAGATCAGCTCGTGTTCAAAAAGGTCGGTTCATCGAACCGGTACCTTTCAACGCGCACAAATAGCGGAATCTTGAGACTTACCATAGAAAGGAAAAACAGACGAGGAGCATGTCCCTCCTAGGCAGTTATTGCGGGGAGTGTTTGCCCACGGCTGCTTCTGCAATGGAAGAAAAAAAAAAGAAGTGTGTCATGGCGCATTCAACGTTAGGAGCGGACGCACACCTGTCGTGACTCGGCGTTGCAACCAGTTCAAGAATAGTCTTATCATCACGTGTGATTACATTTTTTAAAGAAAAAGAGCAGAGAGAAATAAAGGAATAAAAAAAAAGGTGAGGTGAAAGCGGGAGGCAGAAGGGGGTAGGGTGGGGGGGGGGCGAGGGGGGGGTAGGGGAAGCATGTTAAATTACGAGCTCGGTGGCCCACCCATACATAATCATGTACTATCGATTTTGTTGTCTGTTTCACCGGAGGAGCGACAAGTTGAAGATTAGATAGATAGATAGATAGATAGATAGATAGATAGATAGATAGATAGATAGATAGATAGATAGATAGATAGATAGATAGATAGATAGATAGATAGATAGATAGATAGATAGATAGATAGATAGATAGATAGATAGATAGATAGATAGATAGATAGATAGATAGATAGATAGATAGATAGATAGATAGATAGATAGATAGATAGATAGATAGATAGATAGATAGATAGATAGATAGATAGATAGATCTTGAGAAGCTAAATAATTTTGCTGTAGCGCGAGCTTCGAGATATCTCCATCCAAAATGTGCAGTGAAATCGATTAGCGCTTTACTTTGCTTCGTCTCGCTGAATCCGAGGCAAGCTATCTGGAAAATATAGAAGTGGAACGGCGAAACGGACATTTTAGTGCACTCCAAAAGCGCAGCTATCCTAGCGTGTAATTTGCAGCTACGCGTGCCTACGATCTGCCGGCACCCTTTTAGTAGCAGGACGCGCCAGAATAGCGGTAGAATGTGTATTTTATCATATATTAAAAAGCTCATCTTTAATTCGCCTAATCCAAATGAGAGTGCGCTTTTGGCAAAGCGCCTCGTTCCCAAAATGAGGCTCTTGCACTTTAAGAAGCAGCAGCTGGGCAAATGATGACTCAAAATGTTATCTACTAGACTGAACAAAAAACGAATTCAGGGACCGAGATGTCCGGTTAGAACAACTAAAAACCAAGTGAATAAGGCTCGGACAAATGAAACGAAATAATAGCACCACTGGCACAAAGGCGATGCCTGTTTTGAGATGAGTTACAAAAAATTCTGATAAAAAGAAGATGCTAGCTAATGTTGTGTAGCTAACAAGCAGGAAAATGGCACAGTTTTATACGATCCGCTCGCGCAGAATTAAAGGGATTTCATATATCTTCGGCTCCTCCGCTCGTTTTCATGGCGGTTGGACTTTCCCCGCCGGTACAAAGACGCCGATACAAAAGGGCACGCGCTCTGGCGTTGTTATGTAAGTCATACACAAATCGTTGTATGCGACATCTGTTGAATTTCTATGTAGTTTTTGTTGACCTTGATCGAATCACTGTTGAGACGCAATTGAATGTCGTGTATTATTTTTGTTCTGCACAGTTTTATAGATTCAGAATATATGCTCATGTAATATCACGGGCTTATGTATGAATGCGCCTGCACTTAACAAGATGCAATCATCTGAACTGCGTACAAAGGTATAGTCCAAGTGTTTTAACTGAACGCAGTTTGGTTGTCTCCATTAGCACCCTCCCCCAATCTTGTAGCAGGTGCAAAGGCCTCAACAAGGCTCGCGTACACTCGAAATAAGCTCGAAACGCAACGGCTTGTTTTTGTTCCCACGCCTCGAGTAATGAAAGTTTCGCTTACGAAAGCACGTGTCGCTCACGCAGCTCACTAGCACGGAGCGCACAAAGGGCTTCCTCTTCACGAGACCAAAACGTAACTGTTCATCTCTTTTCAGCGCCTCTCGATTCAGCGGCGCTCTGCGGAAAGCTCCAGCGCCTGCTTGTTTCGAGCATACGGCGGCACACGGATAAGTAAGAACTGACGACGTTTTACGAGTTTTCACGTCCGCAGCACCACCCAGCAGTTTTGGTCGCGTCTTTCCCAACGCCCATGCCAGGCCGGCCACTAAGCAAACAAAACAGAAAGCACACTTGGTCCTTTGAACACGGTTAATGCAGGCACACGTGAGCAATAACGTCGAGTGGGTATTCAATGACCCGCGGGCGCAGGTGGAGCTTTGGTGGCCCATCAACTGCCCCGCTTTTTCCAAACTCGAGAGCGTAAAATGCGCACGCGAGTTGCCGTCTGCTGCTGCTGCTGCCAGCGCCATCGCTCCCGTGCAGCAGGTGGTGTTGACGGGGTTGACGAAGGGCCGCGCCTGCTGCGCCATTGTTGTGATCGCAAACATCGTGCGTCGACATCGGGCTCAGCGCCTCGTTACGAGCGGCGCCGGCGAGGTCCTGTCCCCGAGCTCAGTGTTTATGCGTGGAATATTTCCTTCCTCATCTCTGTCTCTCTCGTTTCTTCTTTGCTTGCACTGCTCGTGAACGCCGTCGAAGGGGCCGCGGCTTGTGCGCGCCATATGTGCTGGATTAGCATAGAAGTGCGGTCGTAGGTTCTCGTGCGGTGGACAAGCAATCATGCCATAAAGAGAAGAACGCGCCTGTCGCAACTGCTTTGCACTGCATAGCGCCCAATGAAGACATAGATTAAAGCCAAGCGGTTCGCGGCCCCTCTGCGGACGATGACATCGGTGGTTTTTATATCTGGAGGCGATGTTGATGTTGCCGTTATTGCTTCGGTCGAGCGTCGGGGGGTGAGGGCTTTAAGGACTTGCGGAGGGGGTCGCTGCCCCCGTTTTCTGACATTGGCGGACACATCTCGAGCTCAAATTTGCCTAATTCCTGCTCAGAAAAAGTGAGGATAACTTAATAATGAAGCTGAAACGAATGTCGCTTCGCGAGCGACGTCCACTACAGTGCTCTCAGTCCATTCGTCACTGTCATCCCACTCCTCCCGATTGGCTTCAACGGCGCTACACCGCAGTGTACAGCTCGTGCGCACGCTGTCGTGTATTTGTGTGCTTCCGCTGCTTCCTCAGCACCTGCGGGCGCCTGCGATGGCAATCATGAGCCGTGTTGGAGGCCCGCGCCGCCTCGTGGCGTGTTCCGGTTCCGCATTTGCTTGTACTCAAACGCTGCTATCACCGTGAAGCCATACGTCGAGCATGCGGAGCATGCGGCAATCAATTAGTCATGGTTGCATATATGTATATACGTGGCTACGTATAACTCTCTTATGCAGAATCTGCGAACAAATGTATCATATGACTTTTTATTCCTGTACGCGCTGGGGGTTCGATCACTGGGTTTGGCTTTCTCAACAACGTAATTTCACGCTTTTATCCCTTGAATGAATGAATTTTGGAGTTTTGCGTGCCAAAACGATTTGATAATGAAGCACGCCGAAGTGGAGGGCTCCGGTTAATTTCGACCCCCTGGGGATCTTTAACGGGCCCCCAATTAATGCACGGGACACAGGCGTTATTGCATTTCGTCGTGACATCGGATCACGTGACCGATCGGCCCGCAGACTTGGTCCGTCGTGTGGATCGGCCTTTTCACGCGATGCAACTCCGCTGCACCTAAGTGCGCAGCGTATTATTGCTACACACGACCACTTCCCTGAAGGCACTAACATGATTGACCGGGATGTTCGACGTATCGCGTTAGGTCATCAATGGTGAAGGAAAACATCTCCCTTTCTCGTAATTACTACAGCCAACGATCATCTTGCTCGTGCGCTTTCAGCCGTTCACTCAATTATTTTTACGGAAGGAGAAAGACAGAACAGGACGTGACTTAAAAGGACACTAAAGCGAAACAATAAATCAGTTTAGACTAATGACTAATTGTTTGAGAAGCCTTCACGCAGTCATTTCAAAAAAAAAATAGTTTGATTATTAGATGAGAAAATGAAGGTCCAAGTATCAGTATTTGAATTTCGCGCCGAAACCTCAGCGCCGGTACGTCAGCGTAACGTCAGGGATTCTAAAGTATGTTTTCGCATTTAGGCCGCGTTGGCTGAATAAAGGTTCGAGAAACTTGCCATGTTTAATAACTGGTTCCTTTAGAACACAATGTAGTCAATGTGTACCGCTATATATATTTAGTAGGCACTAGAAGATGCCGTCAAAATCCAAGACGTCACAGCCCCCAGGTGCGGGGACTTAAGTAGGCGTCGCCACCCGTATTTCGTTCTTGCGCTTTTTCTGGCTTACCAAACGTCTTATCGTTGTAAGAGTGGTGTTTTTGGTGTTGTAGAACGGTAATTTACTGATGCAGAAGAAATCATTTTTCACTTTAGTGTCCCTTTAAGGTTGAATAAAGCGAGAGTTAAGAGGAAGCTTTAGCTCGGGTGCTCCTATCTAAATACATGTAAAAGGAGAATTCGTTTTTCTCGGCAACCACTGCACTAAATTTGACTGGGTTTGCTGCATTTAAAAGAAAAACTTAAAATCTAGTGACTGTTAGTTTCGAATTTTCGATTTAGATTCTTAATTTTTTATTAAAAATTGACAAAAATTGATAATTTTCAGAAAAGGAAACTATCAAGTTTACAACTCTGTAACTCAACAAGAAAAAATGATATCTCAATTCTGTGAATTGTATCTGATAGCACATTTAAAGCGGACAAAATTGATATGTTACACATGAACCTCAAAAAATGTAATAATATGTAATTACAACTTTTGCAAAACCCTCATAAACAATGTAACAAATTCACGTAAGATGTAAAATGGAATTTAATATTTGTCCGCTTTGAATGATCTAATGGATGCCGTTTACAGAACCGCGATATCTGTTCTTGATGCAGAGCTATTAGTTTGTAAACTTCATGCTTCTATATTTTTCAAACTTCTGAATTTTTGAAAATCTTTCTAACAAAATTCAAGCCCTAAATCAAAATTCTGCTTCCAACAGTCACTAGAATTTATCTTACTCTCTCAAATGCAACAAATTTCATCAAAATCGGTCCAGGGGTTATCTCATAAAAACGTTTTTGCGTTTTTACATGTATTTGAATAGGCCGCGTCGGAGTTGGGCCCGAGCTAAAGCTTGCACTTAATTATATTTTTGTACGGCGATTCGCTAGATAAAGTACAAAGGAAAACGCTACTACAATGACAAATTTATTTCCACTGATTTTGAATCACCTTGGGATAAAGATACGTAACGTTTACACGTTTGTTGACAGTGCACCCTAATTCGAGAATGAAGCTGATATACTACAGGAGGGCGCGACCGTTACAGAGTCCTGCGTCAGTCTTAAGTGGTCCCTGTGGTGTTTCTTGCGTGGCACTCACGCGGCTGATAAGTCGGCGCTGAAACACAGTCACGCGTCGTGACGAAACAGGTAGCGATATCTTCTTCCGTTCGAGGCTGCCGCCCGTACTGTGTCCGCGTTCGTTACAGCCGTTGCATCCCCAGAGAGCAAACGATGAAACTCGAGTTTGACGTGGCAACATTTATGGCTTGCTCTAAGCGATAACACTGGTTGTACGTAATGATTCTACGAGGAAAGAATACTACCTTTAACTTCCTAGGCTTATGTGTACTTTTGGGCGTAACAGGGTCAACTGTGGTTCCTGCAGGCATTTGATGAGCTCAGACATTGAATATTGCATCTCATAATCTCAAGAAATAAGGTTCTTGCGCTAGAACTGTTCGAAAGAGCAGACAACAGCTGATTATGACGTTGGACACTTAGCAAAGGCTGCCAGCCAATGGCAAAAAGCATAACGAGAAAGTTTTGTGAATTCAGTCTTTGTTGTTTAGCATACGATGTTTGTTGTGCAGTCTGTCGCGTATAGTCTGTGTGGTCTGCTCTGTTAGTGACACGACTCTGTGAATACTTTCTTCGAAAATAAATAAATAAATAAATAAATAAATAAATAAATAAATAAATAAATAAATAAATATGCTGTTCTTTACACCATTGGCGTTAATAAAGAAAAATTAAGTTAGCTTGCAACTGCGAAGCCATTGTGCCAAGAATGTGGCAACGCCTTACAGCGGTTGGTAACTGGTCCATGTCTCTGCCAAGCACGAAGCGACCCAGTAGCATGACTTGTAGTCGAGTTCAAAGTAAAATGAGCCCAACAAACAATGTAATCGTGCTAGTTGGTCCGGTTTCATGGTTGCAGGCAGTGCGAACTTGACAACGAAGACGCAGCCTCGTTTCTTCCCGTGTCTGCGTACAGTTGGTGCTGCCTTCAACCGTAATATTGACCCTTTGCTTAATGACTGCAGATCGACAAGTTGCCATATTAGCTCCTGTCATCGAAACGCTACTTACAGCTTCTGGACACCTTGATATTGCTGGAGTAAATGTATAATATTTGAAAAATAATTGACTAATTGAAAGAAGGGCAAAGTGGGAAAATCTTGTCACGTACAAAGCGAGACACATCTGAAGAAGGAGGTGATGATGATGAAGGAGGTGGATTCATGCGTGACAATGCATTCGACACAAATTTAAGTAATGTCGAGTTGACTCTATTGATCCTTGATTCCTAGTCATGTCGCGAGCAATGTAACTCGGATGACCTTCTCAAACCGTGGTCGTCATCAGTCCTTTCAACTACCAGTAAATACTGGAGCGATGACGGCGAGCGGAACCATGCATTTGCATATAACGTTCCGCAATCGACTTCCATTGTTCGGAGGCACACGGGCGCGTAGCTGGAGAGCGTGTTATAATGGCGCACCCACAAGACGATACCGCGCATTGTCTACGCCGAGCGCACATGCGCGCCAGATGTGGCGAATGCCAATAAGCTGGGACGCCATAATTTCAGCTTTCGTCGTCGTCGTTCTTAGAACGATAAAGAAGTCAACGTTCATCACGCATTTAGTAAGCACGTGGTTACCGATCACGCGCCGTATTTCTTTATCCGTTTTTTCTCCCTATTTTTTTTTTTTAATTCTGCGTGATTTCAACTTATGAGGAAGTATAACCGCCTTTGTGGCTCGATGGCTTCTTGCTGCTGAACACAAGGTCGCAGGTTCGATTAATGGCTACTCCTTTCTGAGACGGCCGCCATCCGGCATAGGGTCGACATGCAAGAATGCACCTGTATTCATATTTAGGTGCACGTAAAAGAACTCCAGCTGGTCGAAATCACTCCACAGCGCCACCGTCCTGACACCCAACCTCTTGCCTCAAGAATGGCGTTTGTCGTTGCCCCTGCGTCTAGCTTCGGAACGTAAGTCAAATCAGTTATTACAGTAAACCCCACTCAGTAATGTGGCACAGGACAGGGACCTACAGCTATAGCATCAGCCAATCAAGATATCGATCACTCGAACACACGTGTCATGCACGGTGCGTCACTTCGTGTATGAGCGTCGTCTACTCAGTCTGAGCGAGCGCCAGAGCAGTCGTCGTGGAAGTATGGATTAATCCTAACTTGAAACATATTTGGTTATTTATTTTTGGCATAACGTCACCTGGGGCTGGCGTATCCATTTATTTTACTATTTATGTCTAGGCAATTCACCGAGTGGCAGCATTGCGGTAAAATTCTGCAGTGGTTCTTGCGAGAGAAGGGAGATATGGCTAACTACACATTTGCTCCACCTTCCGTGCCCCGCTTTGCATATGCGCTATTCGGCTCCAAGTTCATGTGCTGTTATTTATAGCGACTTTCTACAATCGTCCAGCGCTCACGGTCCAGACTTCCGAAAGGCGGCGCTTCAAGGTACAGCGCGCACGAGTTAGAGAGACAGCAACACGCGACGGCCTTTGCCTCGTCTGGTGGTCAATGTTTGCTCTCCGACTTACGTATGTACTTTCGCAGTGGAGCTAAAGGCACGCACAGCGGACACGGGCCATCGTGTTTGTTCAACGGCCGTATGCACGCTCTCTCTCTCTCATTTTCATCAATCCTGTTGTGCTTGGCAAGGTTGTTACGAACGGGGGAGGAGGAATTTTGTCATTCTGCGCCACCGGCACCGTTTTCGAGCCCCGCTTCCTTGCCCTAAGTTAATAGAGACTTAACTTTCAGGGGTTACCGACTAAACTCAATACAGATGTAAGGGAACGCTTGCAACGATGTACGCAGGAGTCGGGACAAGCCGTTCTCAGAGGTCCGCGTTGAACGTCCGTGCCTATGCGGGTTTTGTTCTTTGTTACATTTGCACCTTTGAGCACACATAAAAGGAAAAAGGTTAGAAAGATCGAGTTTAAGAGCCAGAGACGCAGAGAGCCAGAGAAAGAGATAACGTCTAGTATATAATGAAGCAACGTCGGGGGAACCTGTTTAGAAAGAAAGAGTGGGAGGGAAGTAAATTAAGAAAGCCGGACGTTTCGTTAATGAAATTTGGAGGAAGATAAGGTGCCTGAACTGTGCGAAAAGAAGTTGGCGAAACGAAGGTTTGAGAATGGTAGAGCAAGCCCGCTACAGGCGAGTTTTGCTGAGACGCTGACGGTAATTGGTGACTGAGCAATGTTTAACTAGTGTCCACCCGACAGTGGTGTAGTCTACAAATGAACAACCAGGGCGAGTATTATACATATGTTCGCGCCAGGATTCGTCTCTCGAGTTACGGAATGTTTCTGGCATGCTAGCGTTGCTCGCCTGCGCGTCGCAGGCGACGAAGGTACTTTTCTTACCATCGCACTTCAACGGTATATATAGGTAATGAGACCCGTAAGTGCAGCCTCGACTGCGTACATGTTCTTGTGTCCGTTGTGCGCTTCTTCTCCAGCACTTATGCCGCCTCATATTTCACCGTTCGTCTAGAGTAACTGGCCGAGGCCCGTACTCAAGTTAACACCTACAGTTTTGAGTCACGTGAAAACGTGTCATTTACCTCAACTTCCGTTTTTTGATCTCGCGCGCGCGTGTATGGTGTGTGTGCATGCATGTAGGTGCGTGCGTGCGTGCACGCCGGGACGTTTTCGCGAATTATGTAAAAGTCCTTGCTCGCTCTTAACCCCGTTAAATCTTGCGCCGCGCGAGTGAGCGTCCGAGGAGGCGAAGTTGTTAGCGGCTCGCATTCATCATAGCGAAGCTTTTCACATTTCTGCACGGCCATCCAACTCTGTTGGACAATTTGAAACTCGATGTATCCTGCCGGCCAAAAAATACAATTTTCCGAGCTCAGTTCGCGAAGCCTTGTGCAATCAGAACGATTTCATTCGCGCGCACAGAGCAGCGAGGCACGAAAAAAAAAAAAAAAATCTGTGCACCGCGTGTGGCTGTGATGCGACACCAGCGTGCGAACAGTGGACAAAGCGAACGCGGCTTTCGCTCATTGTGCACGTTGTGCGTCTCGCCCAATTATACTATTAACGCGACTTGAACGAAGGGGCATATTTATGTTATTGTGCGGCGGATCACGTGGTCTAACGTGAGTATCTCGCGCTCACGCCTCTTTTCTGCTTCCCTTGTAAATCCTTCAATGTGCAGACTCCCTGCCACTTATTAGTGTATTTATCCAGCAAAATCGAGGGAGGAGTTGTTGATGCGAAAAAAGAAAAAAAGAGGGTTTGCATGAAGAGGCGGAGGAGGGAAGAAGACGTGTTCAACTGTCTAACTATTACCTACGTAAAGAGGGCAGACAGCTTTTCGGATGAGTTTGAAGGAATCGCGCCAACACTTTTTCAGACCTGAGACACGATAGCGGGAGGAACTGATAGGTGAATATGAAATGGAACACATAATCTGTGTTCAGAAAGCGATACCGGTATGCATGTGACTGGGAACTTCCCTCGCTACTATTTTATATATATATATATATATATATATATATATATATATATATATATATATATATATATATATATATATATATATATATATATATATATATATATATGTGTGTGTGTATATATATGTGTGTGTGTGTGTGTGTGTGTGTGTGTGTGTGTGTGTGTGTGTGTGTGTGTGTGTGTGTGTGTGTGTGTGTGTGTGTGTGTGTGTGTGTGTGTGTGTGTGTGTGTGTGTGCTGAAGAGGTTCAGCAGAGATGGTGGAATCTGTGTACAGAAGCTCCAGTCAAGTGGTTAATTAAATGCTGAATAAAGGGAAAATGAGACATCCACCCGTCCGAGGATGGATGTCTGGATGGACGGGTGGATGTCTCATTTTCCCTTTCTTCTTTACTTCTCTACACCTTGCGGGTTTCCGCAGAACTACTACGTCAAATTAAATGCTATACAAGTAAATGATGTACATACAATTCTGTTTATCCCATACTATGCAAGTAACGTCATGCAGCGCCAGGCAATGAAAACTAACAACCCGCTTTAAACGGAAATCTGTTGTTCCTCTTGGCAAACTATGTGCAATGAACCGAAAGATTGAAGTGTACAGACATCAAAATGGCGCGGTAAAAGAACGCCATTAACCGGAATAAATTTTTGTTAGCAGGAATAAACTGTTAATAGTTTACGGAAAACAACGAAAAGCAGAAATTGTGTAAAGGTTGGCGCGAATTGCGTTGTCTGAAACGCGAGCGGCGACGTTATCGCGAAGATAATCAATTTTTTTTTTCGCATAGCAGCGTTCTGCGATATTCTGAAGCTCACAATAAAATGTTCCCTCATTTAGAAAAAAAGAATAATGAAAGTAACAGTTTCGCCTGAAAAGCGATTAATTAATAGAGATATAGCAAAATATTATAGACGACTACATGAAGTAAGGCTCGTAGTTTTATCGGCCGTATAAATGCAGTAAACACTGGCTTACTAATCTAATTAACGAGCATGGTGACACGCTCACACAGGCAAACGAACAAACATCACTCGATGACGGCAAAAACGCGCTGTCATGACGCTAGCGTAATGAAGAGCACCGACCTCGGCGACCACGGAACCGAAATTTCGCCCGGAGTGTCCGTATAATGACTATCGCAATAAAAGACAAAAACGAGAGAGTCTATGGGGTCATACTTAAGAAAGTTCCAAGCATCGCGAAATGACGTAGACAAAGGGCAGACAAAACAGACGGCACAAGATGGTGCTGGCGAGCGCTGCACCATCAACAACTGCGCTCGTCCGGTCAGTGTTCTCTGCCCTTTCCCTCCTTCAGTGCTTCTTGGAACTTTCTTAAATATGAACGCATTCCAACTCGCCCAACTTTCGGCACTTCTGTGTCTGCGGTGTATATTTGCTCTGCAAGGGTGACACACACGGACACTGAGTGGGTGAGTGAAAAAACCTTATTGCAGGTCCGGCGAGGACGCGAACTCATCGCTAACCCGGCTAGTCCCACGTCTGGACCGGTAGGTCTAGCCCACCGGCTCGGTCGCAGGCACGCCGTACACTCACACGAAAAACAGAAAACGAACGCGGATCTTGCGCAAGATTTCTTGTTTTTCGTGTGAGTGTCCGTGTACGTGCCACCTTAACACCGCAACATTACGCCATATATAGGGTCGTGCGATACCATAGGGTCGTGCGAAGCACCTCGAAACGAGAAAGGCGCCATTTTCGAAGAATCACGTAGGGTGGAAATGGTTGCTGCGTAATGTCTAAATTATTTCCGTAGACCATCGCCCAGTTGTGCCGAATAAACGAACACGAATTCGGATAACAGTGCTCCTGCACAGCTGGCCGCCTGCTATGGTGGTGCGCTGTGCGGCGAAGTTTTGCTGAGCCAATCATCTACGCAGAGTTGGGGTGGGACGACTCCGCGAGCGCGCAAATAAATCTGAAATATGATACGCCGCGCGCGAAAAAGTGTTCGCTCGATTTTAGCGCGTATCAGCGCCAGGCCGCGAGAGGAGACGGAAAAGACCAGGAAGGAAAAAACATGCGCGCCGTGTTTACGCAGAGCACGTGCGCGTTGCCAGCGCGTGGTATTTCACGACGATAAAGTCGACGCGCTCTGCGGCACGTCGGAGAGGTGAGCCTCGTGCAACCTGAGAGGGGGGGAAGAAAGGCAGGAAGGATTGAAGCTCTGGGAGAGCCGCGAAAGGAAGCGAAATCTATGGGGCGGCACGCCTTTGATTAACGCCGGAGCCGACGTCAACGATGACGGCAGCTGGTGCGCCAGTCGTCATAACCGATAAAACCGCGGGCTCGCGTTCAAGGAACGCAGTCGTATAACAAGCCCAGAGCGCATCCGTGACTTCGGCGCGTGCGTAGAACAAAGGGGGTCGCCGAGGCGCCGAACACGCGGCAGCCGCCATAAAACGCGCCGCGACGCTGCTGCCTCGCGTTTCCTGCCGGGCTCGCCCACGTGGGCGGCGTCGTCGCTCGAGCAGCCGCGCGTCGCTTGCATGTGGATGACGGCGCCGGTGAGTAACGGCGGAGCGTGACACGAGGGCGACGCGCGGCGCCAGACTGTCTTGTGCCCCCTCCCTCTCGCCAGCTCCTCGCCGTCGGCTCGCAACAGGGCAGCACCTCCCGACACGACTGCACGCGCCGTTGTGACGTCACCGTGCGCAGCGGCGGCGCAGCTCGGGACTTGGCTTGGAGCCCGCGGTCGGTGCATAACGGCAGCTGCATGTGCTGAGCACTGCGCTTCGAGGCCGCCGCGGAGCCTTGAGAGAGGATGTGACCCTCGCTTCGCACGTTTCACCTGAACTGGCTGGCACTCTTCAAGGTTGGGAAATGGAGAACACGATGCTGCGGCGGCATGTCAAGAAGGGAGAGAGAAATGGGAGCCGCGTTCCGTTTCTTTTATGTGCCGTCTGTGACACAATAAAGAAAGAAATATAGAAATAAAGAAAGAGAGAAAGAGTATAGAATGACGAAGCTTATTTAAAAAGCTCGATGATGATGTATAAGGTGATTCCCGGCACGCCTTAACTACCAATGATGCCAAGAGTTGCGCAGCAACGAGGTCGCGCATAGACTCTCCTCTCTCATTTCCCCCCCTTTCTTTTTAATGCGTAAGACAGCAGGAAGTCAGCGGCCAATGCGTACGGGCATGCGTGTAACACGCACGAGAGATGGTGCACTTTGGGCGATGTAAGGGTAAGTGCAATCGCATGATCTTACGTGGGCGTGGGCACGCGCCACTGGCGTCAGAGCAGCTCAGTAGGTCGTTGAGTAGCAGGTCAAGGCCGCATTTCTAATGCCAGCGAAGCAGGGGAAACCCCATCAGTGCGCGGACGCAGTCTCCACAAGGGAGTATTTAGCCATCACTTAGAATTCAGCCGTGCGCCATGACGGGAATCCGCGCTGGCGCAATGGGACGGAGGATAACAGACAATGATACGTCGTCCAAAAAAACAAAGAAAGAGCGGTTTAAATTAACATCTGCTCAGCACTTACCGAGGGCGCCCTCTGTTTCAGACCCACTACGACGCCTCTGTGGCTGCAGCGTCTTGCTGGTGAGCACAGCACATCAGTATCAACACATGAGGTCGATACTCACTCACTCACTCACTCACTCACTCACTCACTCACTCACTCACTCACTCACTCACTCACTCACTCACTCACTCACTCACTCACTCACTCACTCACTCACTCACTCACTCACTCACTCACTCACTCACTCAATCAATCAATCAATCAATTCAAAAATCTTAAGGTGCCTGCCACTTATATGAACTGAACCCAGTCATTTGAGCTGAAAAAATACAAAGAAAGGCAGTTCGGTTTATACTGAATAAATTCGCAAGACTGGACTCTCCCTCTATAATTATGACAGAAAAATCCATACCCACTCTTGGATCACGCCGAAAGCTGCTAAGGCTTGAATTCCTTTCCCTTCTTCTCAACAACAGGCTTGAAATTAAACCATCGACTTACATAACGCCTGCAATAACACGGCACACAAGACAGCATCATTCGGACTCACTAACACCCTATTATGCTCGAATTATGACCAGAACAGTATCAGACTGGAACGGCAGTTTACAGACACAGTGTGACTAAAAAATTTGTATTTGCTTGTTCCTAATTTGTTCTCTTTTGTTTGTATGCATTCTATTGCCCCTCTGCTTGGACCGAAAGGTCTGCAGTATGTACTAAATAAATAAATAAATAAATAAATAAATAAATAAATAAATAAATAAATAAAAATAGCAGGTAGCGAACTCGACGGCTGAGAGTATATCGACTGAGAGTTTATACTAAAGGCAGCTTCCGCGGACATAATGCGCTATCGTGGCCAGCAGCTATCGAAATGTTCCTTCCGAATATTTCCTACTCAGGGTGTGCAGTTTGTTTTGATTTCGTAAAAGGCGTTCAAAGGGTGATTATGTTACATGAATATTAAAACAGAAAGCTATCCATTGTCTCGCTTATACGTGAATGCCTCGATCGTGAAAATTAAGTGTTACCTATATTCTATGCCTTTTAATTATCATTTTCAGCGTGAGTTTCGCAACCGAGCTCGCACAGAGAACGTTTGTAAATTATAGGATGTTATAATTTAGAACCAATTGAAGTATCTAGTGAGTATTATGCACTCGACTTACGCAATACCAAGCCAAAGTGCGTTCCGCCTTACTCCATATTTAATGGCACGTGTATATTATTTTGCCATCCCGAGCCATCGTCCCCCACTGGCCCCCGCGTACAGTGGCGTAGCTAGGTCGTCTGGCACCCGGGGCCCATAGGTCTTCTGTCACCCCCCTCCCCCCCCCCCCCCCCCCGAGTGTAGCCGGCGGAAAGAGGAGTGTCTTCAAAGGTGTATGACACCCCCCCACTGGCCCCTTGAACTCGGGGCCCACGCCCCCCCCCCCCCCCCCCCCCCCCTGTTGCTACGCCACTGCCCGCGTATTCTCCAAATCTGTTTCAAGGTATTTCTATGAAGTACCTTTGACTTTAATGATGACTGCCCCTTCCGTTTTTTATGCGACTGTCCCTTCCGTGTTGTGCTTTTGTACTGACATCAAGCACCACGTTCTTCGGACACTATTAATCCAGTAGAACTCTTGACCATTATCAGAGACAAAGATTCTCGAACCATGACTTCATGCGTCGCAGGCTCACAAAGCAATGCGGGCACTGCTACACATATTGAAATCTTCAGGCCTCAGTCGCCAATTGCATCCGTGGTGGGAAGCCCCAGGATCGCGCGCGCCGCCCGCAGTCGACTTTGTGTTTCCTCTCTTCCTCCTTCCTTTTTCACACTGCTGACCGATGTTGAGGTGTAGGCTGCGCGTTGGACAGAATAATCTTCCCAGTTACCTTACAAGCATCGCACTCTCTCTCTCTCTCTCTCTCTCTCTCTCTCGTGCTGCCACACCTTCCCGTCTACTTTTCCACATTACTCGCGAAAGCAGCGCGCTATATTACATCATGATAGTCAACTGCTGAGGGACGCTTTTCAAGCCGTTCCTATTTCGGTCCACTTCACTGGCGCTGTAAAAAGGTCAGCCACGCTATACCACAGGCTTGTTTTGAAATGAAGTAGCGTGTGTCGAAGTGATTTCGAGAGACGGGAAGGCAGGGAAATTGGAACGAAATGTCACTCCCCGTTCGCGCAGGAAAACTGAACTGCGCAGTGCATTTTCGAACCCCCAGGAAATGGACGTTCATTTTCCGTTGTGAACTATACTCTTCAGCAAGGAAGCTGAAATCAGCCATTTGGGCAACCGCTTTCGAAAACTTGACGGGTGAGAAAAAATTCGGTTCTCTGTTGGTCCCGATTCTTCTGTGCGACGATTGCTTGATAGACGGAAGTCCCAATTTTCTCGTTGGCTGTGAGTTTTCTATGGTTAATGCAAGCGTAGTGTCGGATTCATATTGCATTTAAAAAACGCACACACACAGAGAGGGGCACTTCGGGCCTTTCCTAGCTATGCTTTCTACAGTCGGTCCCAGATGGGACACAGGTTTCACGACAAACGTGTATTTCTGCGGTGCTAAGGACATGGTGCTTCTAATTTAATGAACCACTGAGTAGGCCGGCCGTAAGAACATATTCAGTTTTTCACTTTCGATTCAATTAAGTTTCGTTTGCAAATGGCATGTATCATAAACTTTTGCGGCCGACTGTGCATCATATGGTCGCTGCCTATCACGATTAGCCGGCGTCAGTCCTTAAGTATAACTGTCCTTACATATAACCGTCCTTACGCATAATATCATCTACAGTACTCGCGTATGAAGCTGGTCGCCGTGGTTTCGAGGTTGTGGTGTTGCTGGTCCGAAGGTTGCTTATTTAAGCGGACCACTTCGGTTGCATTTCTATCGTGGCGGGGAAGCGAAAACGACCGTGCACTGAGTTGTCGGCGCGCGTTCAAGAAATCAGAGATGATCATAACAACCCAGAGTTCTTCCCCAATGCATTCCTCCTTACCTAGGCGTACCTGTGACAAGTGTAGCCCAAGTCAATACGTTCGCGATATAGCAGTTGTTGATAGGCTAATCAGCTCATCTTCTGGAAACGCTATAACTATAGCGCAAAAAAACAAAACACACGACAGAGACAGACGGTACAAGTTCTTGTCCATCTTGTGAACTAGTTATCGAGTAGCACTTGTCTCGTTCGCTTTTCTTGCGCGTTTGAGTGCCTAAAAGAGGTAGATAGAGAGCCATGGCGAGAAAGAAATAGCGAATGAGTGTGTGTGCGTGGGGGGCGGGGGGGGGGGGGGGGGAGGGCAGGGTGATGGATGTGTTTCGCGAGTAGCGTCATAGCTCGAGATATCGAAGGGTGGTCCAACAAGAAGCGCAAATGTTCACTAGGACTACGTCCCCAGCTTGCACGCCATGGCCCGGTCCTAATCGGACCACCTAAATGGTGTTAACATGATTATGACAGAAATATTTGCGGATATTTCTTGAGAAAAGTGGCTGATATAATGCGTTAGTCAGATACATTTGCATAGACAAAGAGTATGGCAGAACTCATCACATAATGACTGTAGTCGGTAAC
This sequence comes from Dermacentor albipictus, assembly GCF_038994185.2. NCBI lineage: Eukaryota > Metazoa > Arthropoda > Arachnida > Ixodida > Ixodidae > Dermacentor > Dermacentor albipictus. The sequence continues at coordinate 19,096,402 of NC_091823.1, forward strand.
GTGAATAGCAGTCGAGAAGCTTAGCGACAGACCACATTCCTGAAGTCATGTTTATCTAACAATTGTAGCGGTAATTCTTAGACATTCGTTGCTTCGGCTATATGACACATACTACAGGCATATATGCCTGTAGTATGTGGCTATGCCACATATGCCACATACATACAGGCAGGGCAGGCTCAATACAGCTGAAGTAGGCAAATAATGCTATTCTCATTAATATATAGTCTACATAGCCTACCGGCCTTCATTTCATGGTCCAGCTGTATAGTTGATGGCAGAATGTTAATTGTGTTCTCTTTAAAGAGTGTTCCATACTTCAGGCTGCTCTTGCATTCAATATTTCCTCATAATACTGGAAGCTAGGAACTTGCAAATGCTCTCTTTGAAATTTAATCATGCATCAATGACTCATTGCTAATGCATTCGTAAGGTTACGGTGAGAGCACTATCAGCATGTTTTTGACACTACTTCCATTCATGGAGGAGCTAAACACGCAAGTGTATTCAGCGAAGCGCCGTTAACCTGGTTGAAGAATGGCAGAGACGCAAACGGAAGTTGCTTCTCATTTTTTTAAATACAATTTTAAACACTGTGGTAGGTAGAGAAACTGTGCGGCGTTAGTGTGGGAAAGTCACTAACACCGGCTCCTAAGAACTAACCTATATACATGGAAGTGAAGACAAGAACAAAATGAATTTTTACTAGACTATATGTCTCTTCAAATCGTGCAAGTGATACATTACATGCTCGTTTATGGCTTTTGCTGGTGCGTTCCGCAGATGGTAATGCAGTTTTACGCAGTAAGTAATCTTGTTCCTGACTAGACAGGATGACGAAATAGCCACAGCGAAGTTCGTCATGCATCTTCCTTCGCTCTTCTACACTGCTGTGCAGGCGGTCTTATCAAAAGCACTCAAGCTGGGCAGTAAAGCCATCGGAAAATGCTTTCGGAGCACTTCACTCAATCACCACGGCATCTACAATTTTCGTACATTAGCGCGCACGGTCAAGTTCTCCGCGAGATCACTCGGCGTGCTATAACGTGTGCCAGCTACCGTTGGGCTGCTTGCTCTCAGCGGACTTTACGCATTGTTAACTGTGGATTTCAACACTCTGAAAGGCCTTTTTTTCAGTTAACGGTGATCTCATTGATGATGAAGCGTTCGCGTTATTGCTATCCTATCTTCCACCCCTCTCAAAATTCGTCATCCTTAGCTGTTAGCACCATCATCACTGTATTTGTCATAGGAGACTGCAGTAGAGTCGTTGTGGTCAACATCATCATCACCACGTCACGACACTCACAGGACCGCCATCACCGCCAGCCAACTGGGATGTTGCATCATGCACCACCCGCCGGGGCTGCTTATAGGCTTTTTGGTGTTGGGCTACCAAGCGCGAGGTCGCGGGTTCCAATCCCGGCCGCGGCGGGCGCATTTCGACGGGGGCGAAATGGGAAAACGCCCGTGTACTTAGATTTAGCACGTTAAAGAACTCCAGGTGGTCCAAATTTCTGAAGTCCCCCACTACAACGTGCCTTATTCTCAGATCGTGGTTTTGGCACGTAAAACCCTATAATGATTCATTAAACCATGCACCAGCCACAAGCCTTCTTCCCACGCACCTAGTAACGTGCCATATTATATTCTAGTGAGAGAGAGAAAAAGTCAGTGACGCAACAGATAACATCCTCGTACAACAAAGCGACAAGGTTGAGAAATATTGAAAGAGGTGGATGTGTGAATGTTCCAAGGTCACCGAGGCTTTATTCGCTTTTCTGGGTTTTTTAAAATTTTTTTATCTCCTCGAATGTTAAGACTTCAGATCTACGTTTACAAAAGACGGAGACAGATGTCTCTTCGTCATTTCTTCCCTCGGCGAAATGCAGCGAAAGCGGTGAGCACCGAAGTGACTGCCATGCAGCTGCTCGAGCCGGCTGATGTGGAACGGCGGGGATGCGTATACGCACACCATATCCGCAATCGTAAACCTTCTCTGTGCTGCACAAACAGGGCTGGCAAACGGTCGAACGGAAGCGTCGACCGCGGGGAGAACATGCCGTGCGAGGAACGGCGGCGTAGCTGGACGCGCCACGTACTCGCCCGCTCACGTCGTCCCAGGGAAGACTTATCTGCGACGAATGCCCTTTGGCACCGCGGAGGGTAGCGCGGGAGACCGCTTCCACGTGCGCGCACGTACGTACGCAGGCACGTGGGAAAACGTGACGGCGCTTTCTTTGCGGGCTGCGAATAAAGAGGGCGCAAGGTTGGGCCGCACTAATCCGTGATGAAAGTCCGGTTTTGAGACGCGCGATACTTCGTTGGAAGCTCCGCTTGCTCCGCTGTGCCAAGGCAAACGTGAAAAAAAAAAAAAAACTTGTTGCGGTTTCTTAACCACCGTGTCCACGTCACAGGAGCACCGACACATATTTTACAAGTTGCGAAAGCTTTGTCACACACTTTTCGCGCGTAGAATGAAATGAGCAAGTATCAAGGTTCGGGAACACCTATCAGGTATTACCCGCGGTGGTTGCTTTCTGGCTTTGGCGTTATGCTTCAAAGCATGAGGTCGCGGAATCGAATCCCAGCCGCGGCGGCTGCATTGCGATGGGGGCGAAATGCAAAAAAAAAGGAAAGCCTGTGTACCGTGCATTGGGTGCCCTTTAAGAACCCCAGGTGGTCAAAATTAGAGAGTCTCCCACTACAGCGCGCCTCATGATCAGACCGTGGTTTTGGCACGTAAAACCAAAGGCATTATTATTATTACCTACAAGACATTTTAATTTGACACTAAAGTTAGACGCGAAATGCTGATCTTGACGTCATGGCAGAGAGCGAAGCTTGCTGATATCATGCCGCTAGGTATGATGACGTTGCTCTTTATAAAATAAACGAGAGTGATGTGCGCGCTTCTTCCCGCCGCACTCACGTGTGGAAGCAGTAGCTCTCGCGAAAACGGAGCGAGATAATCTATAATGGCTTAATCACGCATCCACCACCAGAACTATTTCGTAGGAACAAATATAGTAATCCATAAAGGCCGCTCTGACGTTTGCTAAGTATGGACAGCTGGGCTAGTTGGTTATGATTAGCATTGTGAAACATAGTTCCAGCGCACAATTGAACAAGGACGAGGAGAGAAAGACAACACGAACGCCGGACTTCAACTGAGTTTTATTCATTGGAAACAGGGCTTTATGTACACAGGGGTAGGGGGTTGGGGACTGCTACTGCGCAGGACGTTTGCTGTATTCTTTCTAGGGTTCAATGGTTTCGAATCTGCATCTACTACAAGCGAACAAATAAAAATACAACAACAAACAAACAAGAAGACGAAGCCTACAAGTAAGATTTTCAAACTTATGAATTGTCCACCCGTTCCTATAAATATCAGTTCGTTTAAACGCCCTCATGCCTGGCCAATACTCCTCTGTAGGTGCTTGACATGTCTTGAAGGATCATCACCATCATCGAAAATGTCACGTCGTGCGTTGAGACAACAACAACAACAATTTCACGTCAGTACTCCTTTAAAGCTCTCGAACCTAAACCGCAAGCTTTCAAGTTTTCATATCCTGTACCTAATTATACGAGGGCGATAGCTGAATGAGCGTAACACGAAGAAAATGACAATTTGCCAGGCAGTTTGTCCCTCATACTGTTGCAGTAGCCGTCATTTTGTGACCGTCACCCTTCACATCACAGAGCCCTTCCTGTTAACACTGCCAGGCTTACCCCAGACAGGCAGGCACTTCAGCGCTTACACAAGTGAGCGAGTAGCGAAAACATTATTCACTGGACCTTATTCCTGTTTGAGCCGTTAACAGACAAAAAGGGTGAACGTTGTTTGGCACGTTTTTCAAGCTGTCAAAGCCATGATTGTCAAACTTATTAACATTCACACCCATATACACGCACTCACTAAGTGATTAGAGTCGCATGTCTTCGCTTCACTGCAGAAAAATTCAAGCTCCGGGTGTAACGGTCGTTTCACCTTGCGCTTGAATTTTACGAGATAAGCAACGCTTGTCGTAGTCCTCGCCAAGGAAGCTGCGAGATTCTGCGTAACTTGAGTAACTGCGACCCCTGAACACTGCAGTCCTGCGCCGACCACTTGGTGGAGACTGGTGCTACGGCTGGCGTCTAGCACCTCGTGCAGAAAGGACATTCAGCCACCATGCCTCTTCGAAATGAAGCGTGACTTCTCCTGTTACGGTTGGCGTCTAGCACCTCGAGCAGAAAGACTTTCACCTACCATGCCTCGGCGAAATGAAGCGTGACTTCTCCTGTTACGGTTGGAGTCTAGCACCTCGTGCAAAAAGGACTTTCACCCACCATGCTTCGTCGAAATGAAGCGTGACTTCCTAATTCGCCATGGTGATATCGAGTGTCTGCTGGAAGCCCCGCATTGTTTACAGGCCTCTTTTGTGTGTGTGCGCGCGACTTTAGAGGGACCTTTTCCTCGAACTGTCAAGCCCTACAGGGGAACTTCCGCGAACCAGCAACGCCCAAAAGAGAAGGACAAGCGTCTCCAATTCCCGAATATGCGGCTTGGTATAACCGGAGGCGGGACGCTCTCCTCCTTGCAGCACGCTCGGTATAACCAGAGGCTCGATATAAGCGGAGGAGGAGGGGCCCTCTTTCCGCGAATCGGACTCTGCGCTGGTCACGTGACGTCGACGGAAGCAAGATCCCTCCCACAATTGTAGAGAGCCTATTTAAGGGGCTCCGAAATGTACTTTTTTAGAACACTTCATTCTCTTCTCTTCATCCTTCACCAACCTTTGAATAAATCGTGCAAGTTTCGCACTAGAATTTGTCTCGTCCTTGCCCGGTCGCCATGATCTACCGGATGCCTGCAGCCCGCCGACAACGCCACGCTACCCAATAGTAACGTCGGTCAAGCTTCGATAGGCAGGCGTCGCTACAACTCGGCAGCAGTACGATACGCTAGCCTGGAGTACGCAACACTGGTAGCTTCAGGACGACGATGGATGACGTATATATGCGTAAGCAAGGTAAAGGAAGGCGTACAGTAGTTCTAGCTGCAGCGAACCAATTTTGTAAGACGTAACTTATTATGTTGATACTTTTTGTGCGCAAACAAACAGGGACGAAGAATAGGGGCAACACAAGGACGAGCGCTCGTCCTTGTGTTGCCCCTATTCTTCGTCCCTGTTTGTTTGCGCACAAAAAGTATCAATATGAATATGTTCCAACTAGGCCGACTCGCAGTTATGCTTCAGTTTATTATGTTAATGCTGTAGATAGCAACATTTCATGCTTACCACTGCCTTTGTGGGCACCGGGTAAGCCGTCAAATTATTTAATAAATATGTTATTGATTACGCATCCTAAATTAAAAGCAACGCAGCCGAGCACTCGCGAAGTTTCTTGTTCCGGTAGGACGCCTGCCTCTCACCGATGTTGTTGCGGTTACCCTGCCTGCGATACGAGTGGCCCTTCTTGACAGCTTTCACGACACTCGAACCGAAGGGCCACTTGCGCCTTCGCGGGAGTGGCTTATATCCACTTCTCCGGGGCAACGACAGTGTTTGCGTGACGAGCGGCTATAGTGAGCCGGCCGAAAACTTTCCGTGTCTTCCAGTCTGCGCTAGGAAAGCGTGTGGAAAACGAACGTCTGCCAGGCTTTTCTTTCCCCTCAACATTGCGACCCACAGCACGTCGTTTAGCAGTGCGCAAACTTGTTTGAAGACAGATTGGCGCGTATATCTGTGAGCGTTGGGTCGGGCGTGTCTCTCGCAGTGTGCGTGGTGTTTGCGTGGCCGACCATCGTGGCGTTGAATGACAGTGTAGTACAACGTGTTGCCCCGAGTCGTCCTTTGTTGTCTACCAGCCGCCGGGCGAAGCGGATGGCCTAAAATCTGTGGGAGAAAGCCGTGACGCCTATCGCGCGGTCCCATTTTGCTTAACACTGTCTCGACGGTGTCCTCGCGCTTTGAAAGCAGATACAGATGCTAGGTGCACGTATGGGCGGTGCTCATGAGAGTTACGAAATCTCGTGATGGTCGAAGAGAATAATTAAGAAAGTAACGAAATAATGCAATATGTTTATTAATTAGTCTAGTTCGTTTAATAAATGCACACCGTTGACGCACGCCAGCACACACGCAAGCACGCCCGAACTCCCGCACCCGTAAAACCACTGGAGTTACCTGCAAATCCACGAACGAATGTATTATGGTCGCCGCGAAAATTTAGAAGAGCCTAATTGTGGCATTCAAGCGCTGGTTGTAGCTTAGATGAACGTGAACATCTGTTAATTAGACTTTCTTTCACAGATGACTGCGCTAAGCGTAATACTGGCCATATTTGTTCAGTACTTCATATATAACGGCCAACTGTGGAAACAAATTTCGATCGAATGGCCCCCCACCCAACTGCCCGCCAATTCATCATCGTCACCGAGTTTTTGTCCTTATGGAAACAAGCACTTGAAGAACTAGAAGCCCATCTTTCACCGCTTCAGGCCGCCTCAATGCAAGCGAAAAGAGATGTAGACAGCGACGCGTTGCTTGGCTGAAAGGAAGCCACAAAAAGCAGGCAATGTCGTCGAGCTGCGCATAAAATCGAACGCAGGGGATTGAAATGGGCGGCCACGAGCACGCGCTTCATCTTGTCTGCAGGTGTTCCTCGTTGTACATTCATGTTTGCTTTGACGCTACGTGAACGGGGAGCGGAGCGTTTTTCCGTCGCCGGGTATCGGCGTGTAGCATATGCCTCCACGTGAATATATGATCCGAGCGTTCATTATTAACGAGGTCGCTCCTAAATGGCGCGCGAGAAACAGAAGGCCAGTCTGCGGAAAGCGAGGCACAAGAGCAACTATAACGCCGGCGTCATGTGCGTAGGACAAACAACGTTGGAAGAAACTATATGTATACGGTGTTACCCATAAATACACGCCAAGACTCGGTTCGTCTCGGCGTCTGCGCAACGTATACCTTCCACGTCATGCCGAAGTATAGGAGCCGTTTTCGATTGCCTGGCAGCCGCAGTAGGAAAGGAATCGCTCTCGGGAGAATAGGAAGGAGATGTGTTCTCGGAAAAAAGGCTCAGCCGAGACGATACCGCGACGACGCGGGCCGATAGACGGCGCTTGCTCAATGCGTATGAATATTCAATCACGCGGCTGCGGGAAGTGGACAGCTTTTCTTCATCGTCTCCGCCTGCGTCAAAGACCGCGGGAAACGCGAAGCGTTACGCGGGCGGTTGGACAAAGTGTCTCATAAGGAGTGTGCTCGAGCGGAACTGAGGGCTAGTGCACAACTTCTCCATTTTTTTTTTCCCCCACTGAAGATAACGGCCGCTAGTGAGCGCATTCAGATGGTTTCCACGACTGTTGTTGTAACCGCCCTTCCCGCAGATACCGGTGGTCGTTTGCGTGATGGAAAATTCAGCGAGATTGTTCTTTGTCGTCCTCGGCGCTGGCACTTCGAGACCCGCTCACTCCTAATGGTATGACTCTTGTGAAAGGGCAGTAAACCGGGGAGATGTTTGACTCACAAGAAGAGAACGCTAGCATCACGCGCCTTAAAGGGTTGTTCTTTTTATGTCTTTTTTTTATGAATGGCGCAACTCGATCACGTTCACAATAAATTCCGGAGCGGGGGTGGCTGTATTATTGAGGTATGGTAGCCCGCAATTGTTTCAAAATAAGACGCGATTTAAAGTCGTTGATATTGTTATAAATCCCGCACGTGATGCCGCAGAATTGAAACACGGAACAATGATACCTTTTCACGATGAGAACTCGTTATAAATTCCAACGATCAAAATAATAATAATAATATTTGGGGTTTTACGTGCCAAAACCACTTTCTGATTATGAGGCATGCCGTAGTGGAGGACTCCGGAAATTTTGACCACCTGGGGTTCTTTAACGTGCACCTAAATCTAAGCACACGGGTGTTTTCGCATTTCGCCCCCATCGAAATGCGGCCGCCGTGGCCGGGATTCGATCCCGCGACCTCGTGCTCAGCAGCCCAACACCATAGCCACTGAGTAACCACGGCGGGTTTCCAACGATCAAAAAACAACAAACATGCGTAACGATAAATTTTTTTCTTCTTTTTGTGTCTACATATGTGTGTGTGAGAGAGAGAGAGAAAGAAAGAGATGATAGATAGATAGATAGATAGATAGATAGATAGATAGATAGATAGATAGATAGATAGATAGATAGATAGATAGATAGATAGATAGATAGATAGATAGATAGATAGATAGATGGCATGTGTGTGTGTGTGTGCGCGTGTGCGCGCGTGTATGTGAAATTAAATACGCATCAATTGCCGATAGAGTTCTTGATTTGACTTGAAAGGTACTGCTTTTCTATTTCTACCACCTCTATCACTTTATTGTGTTAAACGCATGTCACCACCTCTATTGATTCTACTCTTCACGAACAGTTAAGTCGTTACTCTTGTTTTATGACGTAGCTGTTTCCTTTGAGGGGACATCTAATGCATTAGCATTAGGAGCGCCAAAGTGGAAAAAAGTGTATGTGTGTGAAATGCGGGAAGCCGGTCACGTAGTAGAGATACAGAAGGGACGGGAGAGCTTAGAACATGTACACACATTGTATGTATGTATGTATGTATGTATGTATGTATGTATGTATGTATGTATGTATGTATGTATGTATGTATGTATGTATGTATGTATGTATGTATGTATGTATGTATGTATGTATGTATGTATGTATGTATGTATGTATGTATGTATGTATGTATGTATGTATGTATGTATGTATGTATGTATGTATGTATGTATGTATGTATGTATGTATGTATGTATGTATGTATGTATGTATGTATGTATGTATGTATGTATGTATGTATGTATGTATGTATGTATGTATGTATGTATGTATGTATGTATGTATGTATGTATGTATGTACAACTGACGATGGTCTGTTCCGGACTACCCTCAGTTGCACTTCACTGCTCGAAGAGGCAGGACGTGCGTCCTGTTAGCTCTTAAAAACACTTTACAATGTGGTGAACGCGGTTTGAATCATGGATCCGGGACCTCAAAAGTGCGACGTAATGCTAAGGCATTTCTCTCGCATTTATCGCTTAATCGTCACTGATGTTTCTTTTTTCATTCCTCTTTTTCAAGATTTTTACTCCCACATACGGGCTACGCCCCTACAGGCATACAGTGTAGTTAAGGGCCGAGCGCGAAAGGAGCCATGCACTGTAAGAAAAATATTCGATTGTTTGTTGGGTTAAAATTTCCAAACAAGCTGTAGATTGCGACTTCATGAAGGTGCGGCGGCGCGGGCGTCAGCTTCAGTCTGTATGCAACAATGTTGACAATCCTCACTCTGTGAAGAATAAGTCTCTGTGTGCAGATAGAGCTGCTACGATAAACTCCACTGAATGATCTTTATCCGAACGCAAAGCGAAAGCCTTGGGCGTAGTTATAGATAGCGGAAGGTCCTTGTTATTGCTTCGCAGCGTTTTTCTTTGTTTGCCACCGTGCAGCTTGCCTGCAACAAACGTGTCTTAACCACGACGAATGACAGAGGTCAACAGAAATGCGTAGGCAGACTGGAGAGCAGCCGGCGCTTGGCGCTTGGCGTGCTCTTTGTTCCCAGAGTGCGATGAAATCTGCAGCGGGAGGTCTCACCCAGAGACACTTGCGCATCGTATATAGGGAGCAGTGGTGCTGATAATCGGCACACTCCTCCACGTGCTAGGCTTGTACCTCGAAAAAAGTCAGCATAGCAAGCTTCTTCCAGCCCGGCATGTTCCTTGCGAAGTTGCACCCTCCCCCCCCCCCTCCCTTTCCAGCAGGCGTCCTATCCTTGCTAAGCAAGATTCGACAACTCTGTCAGAAGCAAAACAAGTTGCGACATGGATCTCGTGAGAACAATGCATCGATGCATTGCAAACTTGCGTTCGTTGGGCGCATACGGCAAAACAGACGCTCGCGAGGATAGATCGCGAGGTCTCCGGAAGAAGGTTACGCAACTGGCAAGTCGATTGTTTTAGGGTGCGCAGCCTTGGCGCCCTCTGAACGCCAGCTTACGGTGAGTGCATGCGCGAATGGCGCGCGCGCGATGAGGCAGCGGAAGCTCTCTGCGCCTGATAAAATTAATAATAATAATGACAACACTACGCCCTCTAGTCGCCCGCTTCGAATACCACTCGGATGTGCTCTAGACCGGCGCGAAGCAGTCCTGTGTCGGGGCCATCTTTTAATAACAGCTCCAACTCGCACGCGCAAACGGAGTCATTGCTCCGATTATATACACGTATCCCCGACCGCGAACATGAATGCGCATTTAGTTTATTATCGTGAGAGGGCGCCGACGTGGCGCTAATTGGCACACGCCGCTGATAAGACGCGATAACGAGAGTCGAATGCAATTCGCTTAGCATTGCTTTGCTGATAAAACGAAGCCTGCGTGCGCTCGTTACGAGGGCAACGCTGCTTGGTGGGGAACAGCGTAAAAACGCAATCGCTTGTGGACCGTGTTACCGCGCGTATATTGTTTCATACATTAAAAACTTTTTTTTTTTCGAGATAGAAGTGCGCCTTTCTAGGACCTAGGGTGTACGTGTTGGCAGATTTCAGATGATGGGTGAAACTTGGTAACTAATGCGGAAATCAACGAAAGCCACTTAAGCAATTTTTCATTATTATACTTAGAAGGCTCATCGCAACGGGAAAATTGAAGCGATATATCCGTAAGTTCCAAATCAACGTCTATAGTTGAAAAATTGCCATTCCAACGCAACTTTAGCGCGACGAATTGGAGCTCCTTGGACGCGCTATACCGAAACTCGATAGGTGCGTGCTCAGCCATGCCCTCAAGGTAAGGTCACTAGTTTTTCAAAATTTCTTTTAAAAAGTTCAGGCCCTACATCGATATTACGCTTCAGCAGAAAGTTAAATTCTATAGAATTTAGCTTTCTCTCTTAAAAGCTACAAATATAATTAAAATCGGCCCAGTGGTTACCTCAGAAAAGCGTTTTTGCGTTTTACATGTATTGAATAAGTGGCATTAGAGTTGGGCCCGAGCTAAAGCTTCCTTTTATTCGCCGTGGTTGCTTAGTGGCTATGGTGTTGGGCTGCTAAACACGAGGTCGCGGGAACGGATCCCGGCTGCGGCGGCCGCATTTCGATGGGGGCGTAATGCGAAAGCACCCGTGTGCTTAGATTTAGGTGCATATTAAAGAAACCGAGGTGGTCAAAATTTCCGGAGTCCCCTACTATACGGCGTGTCTCATAATGAGTTCGAGGTTTTGGCCCGTGAAACCCCATCATTTAATTAATGTTAAACTTCCTCTTAACAGGAAAGCGTGAAAGATTGATCGAGGTGAACTTGCTCGTTGCACGAAGTCAGTTTTATCTGATGTAATATTGCCCCCTTTCTTACGCAAGGGAAATGATAGTGGTTGAGCCTCCATTGCCTTGAGAGGTGGTCGCCCGGTTAGATAACGAGCGCGCGTCGATAAGCGCCTACTATACATGTTTATCATCCTAGGCAAACGATTGCAGAATGTGCTCAGATATACCGCAAGCACACAAAACTCTCCAGTGGTGTTGATAAACCACAGCACACGGCAGGTCTGGAGGCAAGCGGCCCCGAGGCAAGTTTTTCCACCAGAACAAGAGCACCGACAGGTTGCCAAGCACGGCGTTGCTCCTTGACGGGCAGAAGCCATTTCACGGGCCGAGAAAATAGAACGAAGGTCCGAGTCCGAGCCATTTGTTAAAGCAACATGTTTTGAAGGAAACTTTCCGCAGAAGGCGAGTCATTGCAAGACGTCTTTTACATTAAAAAGACGGGGCAAGTCTTTGCCACTTGTTTGTCCCGTCTTCCGCGCTGTTACATTTACGGAGTATCTATGTTCAATTTGCGCTCTTAGAAGCGTCGCACTAAAGAAACGTGCGTGAATATGGAATTGGCGCAATGTCATGCCATCCGTTTCAGGCAATAGTTCTGCAAATGCTTTTATTGTACATGAGCAGAGGAAACACAAAGCACGAAATCGCGTCATATGAAAGTCAGCGCTTCTGTCCGGCCCTTCTGCATCTTTCGTGCTGCGTATAGCTTTTTTTTTTTCTATGGCCGCAACGCTCTGTTTTTTCAGCACAGGCACAGATGGTGCAAGTGTGATAACATTATTGCTAAGGGCGCGACCTTTCAAACATGGACCAATGCTTACTTTGCGCAGTTTACTGTTCTCCTTAACTCGAAGCAAAGGCAGCAGTTATGGCGCTCGGCTTCTGAGGTCGTGGGTTCCAGTGCAGACCGCAATTCGATGAAGGCGAAATTGAAGCACCGAACGCTCACGTAAGAAACTGAAACTGGAAAACAGCAAGTTATGAAAACCAAGTTCGCGAGATGGACGGAAGGAACATGTGGCAACGAGCGACAACGCCTTTAATGCAGATCGCGCAAATGTTGGCATATCACGCCAAACTAAAACAACTTGCTAAGATATGGAAGTGCTTTCGTTGAAATAGTTGCAAGTTGCCTGGCTGAAACACACACACACACACGCATATATATATATATATATATATATATATATATATATATATATATATATATATATATATATATATATATATATATATATATATATATATATATATATATATATATATATATATATATATATATATAGTTTGTTAGTGTGAAATATATCTGTGTTCCGTCGTTCTATCTAGACAGAGTAACTTTCACTTAGTAATGTTTGTATGTAAGGACGGTTGTGTAAAGAGGGTTAGGCGCATGTTAAAGAACCCCAGCTGGACAAATTTATTCCAAAGCCCTCCATTATGGCTTTTCTCGTATTCCCATTTCAGTGCTCTGCAATGTTAAATGCAGCCTTCATCGCCAGGTTAACCCCGGCTGTTGCTACAAGCGGCCACCAACACCAACACCCCATGTTAAATCCCTCAATCATCAGTAACACAAGCGCCAAAAACGGTTTGAGCGTGGAAATGGTCATACCCTAACTGTTCTTTATAATATTTACCAGCAATGGTAGGACTTTATCACCTCCTTCTGCAGAAAAATAAAAATACAAAGAATAAATGACTAGGTGTAAAAAAGTAAAATAAGAATAACATGTTGCGACACGATCTTTCGACATTTAATCTCATAGTAATGTTGATAAATTCTAGAAGTCCACAACATCTTACAACATTTTAATGTAACAATGAAATACTCTATCCCTAAAAGACGGCATTTTGTTTTGACGCTATATTCAGATCTGTGAAGCTTCCTTTCTCACTTCTTTTATATATTTCGTAAACTTCCAAGTGTGATTGATGAGGACGCGAAGCAAATAGTGCAAACGGCGTTAAGAGCACGCGTGGGCATAGGCGCTCCTCCCTGAAGTAAAATGTCGAATCTCTGGATACTTTTTTTTTGCCCCCGCTACGATGTACAACGCCTCTCTCTGCAGGAAACTTTGCACCGACTAGACTTACGACCTTTCACCGAGTCAAAGATACTCAGACCGTGGCCACACCCGTCACTGGCACGAAAAGCGAATCGTGCATTACTGCAATACTTGAGGTACACCGGTTTAAGAGACCGTTTATAGTGTCCCTGTGCATAGTGTCCCTCCCACACGTACTCTGTGCTTACTCTCGCCCTTTCTTCTTCTTTCTATTCCCCTTTCCAGAACCCCCAGTGTAGGGTAGCAAACCGGATACTCTTCTGGTTGACCTCCCTGCCTTTCCTGTCCTTGCTTTCTCTCTCTCTCTCTCTGGATACTTTCCTCGGAGATAAAGACGAAAAGCAACCGCGTATGCTTTGCGGGTTAAACTAAGTACCGGCAAGCAAGTTCACTGAGTTCATTTCTAAACTCGTTGATAGTACGGGAGGTCATCTCTCTGAACCGGCAAATGGCTCTGGCTTTCAGTAGTGAACGTCAGCACCATATATATAAGTAAAAAAAAAAAGAGTAACTTCCTTTCAACTCGTACTGCATAATTCAGCACACAATCATAGCCGTTGTGCATGTTTTTTGTTTTCTTTTTTCCTTCTGGGAGGAGAACGGAATATCCGTGGCTGTAAAACGCGCCATTTGATCTTGTTTCGGGTTCCCATAAACAACCCCGCGGCTGCTCGCGGAAGATTGAATTCTGGAGTTTGAGAGAAGTCTCTATTTCACGCTGGAGTCCCATAAAATTGGAAAAAAGGAGAAGCTCATCCGAAGTAAAAGGAGCAGCTCGGCAGAACCTGCAACGCGGTGCAACACCAAGAAGCTGGTCTGCCGGGTCATTCTCTACTGCGAGATCGAAAAGTGATTGCAATCTCGTCGGAGTCGTCTTTAGGCGCCTCGCGTTACGCACTTGATGGAGAAAGTATGCGTACGAAAACGTTGCTTTCTCATTTTACTTCCTGCGGTAGAGAAAAAGATATAGCGGCGCACGTCATTGCAATTATTTCTCGTGCTGATAGTAAATTTTCTACTTTCGATTTTTTTTTTTTGCTGTTTCGTTTTAAATTTCAAAAATTTAATTGCTGCTATACTTACACGGTGCGGAGGATATCAAGATGGATCCTACACTGCTGGGTTTGTGAGAGCGGTGTACATAATTATTGTTGTTTTCTCTGCACGAATGACAGATACACACCGCGAGGGATCGGCCAAGAATTGGGCAGTTGGCACAAAATGAGCAAACTACGTTGAGTCGGTGAAATCAGTCTCTCTGAATATTTCTCCTTTTTCTTCTACTTCAATTCTTCCAACCAGACGCCACTTAAGAGCGATTTCCAGTGTGACGCTACAAAACAGTGGGGACTTGTCAGGTATATCTCACAATGTTACACTACATAAGAAATGACGTTCTTCTAAAAAGCGAAAAAAAAGTTAAACCGCAGCCATTACGTCTTCGGAGAAACTTATTGTGAAGTGGTTTTTCGTGTTTCGTTTGACGTACTGAGAATGTTGAACAACACCTGCATACGGGCTACGTGGCGCATTGCAGATCGACGGAAAATAAGCGCTCTGGAAGCGCCCACACAACAGCCGAGAAAGACACGGGACAGGCGCTAATGGAGAATGGTCGACGCTGATAACGGTCGGCAGTGCACTGGGTGCCAAATCAAAGGAGACAATTGTTTGCGTCCATCATACTACTACATATAGAGAAAAAGAAAGCAAGGATATATATATATATATATATATATATATATATCCAGCAAACACTTACACGACGAAGGACAACACAGGCGAAATTACTTGTGCTTAATAAACCAAATAAAGAAACGATAAATTGATGGAAATGAAAGTGGATGAAAAAACAAGATGCCGCAGGAGGGGAACGATCCCACAACCTTCGCATTTTATGTGTGAGATATGACCCGTCACGTATTAGATATGACCCGCGGTGGTTGCTTAGTGGCTATCGTGTTGGCCTGTTAAGCACGAGGTCGCGGGATCAAATCCCGGTCACGGCGACTGCCTTTCGATGGGGGCGAAATGCTAAAACACCCGTGGTTCTCATATTTAAGTGCACGTTAAAGAACCTCAGGTAGTCTAAATTATTCCGGGGTCACTCACTACGGCGTGCCTCATAATCAGATCGTGGTTTTGGCATGTAAAACCCCATAATTAAATTAAGTTTTATTAGACACGAGTGAAGTCATTAGTGAGTGTGCCGATTAGTGAGCGGTTTTCATATGTTACATAAGTATGTTCGAAGCTAAACGTTTCGTGCCGAGCCACAACTTAAACGAGCGACGAACGATATTACGCCTTTCCTGTAAGCTTAAAAACTTAACTTGTTTTTAAAAATTTGTTTAAGCTCGGAAAGTGGCATAAACAAATCTAGCGCAATTGACACATTCCAAGTGATTACGTAGAAATTAAATAATGTGATGCCATTGCGCCAGAAAAAACATTAGAGAACCAAAAAGGGAATAACTGTGGCTTACAAGGAACTGACAATAAAAAAAGAAAAAAAAAGAGCGGATAACAGTGATCATTATTTAATGCAGCCGCTGAAAGTGCGTACTAATACGTCCTGAAAAACGATTTCTAGCCCTGTCTCTTAGTACATGCACCATGCGGCTGTGCTCATACCATGCGGACAAGCCGTAACGAGCTCGGAAGGATGAATACGCGACATTTGCATGTCTTCTGAAACTTTCGTGCGGGTCACGCAGTCGCTGTCGGCGACAAACGTCGACACAGGGGCTTCCTCCTTGCACCGCCGTCGTGCGCCAGCATTGTAAACAGAGGCAGCGGAGGCTGGCTGAGGCAAGCAATGACACGTCGCCACGTGATCACACATGGCGGCACCCACGGGGGCATGTTATACCGGTGTCACATGTACACTTCTGATTGCGATTAGGGCCGATCGGGATTGAGATTGATCCGGATCGAGTGTTTTGCTACACCGTCATTTGCGATCGCGTTATTGCGGGATCCGGATGCGGACAATCGCGATCAGACCTCTTGATTGCTATTGCAGGGGGGTCGTATGTCCCCTCTGGCGCATATTCTGAAAGCGCTAATAAGAAAATGCGATGAGAGCTCAATAAAAAACAATTTAAAAACCTTTCTACCAGCAATGGTAAGCTGTAAGATTGAAATGTTGTCCAAATTTAACCACATATTGTACATCTGAATTTGTCGCCAAGTGATTATGTGATTTTGAGAGTTGCCGACGATCAGTAAGCGATAATAACTCGATACGCATCGTTGGACCGTGTAGCAGCGACCATTGTTGATCGCGATCAAGAAATTCGATCAGGATCGGCCCCTATCGCGACCAGAGAGACAGAGAGAGAAAGAAAGAGAAATGGCAGGGAGGTTAACCAGATATCAGTCTCCGGTTTGCTACCCTACACTGGGGATGGGAGATAGGGGTTAGAAAGAGGACAGAGAGGAAAACGTTAAAAAAAAAACACTCGTACACATGGAGGCACACAAACACAAGAGGCGTTCCAGTTAAAGACCTTCACAAAGGCCGGTAGATCGCAAAAAGCACAATAGGAGTGTATACGTGTGACACCGGTATGTATGTAAACGTAGCATGAAGAACGTGCTAAGTTGCGCCTAAGCTCTTAATCCAATTATTTAACTCTGAGCTGGGTGTAGTGGCTCGATGCGCTGAAGAGAGAAACTCAAAGGAGAGGCGAAAATGAAGAGACAGCAATGAAAAATAAATTAATTCAAGAAAATGCACTACTCTCTGAAGCCAGAAGAATAGGCCGCGCAGCACTGATAACTGGGCGAGCACGGCTGGCCTTTGAGCATTTGATGAGGTTGTGGTGGCAGAGTTCCCGCAGCCGAAGTTAGTCTGACGTGGTTGGCTGGTAATTGTCTCGCCTGAGCGTCTCTTACGCTATTAGAACAGGTTCTTTACCAAATGTTCGCCAATTCAATGTCTCGGAGGAAGGTTATCAACAGGCGTAGGCTTCTGTACTTTATTACACCGGTCCTTCCGCAAAAGAAATGAGTGGGGAAACCAAGTGTATAAATAATGACCGCATAACACGGTGCTGGAGTTCAGTGTGTTCACTGGCTGCAATAGCCATGCCGTCCAGCGGGCAGTCCTGTCTATATTGTCAGCACACTCAACTCGATATCGCGCCGACAATGGTTGCGCCCTCCACTATACGCTTACCCCACTATCGCTCACCGCGGCCGACATCGCCTTTCCTGCAGCGATAAAAATTGAGGTCCATCCGGGGGCATCATCAATGAAACGTGATAACGGACACGTGATGATAGGAGTGCTGGGATCGCCTGACGTGCAGTGTATTTGTGGAGTTACACAATCGTTTCTCGCTGATACGCGAAAATTTGTAGCGACCATCGCCGTCATTTTTCGTCATTTTTTTGTTTACTTTTTGGGATAAGTATAAGCAGTGCATATGTTCGCGTGTGGGCATCCGTATTTGCGTACCGCGATAACTTTCTTCTAATCAAGCGCGCGTATTTACACGAAACCCTTCGATGGTATACAAAACATAAAGGGAAAAATGACCGGACGTCAACTTCTCTCCGTCTATAGGTTCTCGGCCGTTACGGAGCCTGCGTACCGAGTATACCATATACTCCAACTTAACGGGAACTCGGTGTTTCCCTTGTGGCACCCATGTTTGCGCAGCGAAGTCGATGCGTGTCTCGCAGCTGCGTTCCTGCCAATAACAAACAGAGGACCTCGAATAGAACGTCAGTCTACACGCGCGTGGGTCCGAGAATTAATTTCGCAAGAGCGCACTTGCAAGAGCACACCAAGAGCTCACCAAGCCGTACTTTTAGCTACGGCTGACCAGCGCTTCGGTCCTTATCAAAGCACACTGCCTGGCAACCGTGCGCCATAACGCGGACAAGGGTTGCGCCACCACCGTGCGCCACTGCAACAAGGACTGCCTTTGGCGTCAGCCTCGGGAGCAGGGAAATGAATAAAAAAAAATAGAAATACGCATATAAAACTACGAAGAAGATGCGCAGGAGGTTGCGTGTGGTAATATCGGCCGGTCGCAACGGTTTACTACATCTGTCTCTCACTTAGTGCCATCGGTATGCAAGCGACAGCAATGTATTGAAGAAATGCAAGAAAAAAACAAACAATAATAATACCGAAGGGAAACTGCATCGTGTTGGCTGACACTCCCCAGAGAGTCGAGTGGAATGGGCGACACAGCGCAGCGATCGTGTCTGTCGGCAGACTATGCGCGCGCTGCTTCTGCACGGTCTTTTCCATCTCGCGGATGCCTGCGGGCCACGCGTAATGTACGAATACGCAGAAGCGTGGCCTGGGGCACGCCGCCGTCTTGTCTGCTAATGCCTCGCGGGCCGCGGCCCTAATGCGCCCCGTCGACGTCGCGGGTCCGCGTCGGGATACTCGTGGAGTGCTGGAACGTGCTAGATGTGCGCATTCGTCTCTTCCGTACGAATCTGCGCGCCACGAGATGAAGCGGTCGCACCCTGTCTATTTTGAGCCTCGTATACGCTCTTGTGCGCTTGTTTCGTCTGGCTTCGGCTTCTTTTATCCGTAGTGTTCTTTAGTCACGTGTCCGACAGCGCAATTGCCCGTGACACTCGATATTGTGAGAGACCAGCGGGTTTTTGGCACACCGAGAACCGCAACTATTCTTTCTTTCAGCAGATGTCGGTATAGACTGCGACTCAACAAAATGGACGTGTGCCCTCGTATTCTAGAACGCTACTTCAGCCGACAATTTTCAATGACACACCACAGCAATTCCAGAGAGATAATTTTGTAACCAAGTTCTCTCGGCGTATACTCGAATGCAGTTTCATAGTACAGGTGCGATTCTCAAGCAACTCCTTGTCCTACAGGAATCACCCTGGTGCTTTAATGGAGCGAAGTATCTTCTTCAATAGGCAGGCGGGCTTCACTCTGTCGAGCTGAGCCCTCTTTATAAAAATGGGGTCGGAATTCGCAATATATAAAGCTTCGTTAGATCGAAGTGCATTCTATAACGCCATCAAAAAGCTCGCGGGAATGAATAACTCGTTTGGTGCAAGCAATTTTCGTATGAGAGAGTGCGCATGCATACGGACTTGTCGGGAAGAGCAAGTACATTTCGCACGTCTTCGCTGCCATTGCGGATGTAAGTGAATGTATCTCGGAAGACTTGGCTGAACGTTAGTCCTGGGTGTTCGAGTGCATCCGTATCACCAGAATCTTTAGAATACCACTGACAGGAAGCTTCACGGTCTCTTTGATGAAAGCTTTAGACATACTTAGTCAGTGCCTTGCATACCGACGCTCACTTCGACTGGACGTGTTGCCATAATGGGAAATCACGCTTCTATAGCGTTCACATGTGCGACACATCGCAAAAAACTTGCTGGACGTGTCCTCTCTTCAATCTGTTTATGCCTTTTCTTATTTTGTTAAAAAAACATTCACAGTGATTTATTGCAAAAATGTTTCACAGCACGTCATGTTACCCTGCTTCGCTCACGTATCATATTGTCGTATAGGAGAGGCCATTGAAATGCTCCTTTTCATTGTGTTAAGTTTCACAATCAATCAATCAATCAATCAATCAATCAATCAATCAATCAATCAATCAATCAATCAATCAATCAATCAATCAATCAATCAATCAATCAATCAATCAATCAATCAATCAATCAAAATGTCGCACTGCGAGAAAAGTAACCGTGCAACTGTTGTGTATAAAGACTCGTGACTGTGCTTGATATAATAACGTAGGGACTGCTTGTGCTTGATCGAAAACGAACAGCAGAATAGATAAACAAATTATTGCCGATGTTCGGTTCCCTTCTCCGCCATAGAAGGATAACAGTTTTCAGATGAACGTGAAACAAAAAAAGCGCAAGTTCTACATCTTGGTTAGGCAATCGACGTTTCTGCTTAACCTGAACAAAACGTGATATTAAATAAAAAAGAGGGTAACCAAAGGGAGCCCGGGAAAGACACGAAAGCACGCATGATAAAGAAGAAAGCTCATATCGCCTCTTTGCTCGCAGCATGTCAAGTTGCCTTACATCGACGTCACGCCACGGAGGAAAGCGAGCACAGAGAACGCCATCAGCGACGTGCGAGCCAGCCTCACGAATAATCGACAGGCTGCTGCAGGATCTCACGGGCGGTCGCTCCTCCTACATGGCGCATGCAAGACGCGGCCATTATTATGAGCGCGAAACGGTGCCGGAGCGTTTCTTTTGTTTGCGCCTTTGTGCGTGTGTGCCTTTCTATGGCGATGCGCGTACACAGCGAGGACTAGCGAGAACTACAGGAAGGAACGCTCATTGCTAACATGCCAGTGGCGATGCATCGGCAACGTCCCTGGTGCCTGTGTTCTCGCATGATGTGCACAGGGTTCGAGAGAAGTCAAAGAAAGAAAGAACGTCCGTGAGTCTCTGGCGTTAAGGGCTCAAGGCCTTCGGCAGCTGTTTCGTGCGAGCGGCAGCGTGAGGATGAATAAAATAGGACGCGGTAATGACCGCCGCCGCCACACCCTTGTTGTGAGCGTGCGGAGACGGGGCGGCACTTGTGCTTTAATGGACCGTGCTGCACTACACTGTTCGGCTTCCCCGCACAGACACAGTTGCGATGCATCGGACATTACAGATGCGGCCAAACTGGTGCGCTCTTGCAGAGCTAGGTCATGAATTTGTCTGCTGTTCAAGTCACGGAAACGGGCGCTACAAAACCCATCATCCTGTTCTCCTACAGGTGATGGACTATACACTAGTATTTTCATTACGAGCACTTCGTTTTTTTGTGAGTTCGTTAGTGTAATCATGCAGTGTTAGCGTGTAATAGCATAACGCAGCACGGTAGATGACGAAGAATAGGGTCGTCTAACTTTAGCAATTGCTTGATGCTGAATACAGTTGCTTGCAATCTCATCGTGAGTACACTGAAGGTACAGGAGTAAGTGTTGCGTGAAGCACTATCGAAGCGTGTCCTACTGACAGCAAACCGAAGGAGCATGTTCAAGGGCCAGAGTTGCGCGCTATAAACGGTACATGCTGTGATGTCTTATCTTTAAAGGTTAACTGTGCCCTGATTCAATCCTTGAAGCGCGTCGACCTGAGTGACCGTTTACAGCCGCGTGCATCCTCCAGCATGCGCGGAGTTGACACTCTGCGCATGACGACTTTTACATTTGTGCGTGCTTTCACGCGCTGCTTGCGTTGAAGATATACACAGCACGAAGGTCACTTCGCTCGCTGCTGCTGCAGCGCTTGCTCACGCCAGCGTTTTGATAGCGACTGTCCACGATCATCGAGAGTGATGAGTTCATGTTTGCCTGTGCGCGGTGACACCACGCTAATTAGTTCAGTTAGTAAGCGAATGTTTACAAGTTTATACGGCCGATAAAATTACTATCCTTACTTCGTATATCAGTCTATTAATTTGCTATCGCAATCGATGCTTCGCCTTTTGCAGGAAACTGCGACTTCTTTTGCAGCTCATATGTCAAAACCGCAGTGCTAGTTTATTAAATAAATATATGAACACTTGGAGCACTGGTTGACTTCATTCCGGCCACTGCATCGTGTGTCCCGAAGTGACTGATTAAATAATTTTTAAAGCGCAGATTTTAGGCGCCCGTTCCTGGGTTGAGCGTCGGCGTCCCCTGGCGTAATGCGGCGCGAACGCGCTCGTGCCACAGCTCGCGCGTTCGTCGCCGTCTTCTACCACAGCTGACTCCGACGCCGCTCATCGTACCAGCCCCTCCCTCTGCGAAGGCGCTGACGGCGCTGGCCCACTGCCAGTCGGGGCGGCGATTTTGGATCTCAGATTATTTGCCTCAATATATCGTGAGATGAAAATTCGTATCGAGCTACGCTTAAATTTCGCATTAGGGAGCATCGTAATCGTCGGATAATTTTTTTTAACGAAACGTTCTTATTTAGCTAAATGCACATCGTGATTTGTCACGAAAGTGAAATTGGGTTCCTCAATTGGCACAACATAAGAGGCGAAATTGCGCTATCTGCCAATGAGATTGTTGTAATATCTGTTTGATATATAGCAGGAAAGCAGAGGGGAAATAGAGTACCACCATAACCGCACGACGATCATCATGGCAAAAACATCGGCATGCTGCCACGATGTTTTCTTGGTACAGGAGGCCATGAACTGCCGAGACGCGGTGTGTAAAAAAAAACTTACAATCTTGCACCCCTGTCTGGCGTTGTACTGCTGCGTTAACCTATATATCGTGTCTGCCTATTATAGCCGGCAAACCCTGAAATATTAAGGAACTGTAGTTGATGATTCGTATGGCTGACACAAAGATTTTTGTTATCCCTTTGTATATTGGGCTTTTGCTCTGTTGCCCTGAACGTTGCATAGTTGACGCTGTGTAAAACTCCGAACTATTACTTTATATGCTTTTTCTGTGTCACATGAATACTTTAAAAAAAAGCAAAGCACCCGTCAGACTTTTCGTGCCTTTGTATAGGCCCCTGGTAACACTTTGTTTGAGAACCGAAAAAGAAATAAGGAAGAAAAAAAAATGTCTAGAAATAATGTGCCTGCGACCGTCCAACTATTTCACGGAGACAGCGACAATTGACCAAAAGTGTAATAGTTTACGCAGAGCTGCTTAGTTGTTCACGATGATCCCTAGAAGGCTTAAGTCTCATCCTCCATAACTACACGCTGCATTTAGTGGATGAGGAACATGTGCTTGTATCAGTACACAATCCGCGTGAACAGTACGGATGCACTACCGGATACTACTGCGTGACACATTACAGCATTTTAGGTCAGCTTTACCATGAAACGCAAGAAGTGGAACAAGCAACCAGTTGCAGTCGGAAAGCTGGGTTATAACTATTAGAACACCTCGAAAATCGTATCACTTTTAATTAGGCACTGCGCAAAACAAATTTGTTCCTGATCGAGATCTGCTGACGATCGAAAAATTCTATCGAGAGGCATGCGAATGGCGGCACTGGTCTATGAAAGTGCCCAGACAGCATGTTTAAATGCAGTGCAATAAAGAAAAAAATTGTACAGATAATATGCCCCGGGAAAAATTGGCGGCAGCCAGCGCATGTCGCCTTCGTTAAGAAGGCCATCGACGGCAGGCTATTAATATAAGCCTTTTGTGTTTCTTCAGTCGCCAAGAATTCGGCTAATCAGCGGAACCGCAACATTTATGACAGAGTCAGTTCAACGAATCGAGTGACATATAACTCGCTTGGAGGACTGCATACAATTTTGAACCAGCGCCTGTTATACTTTCGCGCAGACCCCTGGCACTTTCATATGCAGCAGTGAGGACAATGCGCATTTGCATACGTACCGCAGAGCTCATTCCTTTGAGCCGTTTGGCGCCGCGGTACGCTCCCATTCTAAACTGAGGCGTAGCAAGGCTTCCGAAGCTATTAAAGTTAAGGTCGGTAAGGCGTCGCTGTCTCGCTGCTGTTTATGCAACCTTGGCGCGCAGCCATGCCCCAAGCGATTGTGCGCTTTGCCCGTAGCTGCGCAGATCGCTCATGCATGTGGGCAGCGGTCCAACGCGTAACCAACGCCGCAATTCATAACTGGCATGACGTTTGGGCCCGACCGCCGGGGCGCTAGCCGTGCGCGCAAATGATGAAAGCGTTTGCCATTGAAGTAGCGAGATGAATAATTAATTCTCCGAGACGCGGGAGTAACTAAGAACAATCTTTGCATGCCACCCAACACAATAGCCTTACGAGAAAGGAGCATCGGTACATTTATCATTTTCTGATGCAACACTTTAGTCTAAAAAGCACCTCCTGTGTCCAGTGGCGGAGCGGGCTCCAGAAGTACTCGTCTAGCTGTTATTTAACGGTCAGATGGGGAAGTAGCTTGCTCCTGAGGCGTCTGGTCACATTTAAGGTCTGAGTCCACATTGCGATTACTAGTACTTACATCATCTTCCAGTGTTTCTGTATTCCATTTCCAGTATTTGCCACCTAATCGAACTCCCTTTCACTTTTCTTACCAATAGCATTGTAGCGCGTGGCGTTTCAGTAAAAGAACGCGAGGCCAAACCAAGCAAACCGTATCTTCGACACCCTAGAGACAAAACATAAAAAAGAAGGAAAGAAAAAAAAAACGAAGAAAAGATGAGGAGCCATTACACTCTGTGAAGATGGATGACCAGTGAAGCTTAAGCACACCACATAATGTTAGACAAGGGTACATTTATTTATTTTCATCATTTCGTAATGGTAGTGACCATAGCTTTGGAATTACTGTGATACACGTTGATTGGTTCGGTTAGAACCTTAGACAGATTCTTGGCCAGAGTTAAATCTTTACCCGACCGTCGTTGAGTAGTTGAGTGACTTGGATCGGTGTGGCCATTCAAACCAAACTCTTCCAGCGCAAAATGAGTGAACCATTTCGTGTCTGGTTTTGCAATGTCCATATTAAAGTCTCCGACGATGATCACAGGGACACTTTCATCACGGCTAACCCATGCAAAGTACGTGGTCATGAACTTCTCGATATCACACTTAGGTGCGCCTGCAGATATATACACAGTGGACATGACAATTCCGTCTTTCATTTGTACGGCACAGATATCCCAAAAGCAGGTGGCATTGTCCTCTTGCGAGTCAAGGGTATATGGTTGTACTTACATACATTTTGTCCTTTGCGTATATGGCAACGCCTCCTGCTCGTGAGTCCATGTGCTGTTCCCAAACGATTCCAGTATACCCATCGACTTGAAACGATACATCTTGATTCATTTATTTCGATTATTATTATTATTATTATTATTATTATTATTATTATTATTATTATTATTATTATTATTATTATTATTATTATTGGAGGAGTGCTTGAAGCCTGCTTCACCTCCACCGCAGGTCGGCCGAGAATTGCAGAACCGCCGGGATCGGCCCACGTATTCGCCCACGTTCACTAAAAATGCATTGGAGGGTAGAGGTATACAGCTTCGCTGTAAAAATTTGAGGACACCTAAGCACTTCTTATCAGTTGTGAATGCGAAAGCACTAATGTCCAATTGTACGCCGCTGAGCAGTCCTTCGAGTTTTGAACTCCTTGCCGGCTAGGCGAGTGCGTTGAGACGCTTGGCAAAGTTTAGCCCAGTTAATAAAACACCCGGTGTCTGAGCATGGTGTCGTAGTTTCGAAACTCAATAACGCCAATGGTATTCCTCTCAAATTTGTTCTGTCTATTTACACATTAATTTCTTTATAGCGATTACCGAGGCGCCGTTAGAGTGCAGGCGAGAGCTTGCACGGCCAAAGAACGCGCGGAAAACGCGGGCCTCAGAGAGCGAGGGTGTCGTGGCGTTGCTGCGATGCCCTCTCTCCTCACGCAACACCTGGCGCTCCCGTGACGTGGAGTCGCAGCCAATGGGAATTTAGGTGCCGTTTTTCCAGGTGGCAGACGCCGGTTTTCTTTCGTTCAATGCGCCATTTGATGCTTTCGCATCAAAACACCGGCGGCATCGGCACGGCTTCCGAGATTATGAAACTTGTGCGTGTGCGGCGCTCTCGGAGGCCATGCTCGCAGCGGCCGAGCAGTCCGGGAGGCGCTCCCGCATCCAGGATGAAAGCGGCGCCAGCGGCAGATGCTAGAGGAGCAAAACAAGGCAGACCTCGCTCTCCTCCCGACGCCAGAAGTCAAGGGCCCAAATTATGCGAGTCGCGTGACGGAGACTGCCACCGTTTCGCTAGGGAGCAGTAATATGCATCCTCCTCACCACTGGCGCCCTTTACCCTCTTCTCTCTCCTGACCTCCGGACGAATGCAGGGGTGAGTGCTTGAGGTGCAAGAGGGGCGAGAGGGCGGTTGCGTCCGCGCACGCTGGCAGGCTGTTTATCGCGCGCTGAAGACCCTCGGCTCGTTATCAATAAGCTGGTCTCCCGGTGTCCTGTATATCGCGGGCGATAGCGGTAGTAGAAGGCGCCGTGTCCTCACAACCGACTGTCAGTTATCGCGGAGAAGAGCGCAAGAGAGAAGACGGCGCAGACTCGGTGGGGCCTCTACACGGCTTATCGGAGCGGCCGTTCCTGAAGCGATTGCACTTCCATCTGGTATACGGTCGCTGCGGACGAATGTGTAACGGCCTTGCCGGAAGTCACGGATCCGCGCGCGGTCATTTATACCGGGATTGACGAGGCGGCGGCGAAAAATCAGAGGCACTCACGCGTACGACGTGACATCAGGATTTCTCCAAATCACACCCCCGCAATGCATGTGTAAACAAGCGGGGCGTGAATGAAGTCCAGGAGATTGTGCATGCGTATTGGCAATAGGGAGAACAACTGTTCAAATAGTGTTACATTGTAAAATACAAACAGCCACAATATATATATATATATATATATATATATATATATATATATATATATATATATATATATATGTGTATATATATATATATATATATATATATATATATATATATATATATATATATATATATATATATATATATATATAGGGATGATCCTCCTTGTGAACTCCACGGCTCGAATTTATAAATTTCAATATGGGTCATACGGTAATTAGTGACTTTTTGTTAATTAGTCAATTTTGCATTTCACTTTTTTGTGCAAGTAATATCTGTCTCTTCGTGTGTAGACCAGCTCATGAACTAGAATTGTGCTAGCTGCCACAGGCAACCTTTAAAGGTTTTTGAATGTGTTCGCTGAAACGCCTTGTACACATTGATCTATAGGAGCAAATGGCGCTTAATTCTGCAACCCTTGAGGGACCACGGCATAGCCCTGTCAGAGGAGAGGGAGGGGAAGCGAAAGTTCACAGAGGAAGAGAGAGGATGAGGGGTAGTAGACTCGACCACGTTCAGAAGCGGACATGTGGCTGTCCCCAGCAAAGGGCCAGCATGCTCAAAAGGTGGCGATGCCATTTGCATCTGCAAACTCCAGCAGGCCTTGCAGTGCGGGGATCTGGACACGCGCTATGAATAGCACGTCAGTCTCTGTGACCGCTGGAAGGCCTGGCCTGTGTAGGTGGTGGCGACTATGGAGCATTCTTGCGCCAAGGCTGGGCAGGCACAGATGAGCTAGCTGCTCCACAGTCTCAGGGTCTCTTGCAGGCATGTCTGGGTCGTATGAAGGTTTAGACGCTCTGGTGGAACGCTCGGGAAAGTGCTCTTCCTATGTGCAGGTGGCGTTGTCATGTGGCGAATGAGGGGTAGTGCTCCGGCGGCGGGAGATGAGAACGGCAATTGCCTTCAACGCCTGCACTCGCACCGCTGGAGACAACACGCGTATGACGCTGAATCGGCTCGTACGGAGCTCAGCCACCTATATTACCACTACAAATGTACTGGTTAACGGCTCTGTTCTCAGCGGAATAACTCAATGAAACAACAAACGCTGCCTAAACATCTCAATGCAAGAAATGTACGCTGCCACCGTTCCTTTAATGGTGATGAACGGCTTTATATAGAGGCGTTCGGCTATTCACTTAAATTGACAGTCATCGTCGATGGTCTCTGCACAACTTCTTCTTCCGTTTCTTTATAGTTTATGGCATATCCATCCCTTTCAGTGATGGCAAAAGTTATCATATTTGACAGCAAATAAATAAAGAAAGTGCAGTTGGTGAAATCATCTTTTGTGTTCCCTGCTCTGAGATGGAGTAGGTAACCACAATGATGTCAAGTCAAGCTTGTTAGTCATGAAGTCCAGAGATAGTGAGGCTCTTTAATAAAAACTAGAGAGGTTTGCTTGGCAGAACGGCTGGCATGCGGCTCCAGGTTACTGCGATCGTAAATAAAATGATACACTCAGGACATACGGCCCTTAACACGCACCTGACGCAACATACAAAATGAATGCATCTCGTTGAGACCAGTGTTTCGCAGAAAAGTATTAAGTGCCTTCGTAACGCTGGGCGCACCTCCGTAGCTCAAGGTGTGAATCCTGATGTGCATTTAGTGCCGTCATTAGGACAATCCTAGTTGTAATAACACATGCTGTGCTAAGCGTCTCACTGCTTGCCAAATTTCTGCGTATAAACCCATGTGTGTCTGAATAATCCATTCTTGCATCAGCCGGGTGTCCGCCAGCATCAGCCATATAACACTATATACGAAGTGCAGTGCTTCGATCTAGTGCAGTTGATAAACTGTAAGAAATCTCTTAGACGAGTGCAGTGTCCGTATAGACCCCATGCACCTCTTACAGAGATTGGGTTCTTGGAGCGGACGCCTTGTGTAACTACAGGCATATCATCCTTTCTGTTGGCAGTCCCATTGCAGGCGCTGCAGGTCCACTTCCCCGAACGACATGTCAGCTTTCTTGGTCACTGCAAGACTGTGCAGTGCGACGGCACTTGAGGTCAGGAAGACGGAATAGCAGTGCTCACATTACGTTTTTTGTGACCTCAGGTTCCGTCGTTGTTCGCACCAGTTCGGCGAACGTCGATATGTCGTGATAGTGATTAGGTTGCTGTTGCTGCTGAAGAACACCGTGTCAGGCTTGCGAAGACAGAAAATGGCTAAACTGGGAGAAACAACGATAAACACAGACTGTACCATCGCTTTCTACTTCTTGAAGTGCCGTGCTTATTTATCTCATTTTAATCGCCACCAAACTGCCCAGATCTACATTTTGTAGCTATATTCTGATGAGGGAAAGTTCAAAGGAACAAATAAAGAACGGCTTAAGTTCGGTCGAGTTAGCTCCGGCGGTGCACTAACCACCTATGGCGCTCTATACTGCTGAGCAAGCACCAGGTTGCGGAATCCGTATTCGATTCGCTGTTCCGACGGTCGTATTCCGATGGGGGTCGAATGCAAAAACACTCTCGTACTACGCTTTGAGTGAATATTAAAGAACCCCGGGTGGACAGAATTAATCCGAAACCTCGAACCACTGCGTCTCTCATTAGCCCGTGAATTTCTCTGGAACATTAAACCCCCTCATTCATAAAATCTTTCTATCTGCTTCCCTAATCTCTTAATCCATGTGATTCTGTGTCTAATTAACTACGAGGTAGCCTCATAATTATTTTTTTACTGTGACAGCTGCTGCTTTGACATCGGAAAGTGGGCTCGCGCAGTCGGTCCTGTGCGTTCGGAAATATCAGCAGCAGCCTGTGACGAGAAAATCGCGCCAACTAATCCTCTCGGATGCCTGAAGTGCAAATGTAGCAAAAAGGCGTCGACCTAGAGCAGCTGCCTTATGCTTTGATTCGTACTGTGAGCCGTTATAAAAAAAAAAAAAGAAAGGGGCAAACGACCACAGGCGAGACGGATGACCCGGTCGCGCACGAATGTTCTTTTTAAAATTATTATTAATGGTATTTCGGAGATCTTTTCACCTTTAATTGGTTGTGGCTACTACTTGTCACATAGGGATTAAAAACAAAAGAATAAATCATAATAAAAAATAAGGAAATCGTAATAACACAAATTCCAGTCACGTAAGTACCGTAATGCCACATTATAACTGAAAGTTAACTACAAATCATAAAAACGCAAAGTTCAGTCATGTAAATACACTAATGCCACACTAAAACTGAAAGCCAACTCATAAACACAGCAACATAAAGTCCAGTCGCATTTGTACACTAAGGTAAACACGAAGTACGACCCCATAACTAGACTAAAACCAGGGCACATAAGAAAGCACGGATTAGATTCATTTGGAGGTACATACATAAAACCTAGTCATTGAATTGGCCAAAATATGAAAAAGAAAGGACATAGAATACGCTTATATATATGATAGCGCACGAGCCCTGTCACGTGTTTTTATTTCATAATTCGTGGGCTTTCCTTAAACTGCAAAAAAAAAAAAAAATCGCCACGCAGCATGCACGTTACCACAAAAATTGAATCGATTGTTTCTGAATCTCCTCTAAAACGCAACGAAACGCACTTGGCCCTAAGATGAAGATAAAAAAATGTTGCATATTTGATCTTAGTTAGTTACCTATTAAGCGGAATGTAAAAAAAGAATACTGTAAGGAGCAATACATGACGGCAGATCATATGCCATTATTTTTATTCAGCTGCGGCTAAACACTTTTTCTTTTTTTTTTATCCTTGTCACAAGTTACGTGAAACACACTATATATAACTGGCTTTATCTTATAGACGACGTACGTCTGACGCGTCACCAACTCAAGATTGTTATTTGCACTAAATGTATAAGCAAACACCTCAAATTACCAGGAAAGAACGTTGTTGTGCACTTGTTAAGTATAATCGCATAGTCTTTCTCGCTGGTTCACGCACTAACGCATTCGCGAACACGAACATGAACACAAGCTCACCCACTCTCACGTTAAGTATAAGGGGATCTGAGGCCCTCGAGTTTTGTTGTTATTACAACGCTATATAAAGAAAGGAAAAAAACAACGACAATGAAGCCAGAGAAAGCTTAGAGGAAGCTAACTAATATTTTTACTTGAAATGTAAAAAAAATAAGGAAAAGGAAATCAAAGCGGACGAAAAGACAACTAGCGGCAGGTGGGCGCGGAACCCACATCTTCCGTATTACGCGCGCTGTGCTTTGTCAATTAAGCGACCGCGAAGGCCGTGCTTCCGCCCGCTTTCTTGGCTGTCTGAGTATGTGCACTAGTGTTAGCCAAGGCCAATCACGGCCATGGCGGTGGAGGTGGAGCATCCCACCAATTGCAGGAGTCTACACTTCCAATGAACATATTAACTGAACATAAATATGGTTTCTCCTACGCTTTCATATGGCCGCACAAAGGAAGGA
Source organism: Dermacentor albipictus (assembly GCF_038994185.2). Lineage (NCBI taxonomy): Eukaryota > Metazoa > Arthropoda > Arachnida > Ixodida > Ixodidae > Dermacentor > Dermacentor albipictus. The sequence goes on from NC_091823.1 coordinate 19,127,595, forward strand.
GCACGTAGGCACGTTTTTGGTCTTTGACAACGCATGAACTTGAGAGGAAATGTTAGGCAAACAACAACTATTTGAAAACTTTCTGCGTTCTGTAATGTTCACTCTCGTATACTGCTGGCGTTTGCTAACAAAACTTTCCCTATAGCCCTCCTATTAACGCTTCATGTCTCACCATTGGCATTCAGCTAGCCGACATTTAGAAATAGGCGCGTTTACGTCTCAAAGTGTAAACAGTGTTCGAGCGGCATTTCAACAAAGGCAGTCAAGGGGAAGCTGGCTTCTCGTGCGGAAACGCTTGAGTGAAGACATTACGACGTCAGGCAACATACTGTTCGTTGCATTTTTCTCACTTCTTGCGGGATCTAGGTAAGAGACAAAAGGGTATTGCAATCAAATTTATTTATGGTTGATGACGGTCTTTGTCTAAGCTGGCATCAATTTCTAATTGCTCTCCACACAGAATTCTTTATCACGCAAAATGCTTTGTGTGTCTGCAAATTTGTGATCCGATACAGTTTCTCATCTGTAGTGTTGTTGCCACAGGTACCTCTTATACCGTAGTCTTTATTTTTCTAATTCGAATCACCTGAGCATTATGATTCAGTAGCATTTTACCACAGCCCACGTTACTACAGTCACCTCTGAAATAAATATGAAAAGAAGAAGCACGCCTGCTTTTCCAAGCAAGAGAAAACTTAGGTGATCTGATACTTAGCATCTGACACAATGCTAATATTTCTTAATGATTGAACGCCATGTTTAAGATGAATAACGATAACTACACAATTCATTATTAACAGCAGCACGACAGGAAGACAAAAGATGGAAACGAAGTGAACATACACTCAGTTTCAGTCCGTTATCTTCCTGTCGCCGCTGAAGTTAATAATGAGTGAACACCAACAATATAGTCCGATTTTAAGTTATTCTGGCAATACTTACAGGAACTATATCACACAGGTCCTCTAACTAGTTCGATACGAATGATGAAAATTACGACGTTATATACAGATAGAGCAGTAAAAACAAGACCCACGGCGCGCATCTGCACTTTGCATATATGACAGTGACAGTAAGGAGGGTAATGCTGTGCCGAAACGCTCCAATAACCTGACAGTCATAAGGCAGACAGCCACTCCTTTTTCCTGGACATGCACTCCCTTAAGCAAAAATATACGGACCTGCAGGGATTCTGTGATAAAGCCGATGTTTTTCTCCGCCCATGAATGTAACTTGAAATCGAGAACTGCAGTCCTAACTTGGCATTGCAAACTTTCCAGTGCACTCGTTCGATTTCAGTTTGTGCCTTTGAGTTACGAATAGATTTAGCATGTCCGGCGAGTCTGTGTAGTTCTTTTTTGTAGCCATTCACCGTGCGAATGATTTGTTCTGCATTTTCTTCGTCGCCCACTTCGCCTCATGAGCGACAATAGAAAAAAAGAAAGAAAGAAGAGCCCTTTAGCAAGGTTGTTCAAGTGCACGTTCAGCAAGGCCGAACATCCGATGGCCTTGCGCTTGATCGCAGCAGAGTGCGCTACTCGAACTTCTTCGTATGCTGATACATGTCGCGATGATCTCCGGCTACGTGCATAGAGCGACCGATGTCACCAACAGTGACAAGAAAGAAAGAAAAAAAGAAAGAAAGAAAGAAAGAAAGAAAGAAAGAAGGAAAGAAAGAAAGAAAGAAAGAAAGAAAGAAAGATGAACTAGGCTCCCTTCTAGGCTGTTCTCTGGAGCCGAGTATAGACGTAGTATTTAACGTTCATATGGAACGGTAATGGGGGCGCGCTGTGTTCGCCAAGTGGAGAGGCTACGCGTGTATCTTTCATACGAGTTCGAGAAAGGGGGGTAGCGCTGTGCAGCTGATGAAGAAAAAAAGGAATTCTGGAGTACATGAATGTGAGGAAACTACTTTTGCGGAGTCTATGCACGTAATTGGAAATGGAAGTCGCATAGTCAATGGATTCGTGTTTGATCAATGCAATGCAAAGCCATGTCGCAGGGCTGTGCAACAATATATTTTACATCTCTTGCTGATACCACGATTTTTAAACTTTTGCTCTACGAGTGCAGATGTTGCAGTTAATAACTGATAAAGGATATTATGTTAACCTCACAAAGTTCAAACACCATTCTACGTAAAGGAAAGTTTAAAAAGATTGTTCACATTTAATTCTGCCCACCGAGATAGTTGAGTAATGTAATCGGTACAATAACTAATTAAGCAGTAATTTCTTTTCTAAAATATTCACAACTAAAATGTATCTACAGCTCATGGGAAATGCTTCAATAGACTTAGAATTATCTTTACAATCAGAATTGTGAGGTAGCAAATTCAGCGAATCAGAAATTGTACCTTGAGCATTGTGGTGTTAAACCGGATTAGTAGAATGCACTTAGGGAATAAGACAAAGGTCAGTCTTACCGTTAGGGCTCAGGCTTCGAACGGCAAAATGCACGAAATCGAAGCAGAGAGAGGGGGGGGGGGGGGGGGGGCGACCCCACCATGAAGATTCCGCCTTATCTGCCCCTCGTGATGTCGTGAGTTGCGACATGGCCTACTCGGCACTAGTAAATTGGTTAACAATAATCAAGGATTGCATTCCTCTATAAGCGAACTGTGAGCTCAAACTAGCCTATATTGAAATCTTTTCCGGCATAAAAACAACTGCCATAACACGCTATCTAGTTCATTGAAATCTGTGACGTCACAGCGACGCTATGGTATGGAAAAAATAAAAATAAAACCAAACAAAAGAATAGTTAGCTTTCCCTTATTTTTTTATTGATTGATTTACTTGGATTAAATTGGAAATATTGGCAACCATTGCATCCTCGGCATCTCCGCAAATAATAAATTGTTCAGTGGTCAAAAAGGATGGTAACATGATGTGAATATAGGATGTTTTTTTTTTTTTACTGCTCCCAATTAATAAAAAATTCATGTGACAGAGAGCACAATTACAATCCTTGAGCTAAATTACTCGATGAGGCGGCGGCCATCACTTCTGAGAGAAATCGAAATGCTTAATTCAATAATTCACGTAATGACAATAACGAACTTTTCAATTAATTATTTTATGGAATATATTTGAATATACGAATTGTAGATAGTGAGTTCGCAAGGCATGTCCAGTAAGGACTTCTGAGGATGACCCCGATTTCGATATATGTGGCGTCAAAGCAGCGATAAAAATGCACTCGTTGTTCCACTTACTTATTTAAGAAAACGGCCTTTGATGCATTGAAGCACGAAAGTAACTGGTAACGCCATTGCAGTTAGTCGGACAGTTTGAAAATTCATATTTCAGCACTAGTGTAGTCCTGAGAATTCGTTCTAAATGGATATCCTTGCGAACTCACAGGGTACACTTCGTAGATTAAAATATGCGCCGTAAAGTAATTAATTAGTGGGTAAATAATGTAATTATGTTAAATATTCAATGATGCATTTTGATTTCTCGCGATAGTAACGGCCATATCATCTTGTAAATTAATTCATAGTTTAGAATTGTGCTATCTGCCGCAGTTCTCTTTAAAATTTGGTGGAGCTAAAAAAAAAGAGACATGTTTTACACACAAAAAAAACCAAAAAAGTTACGACAATAAAGTAAACATTTCACAAAGGTTTTTTTAACTGTCAACATAAAAAAGCAGCAACAATACGTGCGTTTTGCATTTTCTACGATATGTAAAAGTAATTTGATCAAGTCAATTTAATTATATTGCTGCGATACAACAGACGTTTAAGAGACAGGCCGCTGCCAAGAAGACGGAGACGTTCCTGGGCTGCTGGCTCGAGCTCGCTTCCATCTCGGTCTCGGGCGAACCCGCTCTTGTAAATAAATCGCAAATGGTCTCTCCAGTCTGTGCTTCCCCACGCGTAACATTTCGGTGGAGGTGCGGACTATGGAGCTTCCCGAGTCTTCGTCGCAAGCAGCGCTTGTACCGAAGAGTATAGGCTCCTGCGTCGGTCAGCGCAGTGATAGGAATGCCGTCAATGTCAGTAACGTTAGCAGAGGATTTGAGGACAAGCTCGACAGTACAGCTTCACCTCCCGAAGCTGCAGGGCCTAGTTTTCCAACTAGAAACATGCATCTCAATTTATCGTGAAATAAATATATATAAAAAAGACGTGAAATTTTTCATTGGTAGCTAGCGCTTTTCGGCCAAATAAATAAATATGGAAGAAATACCTGCTTCAACTCATGGGGTGTATCCTATTTAGAAAATTTTTTTTTGTACTTGAAGCAAAGCATATGCGTAGAGTTGCTGTCGCGCTGGGCATACCGCGTAGAAAGAATGGGCAAGGGAGGAGGGCATGCCCGAAGTGACCGGATGCGGCACATGCGTACCTACAGACGCGTCACGGCTGAGTCACGTGCAAAGCCTTGGGGGGTTGGGTGTTGTAGCAGGTGACGCAAGGAGTCCGTCCTTCCTTTTTCTCTGCAATCGACTCCCCTGTGCAAAGCGCGCTGCCGGTTATCGTCCGCGTCTCTCTCTCCCACTTCACTCCTTCAGAGCCGCCACTATCTCCTCGTCGACAACGCGCGCAAGTCAAGTGCGGCAGTGGTGGTTCTTTTTTTTTTTTTCGCTGCCCGGGGTGTTGAACTTCTGACGTCGGCGTCATCATTGACCTAGCTTTTGTGCTCCCCGCATTGCGTCCTTTTAAACCTCTCCTATCTTGTTTCTGGAGAGCACGAGGGGGCCGCAGCTGTCGCCATCTTCCGTTGCCCTTCTCCAGCGCCTTCCCTCGCAGTGTTGGTGCTTCCAGAGATGCGCTTTCTCCTCTGTCTCTGCGCCTCCTCCCATTTTAACGCGATAGCGTTAAGGAGCTCGTGTCGCAGAAAAGCCGGTGTCGTCGGCGTCGGTGTCGGCGTCGGGTGTCGGCGTTTGCGGCGTTGACCGTGAGCGATAAATCACGGCAGGCGCTTTATAAATAAAAAGCAACTTCCAAGATTGGCCCGGTGGGAATCGAACCAGGGTCTCCGGAGTGTGAGACGGAGACGCTACCACTCAGCCACGAGTTCGATGCTTCCAAGCGGTGCAAACGCGCCTCTAGTGAATGCGGTGTTGCCTTCGAAACGAGCCGTGGAAAGTTATACTGCGGTGTATATCGGTAATTATGAACATGTAACGTACAGAAGTCACAATTACACGAGTTGCGAAGTGCGTTTCCGCTGCATTTCTTCTGCGCTTTCCGCACACACAGAGCCATCTTGTGGCAAACACAGAAGACCCCCTCCTCTCAATGTACGGCGCTGCCCCGACAGGAGGCGCGCCGCGCGCGCATTGGGACCGCTGCCAGGCGCGTCGCGGGACTCCCTCTCCCCTGACGACGCTTCGCCGTGCTCCCGGTTTAGATTACTATCTATCTCTCTGCCCGTGCCGATCACGACGTTTGGCTGGCGCAGATCGTTTGCCCTCCGAGACACCGAGTTCTTTGGTTCGTTCCGTTCGCTCAGGCGCACGTTTCGTTGCCGCGCCGAACGCTGCGTTGCTCGACGCTCACCGCGTGATAGGTGGGCGCTAAGTCCGATGCGGGGCGCATCGTAAGTGATCGCTGTGCCGTAGCGCACTGTCTTATACCCCTTGGCGGGTCGACGGGAACGCTGTCGCGTCCCACTCTTGAAGGCGAAGCTTAAGCGTCCTCCAATTTTTTTCTCCTCCAGAGCTCATTAATTCACTTTGCTATTCTACGACTCTTGGGTTGTCGGATGGGCGATTACGTTTCCGCTGTGTGCGGCTGCCTTCTTGCTGGTCTCCCTGGAATGAGAGACGAATGGTATGCGCCACACTTTGCCTTCGGCTCAAGACGAACCCGTGGCGACGGACTGAAAGAGAGAGAGAGAGAGAGAGAGAGAGAGAGAGAGAGAGAGAGAGAGATGTCGTAGAGTGGTTTGCCGTGTCCTCCGAGTAGGGCGTCGGGTTATCGTGATGCACGTGAGAGTCCATCAGGTTCAAGGCAAGCGGCTCGCGAGGCTGGCTTCCGCGTCCAGCTCTTGTACGCCCGAATCAAATAAGCTTGCTATTCGGTGAAGTTCAGTGGACACAGCGACATAGGAGTTAGGCTAAGTCGTTAAGCCTGGGAGTTCGAATCAAACTCGTAGCCGGCGCGAAGTATTACGAGATCCCCCGTCGTGCTAACTCATATTTAAAACTAAGATCGCGAAAATAAAGACGGAGCTGAATCTTCACACCACAACAGTGTACAGTATATCCCGTTACGCTGCCGGACTCGAGGTCACTGGTTCGATACCCGGCCGTGGAGGCTTCATTCCGATAAGGATGAAGGGGGAGAACGTTCGCGTGCATAAATTTATGTGCGCGCCGAATAAATTTAGGTATTGAAACTTAATCTAGAACAGCCATGGTGTGGCTTTTCCAATTCCAAAAGTAATTCAATTGAGCGCCGCAGCTCAACCTAACACGAGATTGCGAATATTCTAAAACTGCTGGAAAGTGCTGGGGAAGTATACTGATGCCCTTAGCACGTCACAAAAATGGCGCAACTGGCCTACAGCAGCAGAAAACTAAAATAAGGAGTGGTCGTTATATAGGGCAAGAAATGGTAGGAAGGCTTCGATGTCGTAGCAGCAGCATGGCTGGGCTTTGCCCTCAATACGCCTACCCTCAGCCCAGCAGCCGCGTTTCATCTCACGAGGCCGTCAATAGTACTGGCTTCCCTTTCGCTTTTCGATTGACGGTTATCAGTTACCGTCCAGATCAAGCAAGATTAGAAAAAGGACCGAGGCGTCAAGTACTAATATTTGTCTGCAACAGGGGATCTTACTGTATCGCGTAATCGTGGGAAATGTGCTTAGTTTTTGACATTTTCTCCTTCTCCTCGTCCTTCTTAACTTATTTCTCCGTTTCCCCTCCCCCACGATTAAGGTAGTCAACCGGGCGAGAGCTTGGTTGCGAAGTTCGCTAAGTTAGTCAGTGAGCTTGCGAAAGATTGATCAGCTAACACCGACTTCGGCTTTATCAACAGGAACCACGCGGCGACTGCGCTACTGAACACTGATTGTAATAAGGATAATCAAGCTATTGCGAAGGAGGAGAGCGCTTGGCTATACAGTGCTATCATGCGTCACGGCCAATCCGGCTGATACACTATGCTGTCAGCTGATGGATGAAAGCGTATAGTGCTTAAGTAACGGCACTATCTCTTACGCGAATATCCCTTTGCTGTCTGTAGCTAACGATAGACTTTAACGTGTTCAAGAAAGTCACTTTTCATACTAAACACTTGATCACTGGCTTTTCATTCCGTCTTGTTCGCCGGTTTCCAGCTTTCCCTATACCTTTCTCCAAACACTTGATTCGATAGCTGACCATGAGTATCTTATACATCATTGCGCCTGAACAATAGTTGTAAGCAGTGTTATACTGTTCGGAGCCGTTTTCTGACAAAAACTCTTTTTTTTTCCAGAACTCGATCACTTCGCTACTGTTAGCAATGTCCATTTTGTTCCGTGAACAACACGCAATGAACACAATCGACTATCCTTGGATAGTTGCTGCGCCCAGTTCCTTGCTCTTAGTGTAGAAATATATTCAGGTTCCCGCCATTCGCAGAATGCGTGTCTGCAACTGTATTTGACAGGCTTGTTACGTAACGCTATACATAGATAAACTCTGGTCCCCGAGTTTCTCACTTTACCGTTCGCGCTTCTTTTTCGTGCACAATCTGCGGCGCCACCTGCAGGCAAGAAACCTTGTTCGAACGTTTCACCACCATTGCAGAATTTCCTGCGCGCGTTACGCCAGACGAGTGGACGAGCGCTTCCCGAAGAAGCGGGAAAAAAACAAGGAACATGTTACCGCGAATCGTCTGTGTATAAACCCCGCGACGAGGAACGTCAGAGACATATATGCAAACAAGCATAAACTTGGCGAGGTAGATCTACCAGGAAGTCCTCGAATGAAACAAAAACAAGACTGTGTTTGCGATAAAATGCCGGCAGCGCGCGACCGTGCGAGAAACTCACCGGCGCCATCTTTCGACATACCGATCGCTCACCTATGCTGTACAATAGAAAGGAACCAGACCGATAGGTAGCAACGGGTGCTGTTTATGCTAAGTAAAGAACATTGCAGATAGGAACGGCTCGCACAAAGCAAAGCAACTCTAAAAAGCGAAATAAAAGGTATGCAAAACAGCGCGCACGATCGGTTCTCATCGTCGGCACCCTTTGGTAATATTGGTGACAGCTGTATTCTTAACTTTGAAATGTGAATAACACGAAGAAACTCGTCCAAGAAGAGGAGCCAGAGGACAAACGCAATCCAAACGCATATACAGGGTGTTTCTTCGAAAAGATTAAACAATTTTTAAAAATCGCCAGTCATTCCTTACACACAAAATCGCGATGCATAAACGAATAATTAACAAAAATTAATTAAGTCTTTTACCTAATTACTTTACGACAGTACTACAATTTACGAACTATAGCCGGCGAGTTCGGAAGGCGGATCCACTCGAAAATAATTCTCAGGATGACACCAGTTTAGAGATATTAATTCCCCAACTTCGCGGGCTACTACCTGGGCGTTCCAAGTACTTTTGTGATTCAATGCATAAAACGGCACTTTGGTAAAGAAGTAAGTGGAACGACAGTGCATTTCTTCCTGTGAGTTTGATGTTTTTTTCCCTTTTTCCTATCTTCCACTTCTATGTTTCTCTCTCTTGCTTTCTGAATAGTAGGCAGGTGTTGTGCCTCTTCGGTGGCAGTTGCCAGCCTGCTCCTCGCTTCCCCTTTCCTGTCAAATGTATATGTGTTTTCAAATCAAATATACATAGTAATAATGGTGTGTATCTCGAAAATGGTGTCGCTCGCAGAATTGTCGCCTTGCACTTCCACCAGCCACATTCTGTAAATTGCAATATGTGCCGTAAGGTAATTCGTTAAAAACTTCATTAGTGAAGTTTTGTTGCTTTGTCAATTATGTATTTCAATTTCTCGAGCAAGTGATGTCCGCCTCTTCGAGTAGGCCAGCGCAAGCACTAGAACTGCGCTGTCTGCCACAGGTGATTTTTGGCAATCTTAAAGTCTTCGCAGAAACAAGTCGTGTGTCGGACGCGCTCAGCAGTCCGTGACTCCAGTCTGGCTGGCGTGCTTCGCTCTTGTGTCACTGCCGCGTTAAAGGTTAACACTTGTTCTGCAGTCCAAAGGGACCGTGTTACGACACTTACGGACCACTTTGCCCGACGCAACAAAACATGCCAATCTCCACGTTCAATTCGATATTCCACGCTACGCGACCACGTTAATTCGTTTACCATTATCCTGTTATTATGGTCGTGTATGTTTGTCCTTAATGCCAAACTGTGTCCTCCTGATGACGACGAGGAGTTGATCTGGTCGATGCAATGAAAAACGCTAACAGATGGCATTTTCCGCGTGAGCTGAAGCCAAGTTGTAAAAGCGCGGCTTGCACCAATAAAATGCTTCGACGTCAGCCGCTCCAGACGGCGGCCGCTCGGAGACCAATTTCGTCTGCTGGCCGACATAACTCAAGTCCGCTGTGCAGTTGTTGTTGTTGGGATCGTCGTCATCCGGCATGTTTCCACGTGTCGAGAGCGACGATTGATGCCGCACGACGCCTAACGGAACAATGCATATGGCATCAGCAAGGAGGGCAGCTTCTCGGTGAACTCGAGGCACAAGAGGCAGGGCTTATGGGAGCAACACGTTTCGACGTGCGCAGTCGTTTTCCAGACGGGCTGGCAGACAGCCTTCGCGGGGTCGTCTGTTTAACAGTTCAAAGCGCCCGTCTGACCGCGAATGAAAAGTCAAAGCACGGAGAAACGCACGCCTCCGCAAAGAACATTTGCGAAGGACAAACCCATTAGACAAGGATGCGCTGCTTAGTCAAAGCGACATAAACATTGCCGGGAAAAGACAGGTGGTCGAACTGGAGGCGTAAGCGCGACGTCACTCCCAAGGACGTGGAGGCCTTCTGCGCGTCGCTCGATAAATATGGAGAAAAAAAGTAATAAAAAGAAAACAGGAGGAGTGGGGAGGAATGACATAGTAGTGCGTCGGCTATGATGGGGTCGCTGCAGAGGAGGCCCGGCGCGTGGCACAATAAGGAATGGCTTTCGTGAGTGTGTCGCCATCTGGAAACATTTGACCGAAACTCCAGCGGGTGCGACGCAAGAGTATGGAGGCCGACGTCGTGGTTGGTGAAGCTGCGCCTCTCTCATGTTTTTATGCCACCCGCATACGTATAGATGGATGCGGCGCCTCTTGACTTCTAGCGATATACTTTGCCTCGCAGACACCGCGGCCCGCGAGCCGTACAGTGTCAACGAAACGTTGCTTCGAAGTCTCCTTCTTTCGTCGTGTGTTGAATAAAGATTTTAAATTGTAAAGCGTAACCATTTGTACAACCTATAGCGACGCTCCCTTCCCTGTGTAGCACACTTTCGTCGTCGGACAATGTATAGTGTCTTGCTTATTTATTTATTTATTTATTTATTTATTTATTTATTTATTTATTTATTTATTTATTTATATATTGAATACCCACAGCCTCAAAGACATTGCAGTGTATGTTTGTCGGGGGGGGGGGGTTGCAAAAAGTATGATATGTACATGAAAAATTTATTCCCATCAATACGTAACGTCTAAGGCAGCTGTAGCAGTTTCAAAAAACACAAGTTCTACACAGGCAATGCAACAGGCGAAAAAATATATACGGGAATTTTCATTCACATCAACCGAGCGAAAAATTCGTCATTTGAGACAACAGCGGCAGGCAAACTATATCGAAATTAAGCACATTATCAGAAGCGGAGAAAAAAACCTAGATGTGAGGCGACCTGTCCAGTTACCGTTTAACTTTCTGTCTCTTAATTTTAAGCACAGACATCGTTTGAGACAGAGCACAATGCATCACCAACACGAAGCAGGGCATGCCGGGAAAAACCCCCTTAAATAGGAGCGAGAACTATGTACAGACATGGGGCCCAACTCACCGCTCACTCGAGAGATTTCGTTTAGTAGCGGGGGCATCGACTTTATCTCCTTCTTCTCTATTAATAAACTGCATGATGAACTGACATTTATAAAGAATACAGCTTCGACGCACAAAAAAGAGCGAATTAATTTGGGTTGTCTGACGTAGGTGCCAGGATACGGACGTTGGTCTTAATGCCCCAAAAGTGGGAATTCGCGACTGCGAAAGCCCCTTCCACTTGCGAGCGTGACCCTGCGTAAAACGAGCGAGACGCTGAAATGGACCAGACGGAGCTTCCTATGAAATTGTTGGAATTGTTTAGTGTCCTTTCGGATGACGTCTAACGAGACGATTTCGTGCGGTTCGTCGCAATTGTCGCCGCAACTGTGGGAGTGATCACGAATGGGGTAATTATCGTGCAATGCCGGGGAGGGGGGGGGGGCGGTTGTTGATGCGCAAGTCAACATAGTAGGAGATGACACTGTCTTCACTACAGGCCTTCAAATGGGAGCCGCTGTGGACTTCAGTTGCTACTGCCGGACTACAAGTGAAGCAGTTCAGAGTTTCCCACTTATAAAAACGCTTATAGGAGAGACACTAAATCAATTTAGACTGATAAAGCATTTTTCAAAACGCTATGTTCGTCAATTTTGTCGTAGGTTGATTATTAGAAGAAACATGAAGGTCAGAACTCTTTTTTTTGTCATTATTATTATTTTCGCGCCGAAACCTCAGTGTTATTATGTCAGTGGGACGTCGCGGATGTCAAGTTATTTTCTCGTACAGCTGAGCCGTTGTTGCTCAGCAAAACATATCGAAGCATGCCGTCGTTACCCATAAACAATTAACTAGGCCCGAGAAAACGCCGTCGAAATTTATGACGTCACGACGAACTGTTGCGGGAACGGCAAGGCAGAGTCGCCACCTGCGTCTTTTCTGGCTGGCCAATAAGGCTCCTCTCACGATAAGAGTGCTTTATTTTTCTGTCATTCTATAAGATTAATTTACTGACACAGCTCAACTTAATTTATTACTTAATGTTCTTCTGAAATCAACAAATTTTTTCGAGGGACGTGTCGTAATCAGTCGAGTAGATGGTTAGCACAGTGTAAAAAAGCCCCTTTGCCTCTAATTGCCTGTTTGGTTATCTATCTGAGAAGCTGACAACAGATTTTTTATGACAGTGTCTAGCAAATTTATTCACTTGTGTAAACCCCCCATAGTGTAACGTTATTTTCTTTAATTCGGTACTTTGTGGCACGTTCAGATAATCAGGCCCCTCACTTTGATATATGTTTAGAGCATAACACCCTGCATTGGTTTACTTCGCTCTTTGGTTATTAAGAGACAATAACAACTCGGGAAAATTCTTCTGAGGTCAGAACACTCGCAAATTATCGATGAAAGCAGTATTTCAGAGCAAAAGTCAACTGCTAGTAAGAGACAGACGGAACTGGTATGGCCTGAAAATGCAGCGGAAACATGCCTCTGAATATATCCGGTGCACGGCAAATAATAAATTATCTGACGTTGTTTAACGCGCGGCCTGTGTCAGCAGGCAACAATTCCTTACGAGAAGATTGATTGAGAACGCATGTAAATGTATACCTGCAGCATTTGATTTCGATGGAGGAAAAAGGCGTAGTACATCAGAAACAGGACAGCGCCAAACGTGTGTGTCGTCTGTGTTCTTCTTGTGTCCTGTTTCTGACGCGCTACGTCTTTTGCCTTTATTATGATATACCGACAAGCTCAACGTGCAACTTCAGTCAATTTGATTTCGAGTTGGACAATCGTCCACTATCAGAATTCGAAGCTTTAGTTCTGTACTCCCACAGAACACCCTCGCTAAAGGCCTAAATGCCTAAAGGGCTTCACGATAGACTGCAAGAACGCCGCCCCCTACCGCTCTGTAGTGTACGCGGTTTGGTCATGCTCATCTCTACTTCTTTCTATCACCCCCTTCCGCTCTGTTTCTCCTTTTATCCCCCCCTTCACCCTTCCCCCCGTGCAGGGTAGCCAACCGGACCTCTCTCTCTCTCTCTCTGATTTCGAGTTTCGCCAGTCCATGCGGCGCACAACTTGGGGTTAGAATGCCGTGACGCTGCTCTGCCGGGGGCTAAACAAGAATTAAGGTGTTGCCGGGTCGTATTTCTTCACGTGTGCAACCACCGATGTGACTCAGTGGCCATAACTTTTGCTGCCTAGAGCCCGGTCGTTGGGGAGTGGGAAGGGGGTGGAGGTGTTGATTGCGCGTGGCATGGAAGCGCTCTCCTGCACTTGAACTTAGGAGCAAGAACCCAAGCTGTTCAACATTTAACCGGATTATTTCCACTTCGGAGTTTTTCATAACCAACTTTTCGCTGTTGCACGCAAAGCCCCATCAAGCATTCCACGCCATTCGCGCCAGTGCATGCAGGTTTCTTTCGTCACACCTTAGCAATAGCTCTCTCTAAACTATAGTACGTGTGCAAAAAATGATCACTTTCACCCACGAGGAAATGATGAAGCTAATTAGGGCCCAGGAAAAGACCTCTCAAATACTGGCAGTCCAGAGGGCTCGCGCGAGAGGGCCGTCAGGTTTCACCTGATGGTCCCTGAGTGGCCCTTGCCAGGTGACGTCGAGTTTAGTGGCGTCTATTTTAGCACAGCACAGCACATCAGTATCAACACACGAGGGCGACACTCACTCACTCACTCACTCACTCACTCACTCACTCACTCACTCACTCACTCACTCACTCACTCACTCACTCACTCACTCACTCACTCACTCACTCACTCACTCACTCACTCACTCACTCACTCACTCACTCACTCACTCACTCACTCACTCACTCACTCACTCACTCACTCACTCACTCACTCACTCACTCACTCACTCACTCACTCACTCACTCACTCACTCACTCACTCACTCACTCACTCACTCACTCACTCACTCACTCACTCACTCACTCACTCACTCACTCACTCACTCACTCACTCACTCACTCACTCACTCACTCACTCACTCACTCACTCACTCACTCACTCACTCACTCACTCACTCACTCACTCACTCACTCACTCACTCACTCACTCACTCACTCACTCACTCACTCACTCACTCACTCACTCACTCACTCACTCACTCACTCACTCACTCACTCACTCACTCACTCACTCACTCACTCACTCACTCACTCACTCACTCTGACGCGACTCAGATCACTCAAAGCGTTTTTATACCTTTGCAGCAAATGGACTGTTTGAGCACAGTTGCACTCTTCTTGCACTGTTCCCCCGCTGTATGGTTGTTTCCCCGATCCCAAAAGGAAATCGCTAAGACCGTAGATCGTGCGCAGTCGCGTAGAAAGGGAGCGGCTGAAAGTCGCTCAATGTTACTCAGATAACTATGTCCGTAGGGGACACCAAGCTCTTAGCAGATTCGTCATTGCTAGTGGTTTCGTCACCTTTTCGATTTAATCGACTCGTGTAAGAAGTATACGCAGCAACCACTTCGTGTCATCGAGGTGTTTCCCTGCTCAAGTGGGCGAGTAACGTAAAGAGGTGCTTTGAGGAGTGAATCACTAGACATATGAGGGCAAAGTTCTCATCCTTCTCATGACGTTGGTGCCAGAGAGGCGCCCGGCCCGGGCGACTCCTTTCATGGGTATTTCCCAGTGATAAGGGCCAGATGATAACGCTTCCTGGCACCACGACGTGAAATGTGTATCAAGAGAGCTGCTGATAAAAACGACACAATGGGAGAAGAGAGAGATAGCGAAGTAACCCAGCATGGATGATCGCAGTATCGCTAGCGACTGCCGACACTCCTACGAACATACATGTATCAGCATGTATCAGCTGCGATTGATAAAATATTTCTTCTACGGTGCTTCTGCCCTTGTAATAATGGAAACATTCCTTTCTAGAGTAGAGAGATGGAATAAAGATAGTTGTCTGCATAGCCATATCACTTCTTCGAAAGCACTACCCGAAGGACGACTTCATCGCTACTGAGAACATTTTTTTACGCACGGGGTTCACGTTCACCGCCCTTCACACAACCTCTGCTACTTCCAACAAAGACTGAGAACATGCTCTATTCCTTTCGCACGTCTGTCAGCATTCTTGGACCTCAGGGCCTCCTCCCAGCAGAAAATCGTCCATAAAGAACTGCAAGGTCCCCACATTGCTCCTTGAAACGCTCTTTTAACACTTTTATTTCCCCTGAGAGAAGCCTCGAGGCGGGCAACAATGTATTATTACGGTAAGCCTCTCCCAGAAAGCTCTAGCGCTTTTACCTGCCGTAGCCTGCACTTGCCGGTTGAGGCTTTCTGACGCGTATATTACGCGTTTAAGAGAACTGTGTGCGTGGAAAGGTGCGCCTGCGGCATCTTAGTTTCCTAAATCATTCGTCAGTTTCTGAATCGTCGGTTGCTATTCTCTACAACTGTGAATCAGTGCAATTCGCTTGCGATTAAACATCACCATCGTAATATAAGCGCGCGTAAAAAAGAAAGAGGCAAGCTTAGTATGTACATTCACATACACGCATGCCAGGATCTAGAGCCACAGCTTATTTCGGTGGCTGTTTTCAACCTCGTCGGGGCTGCTTCTATTTTTGTGACTTCTCTCTCTCTCTTTCTTCAAGAAGACGTTCTCAAAGGAATTATTGAAATTTTTGAGAGCGTTTAATCGCACGATGCACTGCGCTACTAAACCTCCCTTTTTACTACAGCTACGCCCATATCACGGTTGAGATCAAGAATGCGTCGCAAACTGGGGTTCTGTTTTTCGTCGTGTTGAGTATTTCGCCTGCCCTTTGGAAATTCTCCACGTGTCTCTGATCTATGTGCACCGAGCGGAAATGAATGTGCAGGCGCAGAGCGCGAACGTAATTTTACACGGTGGAGGTTTTTCGTTCATCTTCGGGGCAATTCGCGAGAGTTCTTGCACCCTTTGCGTTGGTTGGATGTCTGAACCGGATCGGTACTTGACATTTTTTTTTAAAACTTGGGCATTTATGAGCTGACGTGCTTACTGCTCGCCGCACATCTGCTATTCTGTTGGCGCTAAGCATTCTTCCCGAGTTGAATTATCAACCCACCCCCTTTCCTTCTTGCACTCTTCGCCAGTATTTCCCACCTTCGGTATCTCTTTCTGTAAAGACCTGCTCCAACCTTTCCCTAAATGAGTAATGACATGACGTTTCTAACGTGTCACTGTATTTTCTGCCGTTGAACGAAGGTCAATACCCTTCAAATGCAAGAAAAAATACTGACAAACATGAAACAATTTAATATAACACTTGTTTATGGGAACCACCTTCGGTTTCGGCACACAAGAGGTGGATGTGTCATGACGTCATGACACATTGGTAATGTCTTAAACATGGCCGGCCATGACATTCTTCCGGCTCCGCAATCACTTTTGGTGCATGATACAGCTGGTAAAAGCACATCTTTGAGATTGTATCACGCATGAGACGGGTGCGGGTGTGGAAAGACGCTTTATTCCAGTAAACCCAAGATTGTATAGCTGTATAGGGATTGATTGTATAGGGGGCGTACAACGCTATGCTTGCGCGTGTGCATGACTGTGTACAACGTCAACGTCATCCCTACGTCACAGAGATCTGTTTCTATTATTCAGAGTTAACCGACGCTAGGGTGGATTTGGACGCCCCCTATTGGCTCGCTCAGTTCCTGCGATCGTTGACGCTGTCACACGCAAGTGCAGTGGAAGTTCTCTCGCTTATTATTATTGTTATTTTTTATTAGCAATATCGTCTTATCTAACATTATTGTATTGCTATGTCAGAAAATGTATCTGTATGTTATGACGTTACAATAGCGTCATGATTTCAATATTAGCTTAAGCACCAAATTCAAATATCTAATAAGTGCTTCCCAACCCGCCTACAAACTTTGTTTAATATCGTTAATAAACTAACGAAAATGGATCCCGACATATACATCAATTTCAATAAAACAAGAGAAACCAGACGCAAGCACAGCAAAACGATTGTGATGCCACCGACTAAAACTACTGCTTATCGCTTCTCGTTTTTCCCTCGAACTACAGCAGAGTGGAATGCTCTACCGCAAGAAGTCGCTTGTATGTCCTCGGTTGATTCATTTGTGGCTGCCGTACAATCTTTGCAATGAAGCGTGTTCGTTTTAGAATCACCATTTTTCTATTTTTGTAATTTTGTACATGCTGCCTTTCCCGACGCAATAGTCTGTATCATTAAGCATTCTTTTTTTATGGTTCCTCGTAACCCAAGTTTTTGTTATTTTGACTTGCAGTGCCGACTTTGTATACACTCACTCCTGCCTGGACTGCCAAGAGGCAGTTGGCAGTATGTAATAAATAAATAAATAAATAAATAAATAAATAAATAAATAAATAAATAAATAAATAAACCTTGAGCTTACGAAGTGACGCATTTCTTACGTACAAGAAGCGCGTGGTTGAGTTTCGACAACTTGAAAAATAGTCGTCCCCTTCTCCTTTATTTTGAGTTATAGCAACAGAATCTTGACAGAGAGATATCACAGCTAGATGGAGATTTGAAGTGAACAACAAGTGTTTTTGTCCGCCCGTTGCCGATGAACCGACAGAAAGTTAATTTTTGTGTCACCACCAAAGACGCCTATCCACCTGAGACCCGACAAAGTCTTAGCGACACGATACATTTCAAAGTGACTTCTTGTTATCAATCGATATCTACGAGCCCAAAGAAGCTACGTCCTTGACCTGATGGTATACAGACGCATACTCATATCAGAAATGTGGTTAGAGCGCTCATTTCTCCAGTTTGTTCAGATAAGTCGCCTAAACACATAGGTAATGGTTTAACACCGCGTGTTTACTCTTCATTCTGTATTTCCGAGTTATCTGGTGGCACGTGAAATGTACTACACATTCATTATGCAAAAAAGAGGTGAGGCATGCAGACACGACACGAGAGTAGAGAAGTGGACAACACGAACACGATTCATTTTTCAACTTCGGTGACGATGCAGCAGTATGTCTCACTAAATGTGTCAGTCTTCCGAAATACCTGTGGTAACAAAGTGATCACACGCTTGATATAGTATAGTGTCACCTGCATCTAGCTTTATGTTGGTTGGGAATATTTTAGGCTGTCATTTGTGGTTTATAAAAAAAAATAATAATGATGCGCTCGTTGTCCACATTGGTGGACACGAAATCTGGTGAGTATATATCTACATGAATGGGGCGTATTCGCGTTAAAACCAAAGGCTACGAGTGTTTCTGTCGTGACTAAACGCTCGTCGACGACGGAAGCCCTATTCGCACCTTTAGGTCTGCACCCTCTGTCGTACGACGTACGGTATATAAATTTTGCAGTGCCTGCAACCATTTTGTCATTTATTTCTGTTGTCTGTCTTTATCAACGAGAGCTAATCAATCAAGTTTCAAGTAGCGATTGACTTTGCGCGTTCTTTGACGGCCGTCAGACATGTCCGTGTAATGGAGTTAGAACAACAGTCACGTTCCAGTGCAGGTGACCAGACTAATTAGCGTTCCTTCGAGCACAGCGCTTATTATCACAATGAAAGAAGTGACAAGGCTGCGATAGTGAGATTAGCGAGAGGTTAAGATAGCACAGAGACACTCTGGGACGGGAATGAAAACCGAGCAAAAAAGAAAACCTTTTGCGCTATAGAGGTGTTGCCTAGAAACGCTTAGCTGTCGTTCAAAAGACACAGGGCTGAAGAGAACGCATGACAATCACTGTATGTGAAACTTTGTTCTTTCCTTATTAGCTCGGATAACGGGAATTTGTGAACACTTGCACCAACATATTCAAACTCCTGAGCATTTGCGAGTCACCACAAAAGAAGTTGAACAAGCGTCTAATATTTTTCCGAGGTTGGCGTTACAGGCATGCGGTCACGACGAAACAGTGGGGCATATGATCGCTACTGTTACCACATTAACGGGAACTGTCTAGGCACATTTTTTTTCGAGAAGTTCGCGCAGTAAGCTGCGCGTGATGTCATTGCTGTCTTTATATGTATCAATTTTCGTTGAGTAAAGTGCACGAAGAACCTTCTACGGCGTCATCGCACGTCCGCCGAACCAGCTCGCGTCCGTCTCTATACAAGAAACAAACCGTGTTATAATGGTTTTGCTAGTCTGCCGTTAGCTGAAGAAGTATCTGTCGGTTGGTTTGGGCGCACAAGGAACGTGGCGCAAATTATTCGTGATCAGCTACCGCTAATCGCGGTAGTGGACCAATTGGAGACAGCGCATGCGCATGTTGCCTAGCTCGACGCGGTAGCATCGTACGATGCTAAAACACTCCGAAAATATCGTAATATATATTGTACGGTGACCGGGTGGTCTTGTTAAAGATATAACACGCCGAGATATGTGTTATTATTAGATAAAGGAGGATGACTATCGCGCAGAATTGTACGTGTGATACCTTTATCAGCCCACATATCCACGCGCAGAACCACCCACTTAATACCTAACACCTTTATATTACCCTATATATGAACCGTGTGGGAGCATTAACATTTTCACTGTTATGAAGATGCTTCATATATTTTTACGGCGCAACCAAGAGTGGCACCAGTAAGAAGACGATTTGACATGTAGAGGTGGAATCGCTCTCGACAGCCACCTTGTTTATGCATGGTTGTCTCTCTCTTAAATATTGTAAATACATATTTATATGTGACTTCTGCAACGTAACAATGTAATCGTCATAACATGGTTAAGAGGATACAGCCAATGATCGTATAATTCCAAGCCATGAAGACCATTCCTCTCCGCAATGCCTTCCCTTCGGAGAGCTCGTCGAAAACAGAAAGAAAAGTAGTCGTATGCTCCCAAAATTGCGAGCCTGTTTACGTCTAGACAAGAACGAAATAGTCCGAGGAAATTGGGTTGCGGACGAGAGACTAAACCAGCGATCTTCACAAAAGCACATCTGCATTCCTCTTCTGCATCCCCTTCATCGCACCCGATTTGCGGCATCTTTTATTTCCCGGCATAGAGACGGCCGCAGTGCGGTGACAGAGCCAAAATGGCGGCTATCCTACATGTCCGGCCACGCTGCGAGTCGCGAGCAAAAATAGAGAAAGTGTGATAGAACGGCCAAGGAACAGGGCCATCAGGGGGAAGATGTAGGCGGATATAAGAGAAAGGAAATCCTAGCGGTGATGACACCGCTGAAGGCACTCCCCCGAAAACGCTGGGACACGAAAGAATGATCGGCGCATAGATGATCGACTCGGGAGCCTTACCCGTATACAGCCTGGCGTCCCGCCTCGGCAGCTAGCCAACGGACGCACGATGCCCCATTGACAGGAGTGCTAGGGAGGGTGGAGCCAAGCGTAAGCACGGCAGTACGCAGATGAGCAGCTGATGCCGAATGCACGGTGATCCGCACTCTTCCTCCCTAAAGTTGTGCAGCGTTCTGGAAGCTGCCAGCGGCATACCAGACGGCTAAGCGTGGTGATGCGAGAGGTGTTCCTCTACGGTGTAGTATGCGCGCGGCGCAAGGAAACGGCACATATTTCGAAGATCCAAAAGAAAAGAAAGCTAAACAGTCACAATATTCTACTAGTATACTATAAACTATCGCATTGGTACTTGAAGGGTATCAAATAAACTTGATAAAAAACTAGGACCACGAAATTAGCGACTGAACGGAAAACGATATGTGTAACGTTAAGAGACGACAGACGGCGCGGTATGATTGAGAGAGTGTTCACGGGAGTATACAGCTGATATTATAGTTGATATTTAGAGGACGAAGTCCACTTTGGCCGGTCATGCACTCAGTACAGCAAATAAAAGCCGATGGTCTATTATAGCAAAAGAATGGGTGTCAATGAAAAAGAAACGCACTTGAAGGCGGCCAAGAATTAGGTAGTGTGAGGATGTTAGGAAATTTGTAGGCATCAAATGGAGTTGACTGACGCAGGCTGGGAGTAATTGAAGATCGTTGGGAGAGGCCCTTGTCCTTACAGTGTACAGAGTATAGAAGCTAGGCTCATGGTGATGACGATGAGTTCCAAGACTGGCTAGTGTCTTCGTGTCATCTTGTGGAATTCATATAATTTTTAACAAGCATGCTCACTCATGAGCCCAATAGTGCCATGAGCACGTTGCAGTGCAGATTCTTTTTCGTGCGCTTAGATCATCTAACATTGTGCACAACTTCTCTCTCTCTCTCTCTCTCTCTCTCTCTCTCTCTCTCTCTCTATATATATATATATATATATATATATATGTGTGTGTGTGTGTGTGTGTGTGTGTGTGTGTGTGTGTGTGTGTGTGTGTGTGTGTGTGTGTGTGTGTGTTTTAAGAAGGCGATAAGCGTTTTACTTTAATGTTTAGCATTAATAAAACAATTAGCCGACAATTCTACAACTTCTACATCTGCATGAAAAGGTGCTGCCGCTGCCTATTTCCTCCTGTCCATTTGGTGACTTGCGTCAAAGCGTCGCATAAGTCCCACTGTGATGCACAGTACTGCCGGAACAGAATATGGATCCGATCTGCAGTGCCACTGATTTCGGTGTCTTGCTCACTTCACTACCGCCTGTGTCTTTCTCTTGCTCTTATATCTTTCTTTCTTTCTTTCTTTCTTTCTTTCTTTCTTTCTTTCTTTCTTTCTTTCTTTCTTTCTTTCTTTCTTTCTTTCTTTCTTTCTTTCTTCCTTCCTTTCTTTCTTTCTTTCTTTCTTTCTTTCTTTCTTTCTTTCTTTCTTTCTTCCTTTCTTTCTTTCTTTTTTCTTTCTTTCTTTCTCTCTTTCTTTCTTCGCTTCATTCTCTTCTTCTTAAAAATTGTTCTTTCTTTTCTTATTCCTTCTTGAGCGAACGAACGAGAAGTCCTCATCGCGTTTACAGTGGCAGCTTGTCTCTAGAAGGACCGCGAATGAAATCGCTTCGGTGCTTTCCTTCGCTAATGTGGTCATTGCGCACGGACCCGGAAACTACCAGTTAGGAGATTGGGCAGCTCGGACAAGTGTTTTGTCCACGGTTTACAGGGATGCGCAAGGCCCACTGCGCGACTACATGCGTTCATCTCCATAATGCGATTTGTTGATCGTTCCGTTCTTCAAATCTTCTACAATTTTGGCGGGGCACCACAGCAATAAAGAAAGAAAGCTTCAGTCATCTTGTCTTTCGCCGCCAAAAAACAAAACTATGAGCCCGGCAAGTGAAGACTATAGAGGGGCGAAATAATCTGAGCGACTTTATGGCTCCAAGTGCCCATCAAAAGCTCCACTCATCCGTCAGCACCGCACGCGATTAAGAGGATGTTTTATCTAGCTTCCTACTCAAATTACCTTGTTAAAGTGCATACTGACTGACTGACTGACCGACCGACCGACCGACCGACCGACCGACCGACCGACCGACCGACCGACCGACCGACCGACCGACCGACCGACCGACCGACCGACCGACCGACCGACCGACCGACCGACCGACCGACCGACCGACCGACCGACCGACCGACCGATTGACTGATTGATTGATTTAGTTTAATGTCCATAAACGTCCCATGGGTTTCGCTGTAACTGGTCATCGATCCCGCGACCTCGTGCTCCTCAGCGTGACGCCGTATAGCCACTGAGCTACCACGGCGGGTGAAACACACTTGCTGGTTAAACATTAATCGACCTCTATAGTATTTGTTGCATCTCTGAAAATTTGCTTTTATCAATTCTGCAATATCAATCCTGCAATTTCCTGCAATTTCAATCATATTATCAATCCTGCAATTTAGGGCTGAAATTTGTATTTTGCTAAAAGCAATGGAAATATACTGTTTAGAAATAAAGCACTAAATTTACAATCTACAATTTCGCGCTATAACAGCTATCACAGTTAGGTAAGGTGTATCAACTAGATTGTTGAAACCGGACGAACAGTCCCCTAACTTAAGGCAACCGGGTCTTTCTTTTCCCCCTTTTCAATAAAGACATTACAAATAAAATATGTGATATCACTTAAATGCGTTTTATTGCTCATGTGAGTTTTGCGAATTCACTAATTAGATGAGTATTCAGGGCTATTTATGACATGTAAATTCCGTTTTGTTTGCAAGTCTTAATGTATTTGTTTAGCAGTATAACGCCACTTTATTTAATTGATGAGTTAGAAAGTTGCAAGCTTCACACATTTCTTTAAATTTCCCGTCCCCTTTTCCCTTTCCCCAGTATAGGGTAGCCAACCGGGCTCGGTCCTGGTTAACCACCATACCTTTAATTTATCATTTGCTCTCTCTCTCTCTCTCTCGTCGAAATCTGGTGATTTTTGCAAGGAAGTTCAAAGCATATGCATTCAATACCAGGCATACTTTCGGAGGTAGATTTATTTACTCCCATAATTATCTGCTATACTACCCTGACGCCACGATATACTATGGCAAAATGTGAAGGGAGTAAGTACAGAACACATAATAAATAAAACGCTATAACGCACGTGTGGCAGACATCACGATCTTTGTCACGGTTGAAGAACAGATAGTTGGGAAAATGGGTAAGTGTGTTGTTCTGAAAAAAAAAAAACAGTACTAAATCTTTAGGAACAAACAGGCCATCTTCGGTACATAATTAGTTTTTGTATTAGCTTTTTGAGCGTAAAAGTACAACTTGCTAGTCGGCGTCGGTCCGTGCCCCCTATTGTGTAATTCGGTCGTTCTTTCGCGTCTTGTTCGAGAATGCTTATCACTATTTGTTATTATTGCTGTTTATGGCGGTGGCTATACTATACGCCATGCGACTTTTGCCACCTGTTTAAAGGAAGGCACCTCGTTTCCTTTGCTTGTGACCACGAACTTTGCTGCCTAAACGATGGCAGTCTCACGTTTCTGCGCGCCCGGAGGTATAGCAGTTGTTTAGATTAGGCTTTTGGCTCACGCGCGAGAGAGAAACAACCTTATTTGACCAAGCGGTTTGGGTACGTAGGTCCCAGGGTCCCCCCATGACCTCACTGCACTACATGTTTGTGAGTTCATGGAGTTCCACGACGTGGGCGGCCCGGTCAGTGATGTCTTAGTGGCAGCGTCGATTGGTTCAGAGACATGTAGAAACCCACGGAAGCGACCATATTCCTATCTACCTGAAGATAAAGGGCCTAGCAAAAGCGGCTTCATCAAATCTTCAACAAACAATAGATTGCTCCGTGTTTAAATCACTTATGGAAGACGTATGCCACGAAGGATTTTTGTCCCCTCTGGAAATTCAGATCGCCAAGGCCATGCAGGATGCTATGCGTTCATTCCGGCCGTTGGAGGAATATACATATTTTGAGGCGGAAATACGGAGCCTCCGTGCAATCCGCCGGCGAGCGGAGCGACTATACAGATGGGCTAAATCAATTGACGACTTTAGAGAGGCCAGACGCATTCAAAAGGAAATTCAGAGTAACATTGCTGTGCTGCAACATCAACGCTGGAAATCTTTTTTTGTGAGTCTTTCAATCCGCGTAAACCTCTGTCGGTTGTCTGGAGAACTGTACGTGGGCTTCGAACAGTTCCTCAACAGCGCCGTCCATTTAAATCTCTAGCCCTCCATCAAGGACGCTGAGAAGTCGACGTAGCAGATTACTGCGCAAGGATTGTGGGCCCGATGTTAGAGCCTTGCACACCTATTCCTGTGCAAGCCCAGTCACTCAGAATTTGTTTTGGTCTCCCAAAGACTACGTCATAGGTTGTGATAGTGGCCATCGCCAGAGATTCTGCTTGGCCAATTTACATTGCTACAGGCGTCCTGAGAGCACACATCCGACACCTGACTCAGCTTTCTCCCCACCAGTTTGTTTCCCTGCCACATTCCACATTCAACTTTTGCGAATAGTATTGTAAGACATCAATACTACTTGCCAACACAATTAACGCATGCTACACGTTTATCAGCCCCATTCTGATGTCTGCACCGGCCACAAGTAGAATTGACAATTCCGGGCATCAAAAAGAAAGCTGGAGCGCCGTTGCAAACTTTGAAGCAAGCATCTTTGGAATACATTTACAGCGTCCACAGAATCTGCCAACACGTTTACACAGATGGTTCGGTAAAACCCAAAAGCTCTGCTGCTGCAGTCATAATCCCGGCAAAATCTGCAGAAATCAAGTTAAAGACTTCATGTATTACCACCTCGGCGGGGGCAAAACTTGCGACACTCTGTGCTGCACTGGATATAATTAATCAGGAACGAACGCAACAATGGACAGCTTTTAGTGACTCCAAGGCAGCCATTCAGTGCCTACAAAGCCCAGTGCACTACGGACCCAATGAACAACTGGACTCAGAAATTCGACACATATATTATCGCAGCCATGACAAGGGACACAACATAATATTTCAATGGCTTCGAGGACATTGCAGCATCAGCGGGAATGACCACGCCGACGAAGCCGCCCGATCTGCGCATGCAAGTGGTCAATGTGTCTTGATTCCGATTTCGCGAACAGACGCTGCTGCTGAGCTGCGATTGATGTCCCGTGAATGCACTTTGCCCCTCAGAGACTCGAACGTTTTCACCACATGTCGTTTGCGTTCATTGTCTCCGGACATACGGATGCATCTACTACCGGGACTGCCACGACGTGAATAGACCGTGCTGTACAGTATGTGGCTAGGCGTTGCATTTACAAACATTTATGCCTTCCTCACTGGAATGGCCAACAGCATCACGTGCGACACATGCAGCTGTGAAGAGACGCTCGCACACATCATCTCCGTCTGCACGCGCTATAATGTCGAGAGGCATTATAGCGCGGCATTATGTGCAGAGTGATGAACCAAGCGGACAATCGTTGACTATCAGAGCTAAAACTTCTAGGCCAGTGCTCCCAAATAACATGCACGCAGAAGGCCTTATTCGTGTTGCTAAGATTCCTGCCGTCTACGGGCCTTCAAGACAGACTTTAAGAACGCCGCCCCATACCGCTCTAAAGGGTACGCGGTTTGTTTGGGCTCGTCTATCTTTCACTCTCACTGTCCTCGTTCCTCTCTCTCTTTCTTTTTTAATCTGCCTATTTCTTTTCCCCATGCAGTGTAGCCAACCGGAACTACCTCTGGTTAACCTCCTTGCCTTTCTATAAAATCTTTCTCTCTCTTTTGCCACAAGTCGGTAAACACCATGGAATATTCATATACCGTCTGCCTCGAATGCACTTGGTTGCTCAATGTGTGTTACCGCATTGAATTATTTAACTATCTTGGACTAATGAAAATGGTTGGTGTTAGCTCTAAGTCTAAGTCGCACGAGTGCTTCTTGGTGGGGTTTAAACGAGCTTCACACAATACAGTAATGAGGGCAGGGTGCTAATTGAAATGTGCGGTGAATCTTTCAGCTTTCTAACTCCCACGAGGAACACCAATTTGGACTATACATCGTGCTTTCTAAAAACCAATGCTTTCCCACCTCCGAGGTTTAACTATTGTTTAGACATGCTATCCATCCACCTGCGAATCAGGATAGCCACACACGTCGTAAGTTAAACGTCGTTCGCATTGCTAATGGAAATGACGGCCAAAACTCCAGGCCAGAGTAAAGCAAACACTTCATTTCTAGTTCCTCCGCAAGTTGGTGTTAATTAGATGAGTACCGTACAAATAGCGGTGTATGCCCCCCCCCCCCCCTTTGCCAATTTAGCTGTTAATATTCTTTTAATAACTGAATAATGGTGCAACTGACATCCGCTTAATCTAGTAGGCGTGTCGACTATGGAAGTACGCGCGGTTGAGGAGACGTTTGCTAACGCAATCTTAGAACGACAGAAAGCTGAGCTAGTTGGTAAGGATTCATTATGCAAAAAAGAGGTGAGGCGTGCAGACAGGACACAAGAGTAGAGAAGTGGACAACACGAACGCCGACTATCAAATAGTCGGCGTTCGTGTTGGTCACTTGTCTACTGCTGTGTCCTGTCTGCACGCCTCACCTCTTTTTTGCATAATGCCAACGCAAGTACTTTTACACCAACCAAATACCAGAGTTCGTTGCCATTCTTTATTACTGCGAGCAAAAGGACTTCGCCGGAGCAATATCAGCTCATGTCATAATTTTTTAATCATCGAACGATTCATTATTTGCATAGAAGCCAGCTGTGCAATAGTTGCCAGAATTTGCAATTTCAAACAAATAAAGAAGATCAAGTCATCGCGCTACACGTTAACTATTTCAGTGAGATCTACTGCAAGGCAGAGAATTACCAAATAAACCTTTATGACTGATACGAAAGCGCGGAAAGGCCGTAACGCTTTAGTTCTGAACTCTGCTTATACAAGGCCGACTTGCATAACATCACCAGGAGAAATATATTCCGATATTGTTATGCATGAATGTTCATTCTTTCTTTTGTTTGTTTTTGTTTTTGCTGTTTTTTTAATTTCTTATTCGACGGAGCTTATTTTTGATCATTGAGATAGCCGGGCCATCGACGGCATATCTTGCCACGGTCTCGCCGCATAATAAATGACAACTGCATTCTGTTTATCGGCAATAATTCACTCACGCAGCCGTACATAATGCGAAGCTTGCGGAGTCGCTAACCGTACCGTGGCGTATAACTTGTTCGTATCACTCTGTACGAGTCCTTTCACCCACACTTCTTGGCCATCGTGCAGCCGCCGAACGCGTGCTCGCGGCGTCGGTGGCAGTGATCCAACATTGACGCCGTCGCAGCGAGGCGGTGATGGGGTACGGCCTCGACGGCACGGACGGGGTGATCCCCGCACGTTGCTGCCACTCGCCGAGGGTCACGCGCGCGAGGTGTTCGATGGAGTCCGCGCGAAGGTCCTTACGCCGCGGCACTCACCGCGTGTAGCAGCGGCTTGTCTATTATTCCTCTGGCTACGTGGCCTTCGGACGCCGTGTTCCGGTATTCACGACCCAATAGGAAAGCAAACGCGCGCGCGTACACCCCACGCTCTCGACGAGGACGCAAGGTGGTGCCGGGAACGACGTCCTCCACGCAGCCCCGGCATCGCTTTCCCGCGGCGCCGGTCCCGTACACCAAATGCGCGCGCGAAAGGGTGCAGAACGAAGCATCGATAACTTCGTCGTTTATCAAGCGCATCCGCGTATGTATCTTGTATGTACAGCATGTATCCTGCTTTAAGTTGTCCCTCTTTATCGGCGAAACACACAGGTCACACGTGATCCGCGACCGGTATTCGAGAGTGTCGTTTGCGCCCTATATTTTATGATAGCGCTAAGTGTACGTTGATGCAACAAAGCAAACTGTCATTTCTACAAACGATGGCCCATATCTCCCCTCTTACGTGACGCTGCTCGGCACACATCCGGCCAAGAACGAAGCGCAATAACTACAGAATGCTGCGGTTCCTAGAAAGTGTCTTATGTACTGGACGAAATATCAGGGAGTAAAGAATCGAGCAACATTCGGCGCCTCGGTGGGTTGCAAGCGTGTATCTTGCGAATCATCATCATCATCATCGTCGTCGTCGTCGTCATCATCATCATCGTTCTCATCATTACACTTATTGAACCAGTAAATGCCCCTTTTCGGCGTATTGCATAAGTTGTAGCATATAAAGAAATGGCTGGTCACCATCAGAATACCTCCAGCAATGTAGTGCGGAAGCGGCAAGAATGATTAAGCGTAATGATGCAAAATAATATAAGGGCAAAAAAATCGTATATGGCAAATAATACACTTACATAAAGGCACTTGCATGAGAGATCGAAGTTTAACTGGTGAAATGTATTTGAAATATTCATTGACGGTGAATGGAGGCAGTTCATGTTTATGTGGCTTGAAAGTATGAGAGGCAATAGAGTATTTTAGGACAGCTTTACCTTACTACCTGCGAACACACCTGTGTACTTAGATTTAGGTGCACGTTAAAGAACCCCAGGTGGTCGAAATTTCCGGAGTCTTCCACTACGGCGTGTCTCATAATCTGAAGGTGGGTCTGGCACGTAAAACCCCATATTTTTTTACCCTACTACCATTACAGTTGCCGATGTCAGTTGCTGTTTATTGCGCACACATGCGCGGTGCTTACCTCGGATGCGTAGTTGGGAGAAGTGGTAGTGGCAACGGTGGAGCGCTAGCGCTAATTTAGAATGTTCTAATGTGAAGGTTGCCAGGGCTATTAGTTGTGTTTTATTATTGGCCAACTGCACAAGTGTTCTTAAGTCTCGCCGCATTGTAATGTCGCCCTTGTGTCCGCAACAGGGTGTTTGCGTGTGTAATGCCTCGGGATCTTACCGGTGCTCTAGAGATGACCGTATGTTTGTTCCGAACAGCCGTGCTTAAGAAAATGCCATGCATAGAAAACATACTGCAACTAATTATGCGCATTTGTGAAGATGCTACTAGCCTGAACAGCATCCGTATGCTCTGAACAAACAACAACGAGTGTAAGCGCGTAAACATCTCGACAGCGTCTCCAGACAGCCTTCGCGGTGTTTAAGTGCGATACCTTTCCTCCGAGTATTCTCAGAAAAACGGCGCTCAAAACAAGCTCCTTCAGCTCGGATGCCAGCTATCTTCAGTGCATATATACACCCGTGCGACTGCGGTATCACCGGCTCGCTGCCTTAAGCCGACGGCCTTCGGCGCCTTGCAAGCGTGTTTATCTGGATTCCCTTTATTCCATATCGTGCATTGCATTCTGCCTTCTCTGGAGCGCCACATCCCGAGTTCTTATAGAAGCTTAATTAGTCGACTGTTACCACTGATATCGCACCGGCGCACCGTTGCTATCTCTAAGGCCACGCGTCGACTTCACTTTGCAGCTCCTCTGTCCGGGCTAAGGCGGGTTCGTCATCATAACAAGCGTGCTTGACGCCAGCGGAACGAATGAAGCCCCCAAATTGCGCAAAGCGAGTCTTCTCGCGGTCCATGGTTTGTTCAACGAGCAACATTTACTAGTTATTTAATTGCTGGGTACGTTCCCCAAAAGTACGCAGCAACAACATAAGGACATCTTATTTACGAGGGCAATTATAACATATATATATATATATATATATATATATATATATATATATATATATATATATATATATAATGAAGTTCGGAAATAGCACAACATACATAGCGCTTTCCTAACGCTGTCATCACATTTCTGAGACACGTCATATATAACTGCATATATAAATGTTGTCGGAGCATTTTTCACGTCTCTGCATTTCTTGTCGTTTCACCTTGTAATTCTTTTGTATGCAAAAAACGCTCACAATATTCAGCTCCCGAGTGGGACACTACACGGCTTGCTCGTGATGTTCACAGGGTCAATTCTGCAGCAAGTCCGCACACTGTACAGCGCTCGAGAAGATCAGAGGAACGCGCAGCTTTCCGCTGTGGCCCTGGCACGTAAACGCGGCATCTGTGATGACGCCTGTGACGCCTTTTGTGCTTTATCATGGCTGAGATAGCATAAATGGGTTGCTAACCATCAGGCTGACGAATAAGTAAAATAAAAATGCTGTTGTACAAGATTCGTGATGGTGTAGCGTTCATTTAGCAGTATCATAGCGCCCACAAGGCGGCCCCACCTCTTTCTGGACCTGGCTGTAACATCGCAAACACGCATGTAGCACAGAAAGGGGAGTTCCCCTTGCTATAAGGAAGCAGCTCGCGTAACTAAAAAGCGTTTCACAACTATGCGCATAGCTACCAACAAGTGCCTGTAAGAACGCACTCCGGGGTGAGAACTCAGCTGTTCTTGAAGCCTTGGCCAACTTCCTCGTTTTTCTTAACCGGCACGCCCTTTCAGGCCCTGTTAAACCGTGGAGGGTCCGCTGCTGTGTGCTTCCCGTTAGTAACTGTACAGGCGACGTCGCTTCACAGCTCATTACCATAGATTGCGCACGAGCCATTGCAAAAGCGCGGATACGCCCTTTCGCCACACACATGCGCAGAGGGAGCGCTCTCCTGGCAGGGTAATGAATTATCCTTAAAGACACGTCCGTCCTCCTAGAAGATCCTACTCACTCAATGATGAATCGTGCACGCCGCACCTAAGATGCTCTATGGTGGCGCAAGTAATTGCCGTTCCTTCCGGTTGTAGTCAGCTATCGCCAAGCCGGAGAACTCTTGTAAGCGGCTGCCCGTGTGCATTTCATATGATGTACCCCTTTTCAACATGCACAGCCGCACACTAATAACAAATCGCACCGGCGAATGCAATTGCGGCAGGCGCCTGGCTCATCCGCGTCCTAATCTGACCACGCCAAAGCCCAACTGAGAATTTGTAGGACCTGCAGCGCGTTAACATAACGCACTCAATCCAGGTACTTCAGTGAGGTGTTCAAGTAAGTTGTCAGGCTAAATTGTTCTCCTTCTCACTGCGTTAGCTGGTTCAGACTGCGGCGCGATAGAGGAGAGAAAATAAATAAAAAGAAAAGACAGAGAGGTCACGCCAGACCCGCATCCGGTTTGCCACGAGCTGATAGATGGTGCAAAGTAACACGTGCGATGTTTCGCCCCATGCAAAACACGCGCACGAATCTACGCGTTGCCTATGGACGAGGTCAAGGAGTGCGCTCTGTTCTTTACGGAAACTGTGCGCCATTTCACGAAGACATACGAAGGAGCGTCCGCTAATCCGGAACGCTATTGGAAACATATTTCTATATAACATAAACATTGTCAGTGATCACACAACTATGAAAGTGACGTTTAAGTGACAAGATTACTAATCGCTATACGACAACTTTACCCGGTCAGGCGGTTCTCGGTCAGGCAAATAATGCCTGCAAGAGATTTCTACAGCCTGACTTATACGTGTCGCTGTTGCGGTATTACCGCGATGCTACCGGAAATAAGAAAAGAAAAAAATCATAAACGCACAGTTACAAAGACAATTCAGAGCAGAAAAATTGCTAACGTGGTAAAAATATCACGAGATGCCACCAGATTTGCCCAACATCTTCATTACCGGGCCATACGCCGTCGTTCTCGCATTGTTTTGTTCATTCTACACATTATTTCCGTTTTACCATGGCGCATCCCCCTTGCGCCGGGAAACAAGTCGTACGAAGAAGTAAGTCTGAGTGACCTGTTTCCCTGTTCTTTTATATGTGCCTGTACGTCTGTCTATTTGCGAACATATGCGGCACAGCGCCGTCTTAGGTGGCAGAAGACGGGATAAGTATATGCTATAGATAGTTTGAAGCTACGGGTGTCGTGTTGGCCGACCCGCAGCCGCAATGCGGGGCCCGTGTTGAGCGACGCGAAGATTACACCCTAAGGAAGCGGCGCAGCAACGGTCCCGCTTCGCACGCAACTGTGTCCAAACCAAAGATCCGTTGCCGGGCGACGCGCAAGCGCCGACGTCGCTGCCCGATGCTTCGTACACTGCGAGCGAACTTATACATCCACGACTTACGGTGCACGCGAGGTCCTTAGGGAGAGCGTTTTCGCATGCCTGCAGAATGTTAACATGGCGGACGTGCGTGGGCACACAGCGATGTTCCACTCGGCCGCGACGTTTCCGCGTGAATATGCGCAGAAGCTGTGGCTACGTGGCTGCGCACGAACAGGTAAAAGAGCAGGAACACAAAGGTGCTCACCGAGGAGTGGATCTCTCATCCTGTGAGCCCACACTCGCTTGTCGTGTATGCCTCCACGCGTAAAGCTTTCTGAGCGCAGTTTACCATTTCAAGTCATACGCGGGAGCCTCTCTGGCTTGCTTGTGAAAGGGTCCTCGCAGGCCTCTTTTCGTGCGCACAGAAGACTACACAAGGCCTCTTAAACCTGCGCGAACCCTTCTCTAGGCGAGTAGCGCGTTCTAAAAAAAATTCAATAAAAATAAACGTCAGGACCACCACCTTGCTTAGCGTGCCGTCTGTCCTCTGTACTGCGACTTGTTTTTGTCATTCAGCTTGGAAGACAGGAAAAGTACCGATACTGCCTATCGTCTGCACGCTCTACTGTATAACCGGAAGCTGTTTTCAGCGACAGCAATCGCGTGAAAGGGAGGCAAGAGAAGCCAATGGAGTGCGTGCAGCTACAACTTCACTCGAGCAAGAGTAAACGGCCGTGAAACGCAACGAATGATTCACAGCTAACGTTGAACAGCGGCGTGAAACATGCCAGATGAAGGTACACTGAAGAGAAGGTCAACGCCTAGAAGCTAGTATTGTGGCACAGGTGGAAGCAAATTATATAAACCACTTCTTCACAACCTTGAACCATGACATGAATCAAAGGCTGACGTGAGGTGAAGCAAATATTTACAGCTATTAATCAGTTCTGAATACATATTCCTACTCATGCATATATTTACGTAGTGAACAAAGTTTGGTATGAGTTGATTTGACTTGAGCTCAATATAACAACGCAGGGCAGTCGTTTACAAAAATTTTAATACCGAAAACGCGGCAAAGCTTTCTTGCTTTATGAACGAAGCGACGACCGAAAAGTAGGCATACTCGAGTGAAGCGCGACACGACATATGAGCGTCACCTGCGAGTGACGCAAGGGAGCGAAAAGGCGGTGTTAATATTACGATGCGCCAGCACTCCCTCGCAAAATCAATATTTCAAAGCGAATTCCGTCTTTTGATATGTCTCGAAAGAGATGTTAACACAGCATTCGTCTTCATTTGATTGTCATGCTCGTACAGATTCTATGCGAGTACATTCCGACGTTATATCCACAGAGTGCTTTTTTTTAGCCACACCAAACTTAAAAAAAATTGCTTGTGGCAGACGACACAATTATAAAAATTGAACTAAATTCCTCGATTAGGTGGCCAATACTTCTACAAATAAAATTGCTTGATTGATTAATTAAAGTAAGTAGACCAATTATCTTTATAAATAATTATATTAAGGCACACGTTTATGTATATGAATTATAGCTAGTGAGTTTGCACGGCATATTGATTTCCAACAAATTCTGAGGATTCGAGATATGGGCCGTCAAACTTGCGGTATAAGTGCACTTTTGCTCAACATAATTTTTTAAAGAAAGCCCTGTTTCATGCATTGAAGCACAAAGGTAACTGGAATGGCGATGTATTTCGTTGGACACCTTGAAATTAATATATCGGAACTAATTTAATCCTGAGAATTCGCTCTAAGTGGATACGCCTTGGGAAATCATCTGCTACAATTCGCAGATTAAAATATGTGCCGTAAGGTAATTAATAAAATATTTAGTTTGTGTAATTATGCTAATTATTCAATCAAGCATATTGCTTTTTTGTAGGTCGCCTGGCCGCCTCATAGCCGCCTCATCGAATATTTTATCTCAAGGCTTAGAATTGTGCTATCTGCATGGACGATTTTTTAAATTTGGTGTGGTTAAAAAAGTAAAACTAACTACACTTGGTACAACGCATTTGATCATGCTCTCCTTGTGCTTAAAGAGTAACGCTGAGTTAGTTTAGTCTAGGGAAGTACTTTTTCAAGACCTGCATGATTTTCATTGTTTTTGCGGTAATGGGATGGGCCGGCCGGAATATCAATGGCAACGTCTTCGCTTTTTAAGTTTAGCGCCCGAATCACAATGCCGGTACTTTGGTATGACGCCAAAGGTCACGAAGTACTCTCGCATGTTTGAGCTGTTCTGTTCAAACAAAGTTATATATAGAGTTCTTGAGTCACCTCCCAATGCATGACTCAAAAGTCTGGTAGAATTTTTCTTTTTCTTTCTTTCTTTCTTTCTTTCTTTCTTTCTTTCTTTCTTTCTTTCTTTCTTTCTTTCTTTCTTTCTTTCTTTCTTTCTTTCTTTCTTTCTTTCTTTCTTTCTTTCTTTCTTTCTTTCTTTCTTTCTTTCTTTCTTTCTTTTCAAACACACCATGCGCAAATCCTCAAGCTGCGAGCTCTGCAAATATTGCCAAACACCTCTACTCTTGTCAAGTGATACGTAATCCGTTACAGCATAAACCTCGGCCGTCGTTGACGGTCATCTGCTCCTCCCTTGAAGCGACGCGGAGGTTGACAACACGTAAAGTGAACAAATACTCTGCAGATGCGTATCGATCCCTGATTCGAAGCACGGTCAATGTGTCAATCCCGGTTCGTTACTTCCGTGTCGCGTGGGATAGGCAATGCAGTTGATAGCCAAAGCAATGCAGCTCAACGTCAATCTGATTGCTCGAGTCCACGTTAAAATTACACCTTCCAATTTGGTAAACGAAAACAGCCCAAAAATGGAGACGCGACGTAAGCTCTCCAAGGGACGGTGCCGCTGAAGAGAATTCTTGTTCGTCTGCTCGCTCGCTTACAGAGACGCGAGGAGACACTTCCCTCCACCACATAATTCCCTTAATCGAGAAGATGCCGTCGCGTGGCGACAGCTTCAAACTAATTCATTTCCCTGCCTCTTTTATCTTTATCTCTTCCACCCCACACACTATCCCTCATACTGTCCCTACTGTGGAGCAAAGCCCACAGTATATCATTGCACCTGGGAGTGCCCACACCCTCCGGGCTACTCCCCTATTCCTTCCCCTTCCCCTTCCTCCTGGGAGACTGCGCTGACCAGCTCAGACCCGCAAGAGCAGCGACGGCTGATCCGGCGGGCACGCGGAGCGGCGCGAGCCACTGGGGCCCTGAACTAAGGGCTCCACCCTGCGAGGAAGTCGCCCAAACTGATGATAAATAAATGTTTTCTCTCTCTCTCTCTCTCTTACTTGCTTGGTTGTTCCAAACTATATGCTTGCCGGACTATACTGATAAGCATTAACCGTGCTTCATATCCATGATTTTCAAATTTAGTCATTGTTTCAGACAAGACGTCTCTTGTGACGCACGTTAAGCAAAAGTTATTTTGCAGGAAACAGCCCGCCTATATTCATCAGTATAATACTTGGCTTTTTGTCCCGCAGACGCGGACCCCATTTGCGCTAGCACGTCACGCAATAAATACTTTGGTCGAATCTATGAGCCGTCGCAAGGAGAACTTCTCTTGCTGGTTGCTTGGGCTCGTGTCCAAATGCACGTGATTACGTAACAAGCTCCGCACGCATTCACAAGCGAAAGGACCGCGATTTGGCGATGACAACGGAAACAATTACGTCAGCATGACGTTCATGCATGCCACCTGCCTTCTGCCTGCAGGCGATCTGTTGTCGGAACGAGACCAACGTCTGGCGGACAAACTGCCCAACTGGATATATCGGATCGAACTGGATCGAAGACAGGTCCAAATGACCAGACAGAATAAATAATCAATGCATACGTCAGTTCCGTTTTGAGCAACGATATCGGTAGCGAGCACCGAACACACACACACACACACACACACACACACACACACACACACACACACACACACACACACACACACACACACACACACACACACACGCACACACACACGCACACACACACACACACACGCACACGCACGGATATATATATATATATATATATATATATATATATATATATATATATATATATATGTGTGTGTGTGCGTGCGTGTGTGTGTGTGTGTGTGTGTGTGTGTGCGTGTGTGTGTGTGTGTGTGTGTGTGTGTGTGTGTGTGTGTGTGTGTGTGTGTGTGTGTGTGTGTGTTCGGTGCTCGCTACCGATATCGTTGCTCAAAACGGAACTGACGTATGCATTGATTATTATGCATATATTGCATAATATTATGCAATATTATTGATTATTGATTACTGATTACTGATTACTGATATTATGATTATTACTGATTATTATGCATATGCATTGATTAGTATGCATATATATATATATATATATATATATATATATATATATATATATATATATATATATATATATATATATATATATATATATATATATATATATATATACCGGTAGTCTGGTTGCACGATTGGCGTCAAGGTGCGGATCACGCTATCGGAGATCGCTTGTAAGCTTTGAGGAGCAGGAGCAGGTCGAAGATATACATTCGTCCGACATAAAACCCTGACCCGCGTGTCATCGCTGCACTAGGGACTGTATGAATAACTTTATGACTATTTTATTCTCGTCGTTAATTCAGCGAACTTCTGTTGCTATCATCACTATATTGGACACACGTAAACGCCGTTTGAGTGCCATATACATCCGCTCCCGCTGCAAACGCAGATGCGGCGGCTTATCCCCTAAACCATACGCAGTTATGGGCTAAGTGCGTTTCATAACCGCGAAAACATGCCAAGAGTAAGGTGTTGAACACTCACTGATAATATATTCAACAGCATCCGCTTATTTTTCTTCATATGTACAGCGACTATTCTGCTTGTTCACTTCTTTACTCATTCACGTAAGACTTTAAGACCTTACAGGGCAGGGAGACAGCGGTGTGGATTAGAGACCAAATGGGAGTAGCCGATATTATAGTTGACATTATGAGGAAGAAATAAAGCTGGGTGGGCCATGTAATGTGTACGACAGGTAATCGTTGGCCCATCATGGTTACAGTATGAGCGCCAGGGGAAGTGAAGCGCAGTCGAGGGCAGCAGAAAATTAGGTGAGGTGATGAAACTGGGAAATTTGGAGGCACGACTTGGAATCAGCTAGCGCAAGAAAGGGGTCATTAGAGATCGCTACTAAGCTGCTGCTGCAGCTGCTGCTGCTGATCGCTCTGGCTTGTTTTTCTTCCTTTCCGTGCACCATACCCTGAGACAGAATGTCAAGCCACTGTGCCGCATAACGCAAAGCAGCAACGCCGCGCTCGCAGTCTCCAATAGTGATGAGGGAAGTTATGGTGATCTGTGAAACGTATTTTACCAAGAACACGGTCGACAAGTACAAAGTACAATGAAGGCACAAACACGGCGCCGCAGCACTGTACTCGCTTCTTCACCGTGACTCGTCAATGTGGGTACTGGGAACGTATTCTGCGAATCCACCTCGGCGACGCTATCCCTTTGCCCGCGCCTTGGCCCTCAGGCGCGCGCTGATTGGCTGGTTGAGCGAAATCGGAGGAGCTGATTTGCTGGTCGAGCATTACGACCGTACGATTTCATTCAATCAGCCAATCAGCGTGCGCCCGACGGCGGTAGTATCGCCGAGGCGACAGTGTTGCCGAAAGTTATCGTCGCAGAATACGTCCCTTGCTCCTATATGAAACCATAACAGTCAATAACACATGCACTATGCATACGGACTCTGGAAATGTGCTTTCGGCTGTTTGCGCCAACAGTAACTAGGTCTTCTGACTAAGCGAACGAGGCCGCCAGCCGTTCCCGACTTTATCCAGTATTGAATATTGAAGCACTCATTGAATTTGTGCCTTTACCTTCTCCTTCCCCGTGGATATGCGCACCTGTAAGAAGTGGGCTTAATATGCGCTTACGTTTCATTTCGCGTGCCACCTGTGCATACACCTGCCTCATCGCACTTTATATATGTACGCTACACAGGACACCGTGCATGTATTCACAACAATGCCGCCTCTTCGTCGTTGTGTTATGTGTTTCTACTTTCCCATTTTTTACAGTTTATTCGCGGTACCTACCAAATTCTTCAATCATTAGCATCGACAGCTGCGGAACTTGTTGTTCTTC
Source organism: Dermacentor albipictus (assembly GCF_038994185.2). NCBI lineage: Eukaryota > Metazoa > Arthropoda > Arachnida > Ixodida > Ixodidae > Dermacentor > Dermacentor albipictus. Next base: position 19,166,026 of record NC_091823.1, read on the forward strand.
GCTCTTCAAAAATAAGATAGTGTCACTTATTGATAAATACGTGCCGACTCGCTCTATTCATGCTGCTTTTCACTCTCCTGGCTTCACGTCACCACTCCTTCGTTTACGAAATAAAAATAAAAAAAGACTTGTACCGTAAGGCATTATCATCTGATACTCCTGAAAGGTGGGCAGCTTATCGCTGCGCAGCATTTCAGTACAAGAATGAGAGTGCCGTAGCAAAGCACAACTTTTTCAGCAATACCCTCCCTTCTCTTTTGCAGAGTGACCATCGAAAAGTTTGGAATGTTATTACCGGTCCCCAAAAAACACGAGATTGTGCTTCGTGACGATCAGGGAAAGGCTATTCCAAGCAACAGCTGCTGTTACATATTACAACATGTATTCAAATCATCATTTTCTAACGACATTACTATCGTCTTGCCTAAGTTTTATTGTCCCGATTTGCCTATTATGGATCCTATCCTATCAAGAACACTATCGAATTTTTTTTTTTTCAGCTCTACTCGCTACAGGTTACATAGGCAGTCGCTCGTGACAACGCTGGCCTGTCTGAATTGATTGATTGAAAAAACCTTTATTGCTCAAGAGCAAGGTGAAGGTTCTCGGGGTCTTCATGGTTGGAACTCCAGGTCCAGGGGCCTTCTGCTGCCCGGAGAGCCCGCTCGACCATGTGGAGCTGATCGTCGAACTCTACCGGCCGCTTTCGGAGCAGACAATCCTGGAATGCCGCGATCGTCACACCAGAAGTAGATCGAGGCACTATTGAAGCTTCTGCGTTCGAGTCGTCTGTTAGAGAGACGTCAATTATCGCGGGTGTTCACAACCTTTTCTATTTCTTCCCGCGAGTTTGCTTTCTTTCTCTTTACTGTGGCCCTTTCCCTTTCTCCAGTGTAAGGTCGCAAACTAGAAGCATCTCTTCTGGTTGGTTTGCGCCTTTCCAATATCTATCTATCTATCTATCTATCTATCTATCTATCTATCTATCTATCTATCTATCTATCTATCTATCTATCTATCTATCTATCTATCTATCTATCTATCTATCTATCTATCTATCTATCTATCTATCTATCTATCTATCTATCTATCTATCTATCTATCTATCTATCTATCTATCTATCTATCTATCTATCTATCTATCTATCTATCTATCTATCTATCTATCTATCTATCTATCTATCTATCTATCTATCTATCTATCTATCTATCTATCTATCTATCTATCTATCTATCTATCTATCTATCTATCTATCTATCTATCTATCTATCTATCTATCTATCTATCTATCTATCTATCTATCTATCTATCTATCTATCTATCTATCTATCTATCTATCTATCTATCTATCTATCTATCTATCTATCTATCTATCTATCTATCTATCTATCTATGCGGTCTAATGCAGTCTACACCTAATGATTCGACTGGCAGTCAAGACCTGGTTGACACTTCAAGAAGGAAACATGAATAATACCACGGCATTTACGCAAGTGAAGACTGTGAAAGCAGTGATTGAAGGAGGTGCAGTAAAGGTGCTATGCAACAGCGCGTTACTGCGGTCGAATGGAATGTGAATACATATGTGCAGGCTAGGACTTGCATTCTGTTCCCAAAGCAGTTTCTCTTTGACGCGGTTTGTGAGTACCGGCGCCAGTGGAAACATCTATTAGCAAAAGCGGCAAGCCAGTGACATACATTTCTGACCAACGAAAACCTTCGTGATATTGAACCCAGGGCGCATAGATTTCCGCGTTTTTACTTTCGCCTACTTGAATAAATTATTATCACTATTATTATTATTATTATTATTATTATTATTATTATTATTATTATTATTATTATTATTATTATTATTATTATTATATGGAAACATACGACCACACAAAGGAAACAGGGAGGAAGCAAACTGACAACGGCCATGGAGAGATGCACAACGCCTGCCTACTCTTTCGGGGAGAGCGAACGAAAAGAGGAGAAGAGGAGAAGAAGATAGGAAACAAAAAAATAGGATAGAAAATAGGAAATAAACAAATGATAGAGACACGGACAAAAGAAAGTAGGAACACGGAAGAAAACAATGGCTATAAACGGGGAGGCCAAGTCAAGAAAGAAAGAAAGAAAGAAAGAAAGAAAGAAAGAAAGAAAGAAAGAAAGAAAACAAAAATTTTCTGCATGATAGTTAGCAAGGCTCTATGGTCGTGTTCGCGTTGGGCAGCATTCCCTCTCTATAACGGGCAATCGTCAACGTTCGCACACTTGAGTCCCATCAGTCCATATTCCTTAATTAGCAGTGCACGTTGTGTGACGAATGCGGGACACTCCGATATAAGGTGTTCAGGTGCTCCCCAGGAGCCACAGGACGTACACGACGGACTGTCAACACGTCCTTGACGACGAAAGCGTTCGCGCAACAACACAGAGCCAACGCTTCTATTTCACTAACTGTGCTCTAGCACTACGAGGCAAGCCACGACCACGAACACGGGGAGGGTATGAGCCGTTTGCAACACGTTAATCTGGGTGCTGCTTTAGGAGGTATCGGTGGATTAACGCACGAGCGTTATGAACGATGCAAGAAATTTCTGGGCAGTCACTTCCGTTGTGAGCACAAGTTGAAGCGATGCGATCAGCCTCCTTGTTTCCAGCAATACCCACGTGCGGAGGTAACCACTGGGCAATGAGGGCCACTCCACGAGAAGTAATTTTGTCGGCGGACTCTGTTATATACTGCGTAGAATTGGGCTATTTTCATCCTTTCTCAACAGCCCGCTAAGGGCAGCACGGGTGTCTGTGAGCATGACGACCTTCGATGTGCTTATTTCTTCCTGTACCTACTTCAGAGCAACATCAATAATTGCCAGCTCCGCAGTTGTTGATGAGGATGAATGAGGTATTCGAAACACTCTGCTTATGTCAGTCGAAAGGCAGAAGAAAGCTGCTGCAGCGGCTTGAGCGTCGCTGCTTACCGATGCGTCCGTAAATGCTTTAAGATGGTCTCCATATTTTTCAAATGAGTGCTGTTGGGCTGCCTGGAATAGTGCCAAAACAGGCTGGTCAGACTTTCTGTGTGTCTCGGGAATCGAAAGATGAATAGAGAAGGGACATTTGTTTGATGTGCTCTCTCGGAGTTGTCAGTGACGTAGTATCTACTGAAGTGCTAGAAATGGCAACGAACAATGCCGCCATTTTCCCCATGCGGGAGAACGGCCGCTGAATCAGCCGGTTAATAAGTGCTTGTCCATTTGATGATTGATGCAGACGCTCGACGAGATTTAACGCTCTCTGGTCTGCTTGGAGCCTCAGGGGCAGCTGGGTTGCTTCAGTGAGTAATGGAACAGACTGCGCCTCACGAGGTAAGCCAAGAGTGACTCGGAGGGCCACGCGATGGTACCGTTCCAATTGAGACGTCAAACTGGGTGGCACGTTCAACACTGGCAAGGCATACATCACGCCAGAAAGTACAGACGATTGATATACTTGTAGTGCTGTCATCTGGTCACAGTCGTCGCCCCTAGCAGTCAAGGCGGCCACATATCTGAATATCTGAGTAGGGACAGCGATTTGCACCGAACAGAGGTGACGGCAGGGCGCCGTGATAGGCGATCATCGATAACTACGCCCAGGTAGCGGTGTTGCTGTACCCAATCTATCGGTGTATATCTCCGAGGTATAGCTGGCTCATGGTTTGACGAGCGCATTGTCTAGGATGATACGCAATTGCGGCAGCCTTAGCGGGTGAAATCAGCAGACCAACTTCATCGATGTACTCTGATGTGACATTCAGAGCTCTCTGCAAGATTCCACGAAGTCGAGGACCGTGGTGCAAAGGAACGCTGATCCACAATGCGATGTTATCAGCATAGATTGCTATGCCTATCGGAAAGTCACATTTTTGAGGCAATCGGCTTGGGAGTCCAGCAAGTACGCTGTTGAAGAGAAGCGGTGATAAGACACTGCCTTGCGGGACACCACACTTAACAGTGCGAGGTTCACTTGTTGCTCATCCAACGCGTACTCTCATTTTGCGCTCCGATAGAAAATGGCCTACAAAACGGAGCAAACGACCCGAAATTCCCGCAGTCATATATAAGTGCGAAAACAATCACCCTATGTGGTGCTGAATCAAATACTTGCTGTATGTCTAGGAATAGTATACTGCATGTGCCGAGTGCTTGTTTTCTCGAGCAGACTCTGAGAAACATCTCTGAGAAACATTCAGCGATCGATTATTCAAGGACGCGAAATCGCGCATTCAGGTACCACCATGCAAAGAAACTTCCGCGTAGTTTTATCTAGTCAGTACGTCCGCATTTCAATCCGGCGCGCGACGGCATGCGCACCTAAATAAGCTCGCACCGCCCAGTGCCTACGTGCATGCCCGCATTTATACGACTAATTAACAACACGCGGCGAGAACCTTTCAGATAACCCCCTGTGTATACAATATATACGGGCGTACGCGGAAGGCTTTGCGCATAGCCGCCGGGAGCGAGCTCTGAGGAATCAAATCTTCCAGAGAGAGAACTGAGCTTTCAGCGTGTTAATGAGCCTGCGGACTCGACTCGGCAGTGGTCGACTCGTAGACAGATGACACGTCCCCCACGGCTCCCCGCTGACCCTCCCCCTTTTCCTCATTAAAGCCTCTTCCTTTCCCTAATTCCACAGCGGACCACGACGCGATGTCACTTCCACAGCACTCGCGACCCTCGCTTTTGTTCCTCCTATAGTTCTACGTTCTGTGTCGCTCGCTGCAGATCGATATTGGAATCTGCTCGTTCGAGCATTGTTGTCGGAGCAGCCCGGGCTGCTTAATATTCCCTAGAAAGGCCGAACAGAAATGTCAAAATAAAAAGAAAAGAGAAGAAAATGATGATGACGAGTTTAATCTTCCTGCACGAGGAGTATTCTTTCATTCTGCGGCCACACCGCGAAATGGAGAAGAAACCGTTACTCGCTTTTAAGTTTTCCATTTAAGATTTCCATTTAAAACTGCCCCCTCCACGCCCCTCCCCCCCCGATCTCCTCGCAATATTTAAAACCAGCTTGAAACTGATTTAGTCGCGCGAAACAACGTGCCAACAAAATGTGCCGTCCAGCTTAATTTTCAATGCTTTTGCAATTTAAAAACCTGCATGCAAATCTTTTGCAGTATGCAAACGAATGCAAAAAGAAGAGAGAAAAAAAGGCCGGTAAACTTGGGGGGGGGGGGTGGCAAAGCGCTGAGCTCCCACTAACCACTCAGCTTTAATGTCTGGAGCGGGGCAGTCTAACCGTATCAAAAAAAAAAGAACAAAACAAGAAGATTAAAAAAATTAAAAAAAGTACTGCTCTTCTATGCAGTTGCGTAACTACGGAATGGTAGATTTGTGCTGATGAAAAGGATTCAGGTAAAGATCGAGACCATAATTTGGGGATGTACTTAAATAATAATGTCATTCTCGAGTAGAAGGGGCGCGCTGCTGTGTTTGCTAATTTCTTCTCTAGCGTTGTCTTTCTTTTTTCTTTTTGTGAATTTTTTCCCCTAAATAACGGCTTGGTTTTCAGCACTCGACGCAGCGCTGTTTTTGAACAGGAGCCACAAATTGTTTCAGCTAGCGAAGTCTCTTCAATCCATTAGGCTTTTGAATGACCTATTTCCCATTTCGAGCGAGGAAAATCCTTCATTGGAATATTTGTGCAACTGATTTGTGCGGAGGCTGCTTTGAAAAGAGCAAGACCTGGATGCTTAGAGTGGCCTGAAATAGAAATTGTCATGCTGTACTTTTTCGCAAAGCAGAGAAGAACCACGCTTTAGGCGTAATCATTTCCACTCTGTTATGCATTTCATTTAGTGCAGGTCGTGAGTGCTTAGCTCGGTATGACAAGAGAAAATAAATCAGTGCCTTTTCGAAATTTAATTATTTAATGTGAACGCACGTACGTTCGCATGTATGTATGTATGTATGTATGTATGTATGTATGTATGTATGTATGTATGTATGTATGTATGTATGTATGTATGTATGTATGTATGTATGTATGTATGTATGTATGTATGTATGTATGTATGTGTGTATGTGTGTATGTGTGTATGTGTGTATGTATGTATGTATGTATGTATGTATGTATGTATGTATGTATGTATGTATGTATGTATGTATGTATGTATGTATGTATGTATGTATGTATGTATGTTTTTGTGCAGCTTCAATAGGCGGCATCCCAAGTGTTTTATGCTTTCATTTCAGCCAATGAAGCGAATAATTTAATAATGACACTTACGCGCGGTTTGTGAATCTTAAAGCTACCGTTTGCACCTGTATTTCCTAGATTTCTTCTTTCACCTTTCTTATTTCTTATACTTTTTTGCCCCCTTCTCCCAGGAAATTAATAACTGAACAACCACACTCATAAATGTCACACTGAAATCACCACCGCAATAACCATACTGTTGAATTGGGATTGGACTAGCGTACAAAATTGTTTTAAAAGTGACCGACGAGGTGTCAACGTTTACGCGGAATAAAATTAAAACAAGACAAGAAACTAGTTTCCCTGCCTGTACTCCTAGGGTACGTTTATCTCTGCGACACAAGGAAAGGAGCAGACAAGTCGATAAGGGATTGGAGCGGCGGGGCTAATGCATTGCCGCTGTCGACACCGAGGTGCCGCGAGGCCTCACGAAAGCCCCTCCGGGCGACCCGACGCACCCTCGGTCCTTGCGATGTGACAACGCGACAAGACTATAGCAGTGCTTTTGCCTCTCGGAGCTTCGTCGCTGCTGTCAGCCCTATGAGAGGGTGCGCCGTCCGCGATTTTCATTGTTCCTTCGCCGCTCTCATCCCGTCTGCTTTCGTTTTCGACTGCTTTAGTCCTTTTTGGTCCCTGTTCTTCGTTCAGCATCGTTGAATGAGAGAGAGAGAGAGAAAAAGAAAGAAGGAAAATAGACCTCGTTGTTTCTCGGTCCGCGAGACGTCTCCGACCTTTATCGATCGTCGGATTCTCCTTGGGGTTTTCGTTTCTGTTGCGCGGCGAATGCACTCGTCTGCTAACTCGATTTGCTGTATGTGCGGCTTCTGCAAACGACGCTTATTTGAACCCGCTTCTATTCTTTCATCGTGCTCATCGACGACGACCTTGCTCACCTCTTGCCATCAAAGTTGCGGACGTGATTCAGATAAGAAGCGTGTTTCCGGATCGTTATGTTTTTGTTCGTTTCCGTTCGTCTCCTGGCACAAACTATAGGCATGCGAGAAAAAAAATAAATGAATAAAAGGCCAAGTGACAACACACTCGTGATTTTGCATCTTCCGGTTCTTTTATGCCATGTTTCACCGTCGCGGGAGCGCGACTCCGGCAATATTTTGCATTCTCTTTGTAGGAAGCGAGCACTTCCGTGGATCGTCCGTTCGATTTGCGACGAGGCAAGCTATTTCGGAGAAAAGGCGGTACTAATGCGATGTTCTTGTCGTTTTAAAGGTGGGAATTTTCTTTTATGATTTTGAAACAACGAATTCTTTCAAATGCCCCGGAAAAGCACCCCTAGGAGGAATAAGCGTGCGTGGTATATGCGCCGGAGGTCACAACATGGTTTTACGTAACACGTTTGCATTCGTACATACAGGATAATGTACTCGCTCATTTGCAATAAATCAATAAGCATACTTTCTCGAGGGTCTGATTTAAAATAACTTATAATGAGTTTTATTTTCCAATGCATGTACGTACGTTGGTGGTCTCCTTTGAAATAAATCTGCGTCAAACAGTTTGACCGAGCCACTGGCAGGCGACGGAACACAAAGGATAACAAAATACTTTGCTCACCAAACATCACTGACATTAAACGTGACGTAGGTTGGAATTAGTCCATAGAACAACATTACTATGAAATAATGTCTGATAATAAAGTTGCATATTCGTATTTATTGAATGTGTACAATACGGAGACATTTCATGATCAAACAAAATAGTGAATACCTGGAACATTTTAAATAATATGTATGTATAAGTTCCTGACTCAAAGCGTAAGTTGGTAGTGCCTGCATCCTAGCACGATACAGCTGATTTGAACCATGTATGTGGACATATTTACATTAAAGAATACAATGCAAGTAACTCGTGCAGGCCGCATATAAGCGGATGCTAAATAACTGCACAAATAAACGGAGATGTAACATGGAAATCATTTGCTAGGTGGGTTATTCTTCTACGCATGAAAGTGTAGTGACGTCACTCTCTGTTTCGTATGCTACAATTACCGCTTTCCGGCAATTGCAGTTTATGCAACCGTAATATTTACAGGGAAACGCTTGCGGTGAACGCTATGCGCAAAGGTGAGCTTTATGGTTCTTTTCTGTACTTTCCCCCGCACGGCCGGTGCCACTGCGGATACGAGCTCCATCTGGTGGTGCCGCAAGGAACCCAGGCGCGCACGTGGTGCGTGCTTCCGCTGTTATTGGTTGAGTTTTTGGCAAAGACGATGAAGAAATCGTGGGATCGTAGTCATATACAGCTTCCCTAAGAAAACGTGCACAGTCACTTACGTGTCCTTACGTGATCTGATTGCGAAAGTAGGAGGATTTGTCTAAGTTATCACCTTAAATAAAAACTGCACTTTAATCCACCTTAATCCACCTTGCTGTAATGTGTACCAACCCTAATCCACTACAATTCACCTTATTCCATCTTAATCCAGCTTAATTCAGTTTAATCCACCTCATATCACCTTAACCCAATTTAATACACCTTAACCCACCTTAACCTAGTTTTGTGAGTGGGCCGAGCCGGTTTTTTGGGTGTGGGCCATTGCATGCGTGCGACGCCGTGGCTGTTCGCCGTGATATTTCGCAGTGCGAGCCGCAGTAGGTCCAGCGCTGGGTAAGCGACGCGATCACTTAAACCACGCGGGTTTTGGTACCGTCGTATGGTAGCGCCGGACGCAGAACGCCGCACGCCAGATTTTACGCTTCATGGGGCATATAATGCTTTCGCATTAAACAAGCATATAGGATCAGTGCAATGTTTTCAGAGCATATAACATATATCGCTACCTGATTCCGATGCCAATTGCCTTTCCATTTCTTCCTGACGCAGCTGCGTGTCACTCAAATCTAAAGTGCCGCTGTGTGAAAACTGCAGAAATGACGCCGTAGTCCAGAGAGGTACCCATAATACAACAATTCACTGTTGTTGACCAACATAAATAAACCGTCTATTATGGGTCTCACATCGCCCACAAAGTTATGCTGTCTCACGTCTCCTCCCTTCAGCCATACTAAAGGAAGGACCTAGTCGGCTGGCGGATAACTGGGCGCAGTGCTGGCGTGGTGCATACATGCATCGGCTCCGCTATATGTTCTATCCTGCCAAGTGGAGCTACAACTGCCCTTGTAATTGGGGGATCCCAACTGCAAGCCAAACGTCTGGACCCCGGTTGCGCACATATGTAAAACGATGAGCTCGTTTTTTTAAAAAAAGTCGAAACTGCAGGTGGAACGACGGTCCCGCTTCGACCGCCTAAGCAGCGAAGGAAACGCGATGCATCAGCGCATGATTCCCGATCAGCCGTCTGAGTGTATCAAAAGCAGACATTGAGCCTACCTGTATTTTCAAACTTCTCGTGCTCCCCGCCATCTTATGGAAGCTCTTGAAAGTGCCTAGTCCCCGCTAGAACAGTTTGGTTGAGTGAGACGCGCAGCATTTGGATGGCGCGGAATGAACGTTCAACGAAGGGCAGCTGGTCGTTTCCGAGCACTGCGACAAGCACGCTCGTACCCACGCGTCATAGTGCGCTGCTAAACTTACGTGAATGTTTCTGGGCTTACCCACCTTGAAGCACATAAGGAAGTGCGCAGCTTTCAGTGGAATGCGGAAGTGCATACTCTAAAGAAGAACTTGAAATTGCTGGGGCAGCACCGCATATACCGTTAAAAATTAAGACAACCAAGACGAAAGCATGCGACTGCCACCCATGCAGGACAAGGGGTCCATGCAGCGTTTACAGAGTTGGATTTTTTTGTTTGACCTACTTCAGTTTTCCGGAAGGTATGTAGAGTACCCCATCAAAAACACCACCTCGTGCTGTAACTGAAAGAAAGAAAGTATAATGATACGCGAGTGACCTCAAATGCCAGACATTAAAATATACTAACACTATGCGTGGATGCGTCATAGCACATTCCGATTACTCACGGTTTTCGTCATACTCTGAATATCCAGATGCTGTTAGCCTCGCAGTGCCGCACCACCTGCCCCTGTACATATACCCGTGCAGCAAGCATAGGGGTGCATTTACTGCGAAGTACGAAACGTAGCTCTCGACATTTAACGCGCCTACACCGTTGGAACGGCATGATCAATTGCACCTCCCAATCAAGACGTTAGTAAGTGTCCTCTGGTGACGCAGTGAAATATCACACGTACAACACCAAACATATTGTCCTTTGGTGCCTGTCAATTAGGCATGAGCCACGGGTGAGTTATTGGTACTCTGCATCAGTTCACAAAAGAGCCCATAATATTGCGCTTTAATTTTTTCTTTTCTTTTTTCTCTATGCTCTCTTTCTTTTTTTCTATATGTTGTCAATGAGCCCTTTCAAGGACATTGTTATGCTTCAGTTGTCTAATCTTTCGTCATCGTCGTCGTCGTCGTCGTCGTCGTCGTCGTCGTCGTCGTCGTCGTTGTTGTTGTTGATGTGGCTTCTATTGATTGCTTTCTACCTCTCTCTGCCTCCTTTTTAGATGCACTTTTCATTAATTCCAGTGTGGTCTGTCCCCCTCGTGGGTATGGGCCACGTTTGGAGGCCACAACAAGAACAACAAAGAAAGCTTGGCTTTAAATATACTACTAGAGAACATGAGAACATTAGAGAATTTCTTTTGTGATTTATTTTTCGTGCCCTCGACGAATACTTGCTTGCTTGTTCCTTATCTCGTGGCGCCTATCCAATAAGGGGGTGTTAACCAAGCAGAAAGTGGTTAAAATACCGAGACTGTGCGTTCTTCACTTTATTTTTTTTATTTAGCCCTTTCCACGACAAAAACACTGTCCCTCATTGGAGACATAGAATTTCGTACAATGATTACTGGAGGGAACTCTGGCTGAAGTAGGGCTATATATTCAACCTACACTTCGCGCAGGCTAATACAGACGAGTGAAGTGTCGGACAGAGGCTATGACGTCGTATGCTGCACTTGGCTTGCCGGGCTGTAGCCAATCAGTGCAGACAGCGTGTCGTCTTCTGCATCAGCAGACGAAAAGCGCCTGACTCCGCACTTCGCCCGACTTCACGCTTACTCGCTGCTTATATATCCTTGCTTGAAACTAAACGCCAATGTACGAGTTTTCTTTCATCAACTAATCTAAACAAACTGCAGCGAAATACATCGCGAATGCGCAGTGCACGAATACTTATCAATGCGGATAATGCAGCGTTGAGTCTGAAACAGTCCGCACTATCTGTGAGTAAGATAACTTCATTGATCCCTTTGGAAGAATCAATCAATCAATCAATCAATCAATCAATCAATCAATCAATCAATCAATCAATCAATCAATCAATCAATCAATCAATCAATCAATCAATCAATCAATCAATCAATCAATTTTATTTACCAGAAACAAAAGGAACTGGAGGGACACCTGGACAAAAAGCTGTCTCAGCAGGTTGACGGAGGCCCAGGGTCCCTTACATGGCAGTAGCACTGACATGATATATACACAGAAGGCGTTATACGCAACAAAGATTACACATTGCACGTATGCATAAAAAAAATGACATTTTACACTTGAATGCAATATACTAAAGTGTCACTATAAAGGAAGAAAGTAGACACGCAAACCATTTTTATTTAGCGTAGCTGTGTGCTTATGTTTGTTAAGTACAGTCGGTATATTATGTGTTAACGACTGTAGGCTGTAATTGTTTTGAAACTATGGTACCCTCCATACCTCGTGGTTTCGTGTAGTATGTTTTGTGGGAGTGCAGAGTTCTAGCTGGGCAAGGGACGTAAAATAATTCTTCACATATTCGGCTGAGAAGTAAATTGTTTCTAGTAATCCATGTTTGTATAATTTATCTACGCAATTAGCTCCCCTTCCTCTGTGACACATGATCACGCCAGCACTTCAATACCGTCCTTGCAGCGAATATTCACTATCTTCGCTATATCTGCGCCGACAGCCTGAGACAAGATGGTGCCAAGCATTTGCAACGCCAGCCTGCTTGTTTGTCGTCGGCTGCCTACACTCATCGAAACCACAGTGTAGAAAATTTAGTTTTCATGCTACACTAGCGCTATCAAAGAAAGGCTTCATGTAGGTGGCCGGAGCTACACTTTTTTACACCAAGTAGAAAGAATGGCGACTTCATACACTAACTACACTCTTGTAGCTAGTGTAGGTAAAAAAATAGCCTTACTGTCTAAGGGAGCTGCAATCGGGGCGGTTCAGAGAGCATGGTAATTACGAGAAGTACATGGACTTGCCTAAACTTCGTCCTTCTGGCTTAAAACGGCTGTGTGACTTCGTAAACTCATAATTTTCAACAAGGTACTGTGTAATTAATAATTAACGAGATATTATTAGAATTGCCTGACGGTGGGATTATAACACAGGACCTTTAGTACAGAAGCTAGATATCGAAAAAAATTACGCCACGGACGCACGCACCGACAATACCCATATAGGATGCCCTGACGGATTTCTCGCGGGCAAGCCGGCGCGTTGAGCCGCTTGGTGCGTTTAGATTTGGCCCCTTCAACAGGCTGAAGGCGCTGCAATTAGTAGCGATCGTGTGTGTTCGCAGTGTCCTACGCAACAGTATTGATTGCTCTGAAATTTGGGAGAATGAAGGCAGGTAAGGCGTAATAAACGAAGTCGCAAGAACATTTGGAACTACAAGCACGAAAATCAGACAAATCCATGTGCTTCCCATCATCCCCATGGTGGCTGAGCGGTCGCAGTGCCAGAGTTCCTTCTATAGTATAGTAATTATTGCAGGAAACTCTATGATTCGGGTATACCGCGAACTGTACATAATACACCTGCATCTATACATATCCAGCCATCGCGAACAAGAAGCGCAGCGTCAACGCTCTCTGGATACGCAACAGCGCTTTAGACAAACTAACCAACAAACCAACTCAGCGAAAGGCACATCATTTCTAAAGGACAGCGCCCTCTGTGGACGCTGCAATGATCGAAAATCTATACCGAGTAGAGTGGAGGAAACACTGGCCTCACACAGACAGAGGCCGCTGGGGGGCGGGGCTTTCGCATTCGGCCCGCACGAGGATCGCATCTCTTGCTCGAGGGGAAACTCGACAGAACCTCAAAAGCCTTTCATCGAGCGTCGTCTGCGCAAGCGGTCCACTCGAGAAAGGAAAACCATTTGCATGCCGCCCGCAGGCAGCTGTTGTTTTCTTCTCTTGCCTTCGTTTCTATTTCTTTCTCCTTGCCTTTCTTTCTTGTTTTCTTTATACGCGAGCGGAAGGCTGTGGGTGCTGGCGAGCAAAAGAAAAGAGAAATAAACATAAACTTGCGTTGTTATAAATGCAGACGTGTGCACACGCAAGCACAACTAATATTTATGCGCTCGAAGAATAAAAAAAAAAACGGCGCTGTCTTTTTAGAGGGCGATTGAGGCGAAACCGTCCACGCGGCGCTTGCATGCCAGCCTCCGGTATAGAAGAAATAGGTGAAAAAGGAGGAAACTGATCTGCATTTGTTGCACAACATGGTTGTCGCATGCTAAGCGAGCATGCATTTTTGAGGTTGCGCTACTGTATATTATTGGATAGGGTGCCAGTGGTACTTTTGAGAATGGAAGGCTGTAGCCATGTCGGGAGCAACGTATTTCAAAGAAGCGGGGCACCTGTCGTGTCCTTACTCAGTCCGTGTTTTATTGGCGCTGTTTCTTTACGAGTAGTACTCGGTTTTCATAAATGTGTTCGGTGCTCGGGATAGCTGTAGTTGTTGCCAGCCAATTCTTAAATCGAGCGGACTAGTTGAATTCGACGATTATTTAACACCAAAACTCTGTCTGGCTACTTGACCATAACTTGACTTCCTGGTGGTCCTTTACAGCAATCAGACAGTGAAAGTAGCGCGGACATAAATTCGCTGAAAGCATTATATTTAAAAAAAAGATGGAAAAGAAAGTCAGAAAGAGAAAAGAAGGAACCGCTCAATGAATGAGAGTTATCGGCGCGCCCTAATGTGCTGTCATCGACTAGCGTTATCTTGACGTCGATAATATAGGACATTTTGAAGAACTGACCGTCTTCAAACCATTCTGAGATATTATGTACCATGCGCACTACAGCCATGATTGGTAGCGGTCCCAGGGCCTCTTTGTCGTTAACATTATAGCCGTCCGGGCGCTCCATCTGTGCATCGAGAGGACGTAATCTGCGCTTTCTTCGCCACTTACAAGATGAACAGTGTTTCTTGACGGGACGATATATATGTGTATATAGAAGCACACAGACCTACCTCTGCTTCTATCATCGCGTCAAGGTGCGCTGTTATTTTTGTACATATAATCGCGAACCAACAGGCCGTCAGTCAATCCTTTTTGTCTTCACAGGCACGTGGCTACCACAATTCTGAGCTGGTATCAGTGTTCACATGCAGCTTGACATCAATATTTCTTGTGACCAAATGACCTCCAAGGCAGAAGTTTATTCGTTGAAGAAAGTGTTGCCATACATCAAGGCTCCCTTTGAAGACACATGCTGCAATCAGAAGAATGCGAACATTTTTTTCCCCCGAATTTATTCATTTGTAGTTTCCCGCATTTTTTAGTTGGAAAATAATTCGCTCTTACTTTGCGGAATCGCAGGCTCTTGACCTCGCTAGGACGACTGCATGGTTTCATTCTCATTCTTCTTCTTATTCTTCTTATTATTTTTTTGAGTGGGAACAGGAGTGGCGCTACAGCCAACATGGCTGACATTCGTTCCTTCCACTTCATACAGGCCGTGGCTTGGTTCGCGGGATTCCTTGGTCATGGTATCGGGTCTGCGAGTTCCCCCGCCGCCTACCTTCTTGCGCCTAAAGTGGTCCATCCCTCCCTGATAGCCGATGCCACTGGAGTCACTTTCGTCTGGCAAACTGGGACAGCCCCACCGACAAGAACAGCAGTTCCGACCGAACTTACAAAAGGCCCCGCACTACAGTCCGGCTTCAGCGGGCACAGGTGTGGCGCTACAGCCAACACGGCTGACGTTCGTTCCTTCCGCTTCATACAGGTCTGTAATGCCACTTGCCTTTATGCTAAACGTTCTAGCAAGCAATGCCTTCTGCTTCTGCTGTGCCCCCAAGTGTTGTGTGATTTGAGTGATGAAAGCTTTTTCGTAATATGGAATGGGGGGGGGGGGGGGGGCAATTGCTTTGCTGTGGTGATCATTGATCAATGATCAATGATCATTGATCATTGATCATTGAGTCCTGGGCCTGACGACAACTCTCAAAAAGAAATCTTACAGCCTTTAAAAAACTTGAAACGCCAGACGAGCAGTCTAACTCAGGGACAGGCGGATCTGTTGACCGCCGTAAATGAAGTCAAGGAGGCACAGAAATCGCTAGAAGGTAAGTTTGCTTTGATGGGTGAAAGGTTGCTAAAAGTCGAGGCCAGAACTGGTGCCATTGACCGTATTGAAAATGCTGTTCATGTCGCGCAGAAATCTATTTCCGATATAACGCGACAGAACAACGACATCAACTTTCACCTAAATGAGCTTGAGGACAGCTCTCGCCGTAACCACCTTGTTTTTTTTTGTGTGTGTGTAACTGATAATGAATCATGGAGCAAAAGGGAAGACAATATTATCGGCCTTCTAACAAAACACACTGATAGCAATTTAACCTCAGACGCAACTGGATGAGCACACCGCTTAGGTAGACCCTACCAGTAAAATAAGTGGAGACCACTCACTGTCAGGCTTTACAACTTTAAAACTCGCCAGAACATCATCTTTCAGCACACGAAACTCAGGTCGTGTAACATATCTGATACTGAAGATGTCTCGTTTGCCACTCGTCAGGCTCGCAAATGTTTAATTAATTTTGCTAAATCATTACCCGAGTCGCCTCCTTACTACCTTCGATATGATAAACTGTTTGTCAATGACACTTGCTATACGTATGATCGCAGTAGCAGTAGCGTGCAGGAACGAAGTCGCAATCCTGTTTTAAACGACAGCAGGGATAATGCCAATAGTGATCCCAATGGAGCTGCCTTTAACACACGCGCTCGCTCACACCATGGCAATTCGCAAACACACCATCCCTGGCGTACACCGAAATAACAATTGACGAGGGAAAGTGGTGGTTTGTGCTCTTCATGTTTATCGGTTCCGGTTTTATTTACTAATGCTAGGAACATCATGAAACATTGTGATGAACTTGACATTACTATATCCTCGTGTGATGCTGATTTAATCGTGCTAACGGAAACATGGCTTAACCCGCGAGTGTGCAGTAAGGAACTTTTCCAGTCGAACAAGGCATATCATGTACATCGCTGTGACAGGAAAGATCGGTAGGGCGGCGGTGTTTTGATAGCAGTAGCGCAAGGCATCGCATCGTTTCGTACGGACACTGAATCAACTCCGCTAACAGTGTGAGCGTGCCTTACAAAAAAAAAAAATAATAATAATACTCGAATCGCATGAGGAGTCTGCTATCGCCCCTCCAATGCCACGTCAAGTTTCGTTGATGACTTACATGATGTCGTAAACGTTCCTGTTAGCCGGTATCCTTCCTCACCAATAATTCTTCGAGAGGACTTTAATTATTCAAACATGACGTGGTGGGATGGACTTCCACTACTAAACCAAATTATCGTCACGCTGTCAGGACTTCATATTAGACGTTGTGCACGACTTAATTTCACGCAGATGGTAACGAAGCCTACCAGAAATGCCACAGGAACACCTAGAACATTAGACCTTATTTTACCTACACACCCACATCTCATCTCAACACTCACGTACTTGCCGGCTTTTAGCGACCATTCGCTGCTTCATTTCGACATTAGCATTTCTTTTTTCCAACACAACAAAGCAAAAGAAATTTTTGATACAATTTTTGATATTATAATCAGGAACTGTGCACATATTTTGATGCATATGTCATTGATTTTGATACACGGAATGTCAAAGAAAACTGGGTTATATTTCGGAATAAAGTCGCGCACCTTATCACTGCATACGTACCACTCAGAGGCATTCAGCGCTGTAAAGCATCACCTTAGTTTAACAAAGAGCTAAAGCGTCCTTCCAATAAAGAAAGCGTATGTTTCGTTCAGCAGAGTTAAGATCAGGACATAACTGGGAAGCACATCACAACGTTGAAGCCGAGTACCGCGCAGCACTCTGTTACGCCAAAGATTATTACTCTACTAAACACTCCCCCGGCCCTCTTATTAGGCAATCCTAAAGAATCTTGGAGAAGCGTAAATGTTACGGGAACCAGTGTTATTTCTCTTACTAATTCTGAAAATGAACCTATACCCTCCGACAATGCGCCTTAGTGTTTAACAATATTTTTTCTGACATTTTTTCTTCATGTCGAGTTGATTGTGTTAAACCTATGTCGCATCATGATTATCCTTTGATGTCCCCTATCATGTTCTCCTTTGATGTCCCCTATCATGTTCGAGCAATCTGGAATAGTACACTTAATCGACTCGCTAAAGCTTTCTTCGTCTTGTGGAACTGACAGTATCAATTCTAAATTTCTAAAACAGACTAAACATTACTCATCTTTGTTTTTGGCTAAACTCTTCCAGCAGTCGCTTGATCATGGTATCCTTCCTCTTGATTGGAATATTGGGAACGTGGTTCCTGTTCATTAATCAGGCAACAAACATTCTCCATTAAATTATCCACCCATTTCGCTAACAAGTATCCCTTTCAAACTGATGGAGCACGTATTGTACAGTCATCATTAACTTTTTAGAATTAAATTCTACTTTACGTCATCATAACACGGCTTCAGGCGTTCGTTTTCTTGCGAAACTCAATCACTTCTTTTCACTCACCGCTTGCAATCTATACTAGACAATAATTCCAGAATTGATTGCGCCTTTTTAGACTTGTCAAAGGCTTTTGATAAGGTTACTCATGCGCTGCCTATGCAGAAACTTTCCTCTTTAAATCTTGACCATAATGTACTTACCTGGCTTAAATACTTCCTAATCAATCGCCGACATTATATTTCTGTCAACGGTCATGATTCACCCTTAATTAACGTAGCATCAGGAATTCCGTAGGACTCTGTTTTAGGTCCATTACTTTTTATAATATATATTAACGACTTGCCCGATTGTGTATCATCTTCAATTCACCTATGCGCCGATGACTGTGTACTGTATCGTGAGATTCGTGATGATAAGGACCAGGAAATTCTACAGACTGAGCTAAATAACATCGCCGCTTGGTGTAAAAACTGGCTCATGGCATAAAACCCCAGAAATGCAAGCTGGTGACTGTTACAAGACGCGACGTGTGTGCCTGCATATATGCTTAATCACGTTCAGCTAGAACAAGTTTCATCCTAATGTTATTTAGGTGTAACTATATCATCTCACTTATCCTGGAAATGTCACATCGACTCCATAATCAATAACGCAAATCATATGTTAGGATACTTGCGGCGAAACTTTAGCGAATTCCCTTCATCAATGAAACTACTACAGTATAAAACACTAGTTCGATCTAAGTTGGAATACGCTGCTGCTACTTGGGACCCATACAGTGCTGCTCTTGTAAATTCACTTGAAATAGTTCAGAATAATTTCACTCATTTCATTCACCCAAATTACGATCGTACTTCTAGCATAACTTTTATGAAAAGCAACTTGTGTCTACCATCTTTATCACTGCGCAGAAAGAATTTTCGCTTATGCATATTTCCTAAAGTATTTCATCACCATATCCTTAGCAGTGGGCTCATTCTAGCACCTGCTTATCTCTGTCATCTCGAGTCGATCACCGTCATAAAGTAAGAGGTACTTCTTATCACACAAACAGGTTTTTATATTCATTTATTCAACATACAACGAACGACTGGAACCCCTATCCTGATGATATCGTATCAATCGAAGACGGCGCACTTTTCCGCCGAGCCTTGTTTGCTTTTTTTTTTTTCAACTGGGACCAAGCACGTGGCCACAAGCGCTGTATTTGCGCAAGCGCACCCTGTTTTCCTTTTGTCCAGTTAAGATGTCGCTAGGTTTATATAATTTGAATGTCATAGTATTCTTGTTATTTAATTTCTTAATGATTACGTCCACTGCACATGTCGCTTGCATTAAATAAGGTTGTAGTAATCGTTGTTATTGTTTTTCGCATGTATCCCACTCCCCTCTATAATGCCTTGGCGCTTGAGGGTATGTGAAATAAATAAATTAATTAATAAAGATGTTCTGGGAGGGCGGGTCGAGCGAGAATGCACGAAGTCCGCGAAGGGCGCTGCTAGCATGTTGTGTCACAGTTAACTCGACTTTAGGCAAACCCTTTTTCGCATGCCTCGATTCGCTTAGAGATGAGCGAAAGTACACAGATAGAGGAAAGGGGCCTTTACGTGCGCATGTCTCTCTGACGCAAATCAGTTCTGCGGAATCCCGCAAGGTGGAGGAAGGTTCGTGGAAGAGAAAACTTCTCATCCACATGAGCGTAGCTGGAAGCTACAAAGGAAACCCATACGAATTGAAACCAACGCACAAAGACATTCCAAAATCGGCGCGAACAGATAAACTCAATATTCAGGATGTGCGCCCTCAGAACGTCATTTTTACGACTAACTCTGCATAGCAAACGATGAATGAGAATCTAGACAAGACAAAAGGTTGACGCGAAGATGGATACCCAAAGTGAGAAACAGCGAGCGAACGAGGGGGGCATCAGCTCTTGTTCATCTAGAGAACTTGCCCTGACGAAGACAAGTGTCAATGTCGAAACGATTGCTCCGTGCTCTGTATGCCCCTTGTTTTACAGCAGTTGATCACAATAAGTGCCATCGTTACGCAATAAAAACAAGTTGATGCGTTACTTAATGGCATGCCCATCCTTCAAGTCGCCTGGATTGTCTGTGCTCACGACAAGAAGCAGGCAACTTTGCAAACGCGCGTTGGTGTGTGCCCTACTGCTGCGGAGCAATATACCAGCACAGCATAATGGATCTGCAGAGCAGTGCAGTACTTTTCCGTTGCGAACCGTGGCGGTGCAGCACAATGCAGAACGGTCTCGGTGAGACATCACAAACAGCCCGCGGCCTTTGCACAATGGATGAAGCTGATACCGCGCAGGTGAGCAAACGGGAACGGTAAATGCGTAATGCAGCCCGCGTAAAGGCGCAGAACAAAACGAAGGAAAGCAAAACGAACACACGTGGGGAAACGAGCAGCGAGACGGAACGAAGAAGGGATGGGAGTACCGGCGCATTATACCGGCACAGGCATTAATCGCACACCCTGCCCGCTAGCGATACAGCCTAACCACGAGCCCGCGAGCGCATAGGCATAATTTAGGGCGTCCACCAACGCAATGCCAGGGTCAGCTTATGGCGCGACCAAGCAGGAAGCGTACCGCGGTGCGTAGAAGCCACGATGGCCGAGTGAAACAGGCACAGCGGACTCATTTGCGGAAAGAATAACTGCGGGAAGAATTTTTCTTTGCCTTTTCTTTCTTTTTATGCGGAGCGCTGGCTGTCGGGTTCCGTTGTGGAGAGGAAGGAGAAAGGGAAAGCAAGTTACATACGGCAGACACACTGCAAAAGGGGGAGAGTACGAATGTACCGTTCTCCGTGGATGTGTCCCAGTGAGGAAACACCATGGCCTAAGTTTCGAGATGACTTTATTCGTTGGGTGACGGACAATAACAGCACTAATTCACTGCTGCAGTACCTGCACCAAGCAAGACTACATGCATTAATTTGATGCCTTTTGTTAATTTTGGTGCACATCCCATGTGGTAAAGTCACTAATTAAAGAAAAGTCCCAATTGCCGTCGGGGTCGTGTAGCATGAAATCACTAGCATTTAAATAAAGCTCTTGGCCTCTTGCTTTATTTATCCTAACTTTCTCTTTTAATCTGTCTTACTCCCTTTCCCATTCTCTAGTTTAGGGTAGCGAACCAGGCATAGCCTTGGTTAACCTCTCTACCTTTCGTTTTTCTTCACATATCTCTCTTAGCGGAAGACCTGGACGTAAAAATGGTCCGTTTTTCTTTTTCTTCTTTTTTTACGGCATGCAGGTGCCAACAAATAAACGTGAAGTAAACGCACACGCACCCAGTCAAGTATTGATACTAAAGTGTTCACGCAATACAATAGGTTTTATCTGCTGCATTCCGAGACAGTAGTTATAGAATTATGTCGCTCTAGAGTGGAAGCTACGAGACGTGTTCTGGTGCTCGATGCTGGGCTCGAGACTTTCCTCAAGGCTTTGCTCGAGACTATGCTTCACACTGAGCAGCCGAGGCTGTGACTTAGACGGGCACGTAGCGCAGAGAAGCGCAAATCCGCACAGTCTGGCTCTTGATTGGGTGAAGCTGTCTGTAGCTTCCGCTGCAGTGCCACATAATTGTGAAAGCGAGTATGGGACGCTATCATTTGCAAAGTCTGCCCTGTTTGGTCGACAACTGTTCAAAGCATTTGTCATACACTATGAGCACTGCTCGATGGATGGAGGTGTGCTAACGAGTATTCAATGACGTCCGCGGGTAAAATGAGCCGGAGCTGCCACGCCACATCTCCGTCAGGTCCATTTTCGCCGCATTCAAGTCGCGGCAGTGCTCAGACTTCGCTTTGCAACTAAACCACTTTCAGCGTTGAAGCAGTAAAACGTCTTCCAATGCATCACTGCCAACGTAGCCAACAAGGACGAGCCAGTGTTCCACTTGCGCTGGACGAGCACTCGGTTGCTATGGCGACGACATGTTTTATGGGCCGGAGGAAAGTTTCACTAACAGCTCGCCCTCTATTTTTCCAGTTTCGGTTGTCACAGTCAGCAGCGGACACTCACCGGTTACGCTCGAAGTTCGACAAGCGTGAAGACGGCCTACAAATGATGCGGGTCCGAGAACAGACTTTCTGAAAAAAAAAAAGTAATTTGTGGTCTCTCGCTTAAAAATTTCTACTCGGACATTCATACTTTACGCGTAACAACGAGAATAAAGCAATGGTCTAGCAAGAAAATCAACTTAAAAAGAAAGAGAAGTAAACTGCAAAAAAAGAAGACTTCTGTATGATAGCTGTAGCAAAAAAATTTTATCCAGTTTGAGCGTAAGCCGTTTGACGATTCTTAAGACGACAGTCGCGCCACTGTAAGCTTGTGAGAGAGGTAAAGAAACACGCCTCCCTATTACGCGTAGCTACTGTTTATTCTGTGTAAAGCGAAGAGTAAAGAGACATCAAAAAGATGGGGGAAAAAAACTAAATCAAACGTCTTTGTTTTATTGTTATTTATACTCGTGATACTCAGGGACAATTTTCTCGCCCTTTGCTGGACGGGCTGCAGGTCTCACTTTTCGCGCGGCCTTTCAACCACGCGCATACCCGTTTCAACCGTACGTGTAGCTGGATCGATTGAGAGAAAGTAGAGGTACTGTACTTTTACATAGTGCCGGTGAGGCGGAACTCCATAGCTGCTTAATGCATGCTACTGCTGCAAAGCAAAGCACGACAACAGATGCGAAGTGTAATATTGCTACCGTAAATGTTACTGAATACCAGGCTGACCTACGTAGGTATTCATGCATCCGCCAACTCTGCTTATGCTCTGCAGTACTGGTCTGATACGAAATATTGAAGTCAGCAATGCCAAGAAATATAGCCAAGACGAAAAAAAATACATCTTTTTTTAAGCTGAGGCGCGCATCTCATTCATAAGTTGCCAGCTTCGTGATTAAGTAGCCAAACTTGGCAACCTTGTGGTTGTATACTGTTATTGGCTGCGGAAAGTACGGCGGCCTGTTTCAAGGAGGAGGAGGAGGAGGAACTTTAAGCTGTTCACAGTTGCTAACATATTTCCGTATCTTACCTGCCATTAGCTAAAGAGAGAAATAATTATTTTCGACATTCTCGAATATGTGTTTGAGCCTGGACATACGCCTATAGCGTGCTTTTCGAGATGACGAGAGTGATTAACGAAAGGTGACACTCATGCGTAGCACGTACGCACACAGGACACATTAGTAACCAGAACACGCAATAACAGGCGTCTAGAGTATCCGTAGGCATCATGTCCCGTATCCCCAAAGATGTTCTTTCGCTACGCCTGTTCGTAAGAGAAGGTCACAGCCAATCATGATGCTGGACATATAATTAGCAAAGGCAGCCGGCGTATGGGAAAGAGCACTTACGGGCGAAATGCTTTATGAATTCGGCCGCCGGACTAGTATTTCCTGACGACAGCCATGCCTTTCAACGGCGCTGCTCGGTGTTAGCAGGAGCGAGCAACGTCGAGAGTATTGCGCGGCAGCGGAAGGGTGGCGCGATCGCGCGGTAAGGAAAACCTTTCGGAAAGGTCCTTGCATGCCACTCCGTGGATCAGCTGCGCACCTGCTGACGTCCGTAACAGCTACAGGCTAGAGAGCACCGCGAGCATGTAGCGTCAGGGCTGCCTTCTATAGGTTGTGGCGATCTTGTGACGAAACGCCCCTCAACAACGCCCTGCGTGGGTAATGTTACGCCACGCGGCATGAGGCTCTGGAATGTTTTACTTTGTTTCATGTGCACAGTTTGCGCAGTTTTCACGGGTGCTTTTCCGCGCATGGCTCTACACACGCGCGAGCTCACTCGGTTGCGTGGAAACCGTGCGGTGCGTCCTCAAAGCTAGATGACACACACACACATGTCCTGCTACACGCAGGGCTAGCGCTCGCGAGGTTACTGTCGCCCTAGCACTGGTGACCGTCTGCTGGTCAGTCAGAGCAACCAACTAGTCGCCAACATTCATAAGAGATGTAAAATGTTAGAGGTCACATGTCAAAAAAGAGGCCAATATGGGAGTCCTGCACTCGCGTGCAGCTTTCCGATATCAGCCGACGTTTACTGAAGCCGATTGCAGCTTTCTCAGGCCTGCGTGGTTTACTGAATCTAAATGTACACGCGTATTTGTATGTTGCGTACAGTTGCATGCAGAGGCACGTACATTCCACAGCGCGCATTCTAAGTACAGTTCCTAACTCTATCAGTTGCAGTGAACACAGTCTGGAGATCTTGCAAACAGTAAAAATAAATAAATAAATAAATAAATAAATAAATAAATAAATAAATAAATAAATAAATAAATAAATAAATATTCTTATTACCCGGCTTCTTTTGGAGCGCATATTATTGGCTGCATGCTCACCCGAAATCTTCCCCAAGGACACCTCCATACGCCCTGCTATCAAGAGCATCCAGTTTTGGTCGTTGAGGCGCATATCTGCTACCTGTCAAGGGGAAATGATCGATGAGCTCCAGCGAGGGTATAAAAAGAATATCTATCCATGCAGTCGATACGGCCTTATACTGCGCGCAAGAAGGAGCCTGCGAGCTCATTTTGTATGTTACTCTTTCTAACGACGAGCCTAGGTCTAGAAGTACAGAGAACGTATATAACCCAAATATATTTTCGATTCAGGTGCGACGGATCATGACAAGAAAAATTGATACAGATTGCGAGAAAGGTAGAATTGTTGAGACCTTCCTTAGAAAACAATTTTGTGAGAGGCAGTTCCCGCTGGTTTATTGAAAGATATGCTTCGCTGTGACACCGCCATTTTTCTAACGTTCTCAAAGCAAACCAGGAGTATCCTGAGTAATATCACTGGTTTGCGATGTTAGGCCTTCAAACATTGATTCGTCGGGTCATATTCGGGTAATATATTTTGTAAACTCAAGCTACGGGGGGGGGGGGGGGGGGGGGAGTCAAGCCTAGGTTACTACATGAACAATTTCAGCAGAGCGAGAAAACTAATATCTTCCAGCGTATGCGCTGTAACATCATACGCAATAACAGTTTCTTCTTTTCTAACATTGGATTTGTTGCGCTTGCACGTGTTGTTTCATATTTGTGAGAGTTGTGTGGTTGTTGTGTAAGTCAAACTAATCCAGATTGTTTCCAGAACTTGCTTGCATGTATACTCTCTATAAATGCATAATTCAATGCGCAAGATTGCACGCTCGTTCCCACAGTGGTTACTACACCATTAAACTTAAACAGTTGCAAGTTTGATAGCCATGAAACGATAGCATTAACGATGTTTGAACTGGTGACCGACGACAAACAAAGCACAGTGAGATGAATTTTCGGGCAAGGCCTGATTTACGAGGCGATGCGCCTAACTTTATTTGCTTCCTGTTATTCCCATCTGAGGTGATCGATTTCCGCCCCCTTTGGTTTAATCGCGCGTCAACTGGCTTTTGTTAAAGAAAGAAAAACAAAACGTAAGGAAAACGCAGACATACTTACTGGTTACGTCAGCATGACGTCACGCAGCGTTAGGTGCCATGAAAGACATCAGCCAGAAGAGCAGTCTTATGGGCCCTCTTTTGAAACAGTCTAAAGGTCGTCTGTCTAGACCTATCACTGAGCCAATTATCCAATTATAGGTCGGTATCGACAACAATGACGTCGATCGTTGCTGTTTCTGACCTCTTCCACTGCGCTTTCGAGGTCAAAATAATTAACACCTGCTGGAATCGAGCAGCAACTGGCCCGCGCGAACTTGGCGAGCAAGAACTAGGCGGGTGGCTTACTTCTGGCGCTAGTAACCTGTGTTTTGCAGCGACTGTGGTACGACCGATGAAAAGACAGGTGTGCATTTTCACTCTCGGCCAAAAATGAAACTCGATGTAAACCTCAGATGACGAATCGCTTCGCATAAGCCATTTGCAGACCGCGTAAGGTTTTACTATAGCGTTGTTCAAGGTGTGCAGGAAACACCCATTAGGTCATCATGTGCGAATTAACTTTATTATTGATTTATTCATTTATTACTGTTGGGCAGTATAAGTCCAGACGGGAATCCGCCGCGTGTCTTGGGGATTACGCTTTATATTTAGGCCACAACGGCATGTTTTTCTTCGCAGAATCCTTCTGATCGAAAAATACACAAAAATGGGCTGCGCAGCCGCTTGACGCCGTTGAGATTAAGCGTTAGCTTTAGCTTAGCCCTCCTGAAGGACGCCGTCATGAGCGATAAGCGCGTCAGTGAAGTTCCTCCCACGCTGCATGATAAAGCCTTTATTGGTGCTTAACAGGCACTGCGTTTCGTTTTCCCAGTTTTTGTAGTATGTTGGCACTTTTTGTTCGCTTGCTTGCTTGCTTGATTCCGTGTTTGTTTGTTTGCAAATTATAATATTTCCTTTCCTTTCTGCGCACTTATGGCTAATCTTTTGTTAATTTGGGAAATATGCCGCAAGGCTCCTGTAGTAAAATAAGATGAGGAAAAAGGGATAAGAAGAAAACGCAAAACGCATGCAGGCCCTGCGGGATTCAGGTACTGCAGCAACGAGTTTGTTGTCCGTTATCTAACGGGTTGGTCTGCACGCCATTTTTGCCTCTTCGCGTACATAGGTGCACCAGGCGAAGCGCCGTTACTGTCGTCTATTTGTTGTTTTATGTTTTGTGCCACTGAACCCCGAGTGGCAAACCACGAGGAAGAATAACAGCAATAAAAAAAATCAGGTCGATCATCCAAAACTACACTTCTTTTCTTCCTCCTGTGCAAGCTTATAGCTGGGAATCCTCTTTTTCTGCATATACCAGCATCTTGTAGTTCAGCTATAAATGTGCTGCTTCATTACTTAGACCGGATTGAAAAAAAAATATGGGGTTTTACATGCCAAAACCACTTTCTGATTATGAGGCGCGCCGTAGTAGAGGACTCCGGAAATTTCGACCACCTGGGGTTCCTCAACGTGCATCTAAATCTAAGTACACGGGTGTTTTCGCATTTCGCCCCATAGAAATGCGGCCGCCGTGGCCGGGATTCGATCCCGCGACCCCATGGTCAGCAGCCTAATACCATAGCCACTGAGCAACCGCGGCGGGTAGTTAGACCGAATTGTGCAAAAGTGTGCGATTGTGCGACACTGCGCATTGTGTGACGTTTTTTTGTGTGTGTGCCTCTGTATCTGACATTGACACTTGCGGGACAATATGGCGCCTTAGTAGATTCTCTGACAGTGCCTACACAGTCTGCTTTTGTTTGTCCGTATACCTGCTATGATTATTTTCCCTTCTGTCATCTTCCGTGCCCCCCCCCCCCCTTTTTTTTTTCATTTCACCAGTGCAGGGTGGTCGACAGGAGACATCCTCTACATCCCCCGCCTTTCCTTTCTTTTTGCCTTTCTCCCTCGTCCTCGTGGAGCGCTTTCGGGCGGCTTATTAACGCTTCGGCCGCACTTACACGTTGCCTCCTTTCAGCGTTGCTCCACGAGTTGCCCGCGCACGAGACGCCATACGCAACGGGATCCGCTTAGTCGGGACGCGCGCTTCACTTAATGTACACTGCTCGAAGGGTAACAATGCGGCTCACTCGATATCCCGGAAGCAACAAGAGCATTATAACGAGCAGTTCCCGGCTGTTCAAGCATTGGCTGCAAAGAATGCAGGTTCGCGTTTCACAATTCCCCCTACGTCCCGTCGCATCAAGAAGCAAAGGAAACCAGGGATCAAGGCTTCATCCTTCGAAGCCCGTGCAATGATCAAAAGAGCCAAGTCCTGAGACACCGATAAGGTCGCCGAGAGTGGCAGTTCCCTGTTTGGTCGTTCTAAAGGGACACTAGAGGAAACTGTTAAGTCGATCTAAATTGAGAGATTATTCGTCTAGAAGTATATTATTGCTATATGTGTGCCAGCATATCACTTTGTTGCGTAGAAAATTGCCGCGGAATGTCACGCTACTGCTCTTCAATTTGAACCATCCGCGTCGAAACGAACGAATTGACGCCATCGCCACGCGACCTCAATCTAGGCTGCTTTCTGCAAATCAGACAGTGTTGTCGTCACTTGAGAGGTGCCACTGTCTACAGCAGGTGGCGCCACTTGGATTTTCCATTTTCGTCTTTTTGCCGCTTACAAATGCTCCGCTTTCTTTACGAATAACGATTTCATCGTTACAGAAGCCTAATGTTTCAAGCTGTCTGGACTTATTCTTTTTCTTTAGCGTCCCTTTAGGTGCAGCATCGACGCCGAGCAGCCAGTCACCGCCGTCTAAACAGTTTCTGGAATAAAACTCCGCGTAACGCTGCAGGCGACCACGGGAGTGATTGCAGATTCAACGCAACCTCTCTGAAAAAATCGAACTTTCTGATTAGCCTATCAATGACCATTGAATACGTGAGCCCGACGCAGCCCCTCGTGGTACATCATCTAGCAGCTGAAAGCATGTTCCGCGATTGTTACGCGGATCCATACGCCATTTGTGCATATTTCATTAATTCATTGGGTGACAAGGTCCGCAACTTTGGCGGCGCCGTGCACAGGCTCAACGATAATGAGCATAGTAGCACCGGAGCTCCATGAGTCGGGCTTCTTGTGACTTCGCTATGAGCCACACACATGCGAAAACTTGGGCGCGTTTGTGAAAAAGGGCGCTATTCTGTTACATCATCCGATACCAACTAGCCCGATCTCTAACAGTGTTTAGCTATGCATGACATTGACAAATTCTGCTATCTTGTAAAAAAATTTTCATCATGTCAGTTATCATTGGCTCATAGAACTGCTACGGCCTCTCTGATTGGCCCAAAATGCCAACGTGGTGGCATTTTACAGCGCAGAGAATAGCACGCTATGTCACGTTCCTGCGCAGCCAATTGAACGGGAGTATAGCTCTGTAAGCCTGCTCTCGTCTGGATTAATTTATGACGAAACATTTTTAGCGCAGAGCAGCCAGGGACACAAAAGGTAGAAGAGAGGCACAGAGCGTCTGCACCTGTCGTGTCCCATTTGTGTCCATGGTTTCATCGCGCTTAAAAAGTTTGGTCATGGAATACCAACTAGCTAGAATGGCTCACATTGGATTAATTTATTACGCCCTTCGGCTACCGAAGCGTCCACGCTGCTGAAAACTGGCACGATGCTGCTGGAAGAACAATTCCAATATCAGGTGACTCTTGCAGCTTAACCACAGCCTAGTCATCCAGTCAACAACTGGATCACGATGTACTCAATGGACCGTTCTATTCAAAACTACTACCATGTCTCGGGGCACTGCACTTTTTTATTATATTTACGTATATATATTATTCTCCCGATTCAAGAAGATATATACGCACCTGTGCACACAGTCTGCGTGGACGGAGCACGTTGTGTGCCGAAAGGAGACAACGCAGATGAATAGTGGGAGAGAGAGCGAGGGAGCGAACGGCTCATGATGCATCGTGGATTGTTTACGCAGCCCGTACACCTGAGAATGCTTATAAGCGCGAGGCGGAGACCCTGATAGCTGTCGCCACAAATATCTGTCGCTACATGGGACGCGCCACGCCGGACAAACTGTCAGGGCAAATTGATCGTATCGGCGAAGGTGATCGATTAAGATGGGGGCTCTGCGCGCAGCGGTGATTGCTTATTCATGGCCAAAGAATTACGTGGTTGCAGATAGGTAGCAACAAACTCTGTCAATAAATAAATAAATAAATAAATAAATAAATAAATAAATAAATAAATAAATAAATAAATAAATAAATGAGTGCGTGTGTGTGTCGGTGAGTGAGTGAGTCAGTTAATCAGTTAGTCAATCAATCGGCCGGTCATCGGAGTCCATATTAAAGAAAAAGTATATCTTACGCAAACTTCTTAACACAAAATTACAGCCAATATTAATAGCGATATATAATATCCAGAGATATTATTAGCGAAAGTGGGCAAAGGGCCTTTCCGAACGAAAAGCTTTGTAAATTCGGCCCCCGAGTACTTTGGACAGTAATGTAGCTCGAATACAAGCTGAACACAGGCGCACCACCAACATTTAACAATGATAGCACAGAGAACGTACTCGATGAATGAATGAAGTAATTATTGACCTTGTTACTGTCGCACACTTATTTAAATAATATGTCACTTGAACACGGGCCCCAAATGCAGAGTTGAATAATGGGGATTAAGTCTGGAACACCTCATTTGCACTCAGCTATCTTCATCGGTACCTTAGCGAACGCCCTCCAACGAGCGCTCGACATTCTCGCCTTTCCGCGGCTCAGGAAGCGCTGCTTTGTTTGCTTTTTGCCTTCAGTACAGTGAACGAGAACGCGCCCTTATAATGTGGTTTCCACATACACGTGCGCGGCGAGGAAAGTCAATAAGGGCAACGCGACGAACCTGTCGTCTCGACCCGGGCTCGATAAAAACATACACGCTTACGTGGACGTGACGCGCGCGCTTCTCGTTTATGACGTCAGCAGCTGCCCTGTTGCTCTCCGTAAAGCTCTGGCAGACAGTTTATTAGGCTTGTCAGAGCGGATGCCGTTGAGCGGACGCCGTTGTCCGAGGTACCCTCAAAATAGGGCTTACTTTGCGGGATGAGTGAAAAATTTGGGTCATGTTCATGTGTTGAAGCTACCAATTCTTTGGCGATTGAACTCTGAATATAGGTGCCATTTTATTTACGGCAAAACCGTAAACAGACGTGTATGCACGTACACGTCCGTTCATTCTCTGTAAAAGCAATTTCACAGTGCACACGGACGCAGGACGGTTTTGTTAAGCAAACAAAGATTTCGCCTAATTAGCATCAGTGCGTTAAGGCTATACGTTGGGAAAATTCAGATAACGCTATCTGGTTTCCGCACATATACAGTACGACATAATATTTGCAGGAGCGCTGAGGGATTCGACGCCCTGGAGGATAAATGTACAATGGAGCTCTCTACATGTACAAACACTCCCACGTTTTTGACATTGCGAGTCATTGCGAGAAGGTGGTTTGCCACACATAAGACTATCACCTGTAAGCGCCTTTCGGAAGTTGTCTATGACGGTCGTCCCCTTAAAGGCCGTCGCCATGTGCACGTGAGTTGACTACAAAGAGGGTGGATGGCGAAATTTCTGCGCACACTTCATTCTGCGATGTTCGAGCAGCACGAAATGCGGTGAGCTGCGGTTGCCGCAGCAAATGTTGTTCATTATGGCAAGATGCAAGGCGTGCGCATTATATTCGTCTCAGACAACTCTGTCGCAACATAGCGGAAAAGTACTTTTGTACCTTGCGGGATGTGGCAGGGGAGAGAAAGACCATGGTCTTTTATTCTTTCTTCTTTTCGTTGTAATTTGAAGAAGGCTTGAGGAAGCCTTTGAACTTATTCTTTTTCCTTTCCCTTTTTAAAATGTGAGAGAAGTCTTTGTCAAGTGCAAACAACGCCTTTTGCCTGCCACGCTGTCGTAGTGATAAGAATGCTTCTATTTGGAAGGCTCTTTGACGCATAGAGTTTCCTACAATAATCACCAGAGGGAACTGTGGCGCTGCAATCGTTCAGCCACCAAGGGAATGACGGGAAGTACATGGATTTGTCTGACCTTTGTTCTTGTGGATTCATACGTTCTTGTGGCTTCGTTTATTACACTTTTCATGCTTTGATTGTCGTAAATTTCAGAGCAATCTATGCTTTTAGAAGTGCAGAAGACGCTGTGAAAACGCACAACGGCTACCAATTGCAACGGTTCAGCTTGTCGAGGTGGCCAAATCGAAGTGCGCCAAGCGTCTCAAGGCACTGGCTTCCCCGCGATAGATTCAGAAGGGCGTTTTGTGTCACCTGTCAATGCATGCGTTCGTGGTCTAATGGTCTCAATATTGGGCTTCTGTGCTAGAGGCTCTGTGTTCGAATCCTGACATCGGACAATTTTAATAATGCTAAATGCGAAGCATTTCTTAGCGGACATTTGCCACTTTGACAGTATCTATCTGGCCGCCTACTTCATGGTGCTCTCGTGGCCGTTTCGTTAACTTGGTATGTACCAAAATCGGCATACTATGACAACAATCTATGGCGAACATAAATGCCTTGACATTTATGGTAAAACATGGTCTTGAAATGCATGTCATGTAGGTCATGAAACAGCCGCCTACACCTTGGTGCTCTCATGGTCGTTTCGTTAACATGGTATGTACCAAAATTGACATCATATGGCAAGAGTGTATGACGAACAAAGAAAATAGGTCAATGTCATGACATGCATGTCGTGTAGGTTGTGAAACAACCGTCTACGTCTTGGTGCTCCCTGGTCATTTCGTTAACTTGGTAGGTTCCCCGCACACTGCTTCGGATAACTTCGATTCCCACAAGGCGTGGGATCAAGCGGCTTTTCTTCTTTAATTATTTATGGTGCTTTGCTTTGTTGAAAATTATGAGTTTACAAAGTCACGAAGCCGTTGGAAGCCATAAGTGGCAGGCTACCCTAATCTTTGACTTGGATGTCTCTTAGTGACACTCGCACCTCGGCGTTGGTGTTCCTATAAGGTTAAGCGAACGAACGTCTTTCCCCTGTCACCAAATGCGGGCGAAGAGCGAGGGAGGGCGAGAAGGAAGCGCCGCCTGCTCCACCTGGCGGGGTGCAGGCCCTCAGCGAGCGGCGCACGAAGCGCACCTTAGACGTCAGAGCATGTAACGAGAGAGCGCGCGCAGCTGTTGTGAGCGCCGGGAGAGAAGTGAGAGAGGAGGGAGTGACGTCACATCCGCTCTGCTAGGCAGATATTCAGTCTATGCCAGGAAACTGTTTTGCATTAAGTAGCCGGCTAACAATTATAATGCCTCAGTGCAGAACCAACGCATACAAGCTGTCCTTCTTTCCAAGAACGATAGCCGACTGGAACAAGTTACCTTACGATGCGGCCCCCTTATCATCACCCGATGCATTTTTTTTTAGCAATCAGTTCTAGCCAATAAGTTTTATGTGCTCGGTTTTTCACTGGTATGATTTTGATGCTTTATTTCCGGATTTGAATGTCACGCGTTCTCGTCTTGTTGTGTTTGTTCCTGATTTGCTTCGCAGTAGCATTACTGTGTCCCTATGTGGTTCTCTGTTGTAGTTGGTACTGTTGTTGTTTTCTTGACAGACCATTAACATGTAAACGTTATGTACCCACTCTTGCTATGGCTACTAAAAGGCGGCCGGCAGGATTGAATAAATAAAAGAATATCATGCTATCTTCTTGGGTGTGTGGCGTCACTACTACCGCCTTTTACTACCTGGCTTTAAGGAATTTCGCCTAAGTTGTGCCCACGTAGAGGATTTCTAAAGTCTACGATTCTGTACTTCGGTTGGCGGTAATCAGTGATTCCTAATGAATTCTAATTATTCCAGACGCTTCAGTAACTCTACTTGTAACTAAACTTATGCTCTGGTATCATGTCTGCAACGAAACCCACGAACTTATTTTGAATTTCGTCCCCGGTCGCCTCAGGAGGTGAACCGGAAGCGCTGCATAAGAAACAAGAGCGTCGCACGATGCTCGTGCCAGTTTAGGCAAATCCATGTGCTTCCCACAATTCCCATGCTGGCTGATTAACCGCCCCTATTGCAGCTCCCATAGACAATAGTGCCTGAGTTCTCTCCAGTAATTATCGTGTGCAATTCTATGGTTTGACAATCTCCAGTTAGCGATGCGCAAACTTCTGCCCACGCAGTTCTACGACAAAATTCAGTGATTAGCTAGACGTTCTGTAACTGTGAGCACACACTAAAATTCCAGGATAACCTTCTTCGCCAAATTTAGAGACAACGTGACGAGTAACAAGTAAGCCCTCAATCGCCGTCTAAAAGCGCTAATGCGTTGTGCTGAAAACGCTTTGTATTTGATCTGAATACTCTTCAGAAAGTGGCAAGAAACTGAAGGGTAAAGAAGCCGTATACAGTATACCACAGTATACATTCAATCATTCAAAGCGTTCAATCACGACTTGGTGTGGTTTTACGGCGGAAGTGGAAAAATAGACCTGGTTAAGAATAAATAGGAGTTTGTGCTGTGCAGTCGGATTTCTTGCTTTGAACCGCTGTTCCTCATTTTTGTTGTTGCTGTTGTTATCACTCGGAAAGCAGAAGTAAAGTTCCTTTGACTTTTACTGTCAGTGTCTTGCAGTCAGGTCTGATTAGTATCTACAATTAATGTTTCTTCATATAAGAGTCTGATATTGAAGCGCAGTGATACTACTTTCCTAAGCTCGGAATGCTTCCACAGACATCAGTTCGCATGGGTCAAATAATAATAATAATAATAATAATAATAATAATAATAATAATAATAATAATAATAATAATAATAATAATAATAATAATAATAATAATAATAATAATAATAATAATAATAATGGTGATGATGATGATGAAAGGGTCATATCACATATAATGACGTTATTTAGCAATCGATACAACTGAGCCCGTAATACTCAACATATGCAAGTTTTCAAGCCTTCTTTCATTTAAAGTTTAATAGAGACTCCTCATTTATGCAACACTTGAATAATTGCACCAGTTGCTGTTTCTAATGGCTGCAGACTTTTTACATATGCAAAACATAATCTGAAGCGTAGGTCTACTAAGCTGAACAGTTGCACTCCAGATCTAAGAGAGAATAGAGTACTATGAGGCCAAACTTTAATCTAGCACTAATGAAGGTCCTTATTACTCAATACCACTGTATAAAACGTCGTGTTATCACGAAGAACAAAGGACTGCATCTTCATCACGAGCACGCGCACCGACTTAGTTATTCATATTCCATGAGTAATGTAAGGCGTCCGGCAAGTGTAAAGATGAAAATCCCTCATTAGGCGCCCCATATAATCCTTGCAACAGAATTATAATAATAAACGCTGCTCCTGCATGCATCGTAAACGTACATTGTTCATTGTTTTCATTCTACTTAGTTTGTAGGCATAATGTAGCATGTTTTGCTTTAGTAAACGAATTCCTCATCGTCCTATACGAGCCCTGTGTAACCGCGTTGTTCGGCATGATAACCACTGGCAGGAGAATGAGTTCCGGCGTCTGCTAACGTCTAATTCTCTTTCTCTATGCCTCCTTTTGAAACATGTCTTCTATCTTTCTCTCTCTCTCTCTCGCCTGCCATCTCGTGTTTCTTTTCTGGAATAAAAAAGAGGAGAAGGTGCTTCATGAAGCTCTAGTTTTCGATACAGCGACGCGGCTTCATTAAACCTAGAGCACCACGCAGCGCATGAAATATGCATCGCAACAGTCTATTTTCATGTCCCTGAAAGGCTTGCGATAATATGACAGCGTTTCTGAACCGTTGAAACTTGAACACAGCGAGCCGCTTCATGAAAGTGCCAGCAGTGGTCACAATAAGGCAACAACGCTGAATGGAGGCGCGAGGGTGGGAGGGAGTTTTAAAAGTAGAAGGGGCGGCACGTATTTTGTCCTAATATTTATATTGAGAGGCATTCATGGCAGCGCTGTTGCTTCTTTGTTACGTTTGATGTCAAGGCTCGCAAACTCGCAGAATACAAAAGCCGAAGTTTCATCTTTTTGTTGTTGCCACCTTGCCGCTACCGCGCCACACGGATCTTGATTAGCAGATGAAATTGCAAGCAGCCTCTCGTGAGGCGATTACCGTATATACACAGTTTAAAGTTGGCGTCGTCGTGAGCTTCACACTTCGTGATAAAAAAAAAAGGAAGAAATGCTGCGGTTTTGCGTGCCAGACTTCGTGACAGTAAGCTTTCGTGATAGAGAGCTTTAGTCCGAAGATCACGACACTGTCCTTAGCGAGACACTATAATTTCCCTGCTAGCGCGGCATGTGTGTGCTCGTTAGTTGTGTAGCTTAGTTCGTGTGTACTGTGTATGAATGGCTCATTTAATTCATCCCGCTTGTCATCTAGAGCAGCATGCTAGGCGTATGGACAGGCAAACATCTCCAGCAGCAATTAAAGATTGCCTCTCTTCCTAGGTGCTGCTCACAGTAATTTGCACTTACTGCACCGACTCTGAACCAGACGTCACGTGGGAATGCAGAAACTGCGGAAGAGCCGTCCCTTGCAAAGTTTCCTCAAACTGCAGCAGCATGTCGTGGGGTTCCGCGTTTACTCGCCGGCAGAGGATTAGTAGCCTGGCGTCCCGTCTCCATGCAGAGCTCAAACAAACTTGCCTTCGTCGTCGTCGTCGTCGTCGTCTATGTTGTTGTTGTTTATTCATTTGTTTATTTCACTCAGTTGTGCACATCATTAGACGTGGCAGAGTTAAACTAATGCTTTGTACTAGCACCAGTGTGTTCCACCATCAGAAACATGTGAGTTCGAAACTTGGCGGCCAACAATTAATCACGAAAACATATATAAACACCACACATACACAAACAAATATAAGCAGGCCAGGCACGTACCCAGGATTTTTTTTCGGGGGGGGGCCCACCACCTTCATCATCATCATCATCATCATCATCGTCGTCGTCGTCGTCGTCGTCATCATCATCATCAGCCTGTTTTAAGTCCACTGCAGAACGAAGGCCTCTCCCTGCGATCTCCAATTACCCCTGTCCTGCGCCAACCGATTTCAACTAGCGCCCGCGAATTTCCTAATTTCATCGCTCCACCTAGTCTTTTGTCATCCTCGATTGCGTTTTCCTTCTCTTGGTACCCATTCTGCAACCCTAATGGTCCAACGGTTATCTAACCAGCGCATTATATGACTTGCCCAGCTCCATTTTTTCCTCTTGATGTCAATTAGAATATCGTCTATACCCGTTTGCTCTCTGATCCAAACAGCTGTCTTTCTGTATCTTACTGTTATGCCTAGCAATCTTCGTTCCATCGCTCTTTGCGTGGTCCTTGCTCTCAAACATCTTTGTCAGTCTCCGACTCTCTGCCCCATATGTCAGCATTGGCAAAATGCACTGATTGCACATCTTACTTTTCAATGATAATGGCAAGCTTCCAGTCAGGAGCTGGCAATGTCTGCCGTATGCGATCCAACCCATTTTTATTCTAAATTAAGCGCTAATAATTTTACTTTTTTTGTGGTTACCGCCTTATTTGGGTAACAGGAAAAGTTTGAAGTACGGATTATTTGCAGCCTCGTGGAGGAACAGTGGCTGGTTGTAATGAGGGCGTGGGCGAGGCTTCACTGTAGACTTAAGGTGTCTCCGACTATAGTAGCATTTTTATATTAGCTCTGGAAGAATTACAGCGAAATATATATTTGCGGAACAATCACAGTTCTTTTGGATTCCTCGTTTACTGCTCCAAGTGCGAAAACGACTCGTGTTGTTATTTGGGAAGTTGCGTACCGCTGTGTGGCCGCCAGTCCCATAAAACCGCGTAGAGCGCAGCATACTGCGATTGTAGACGTACTGCGCCCACCGCGAAAGGTTAGAAAAACACCCACATAAGCACAATAGAGAAGTGGCTACGTGAGGCGGTTCGACCGATAACTGTAGAAGCGTCATTCAAAACACGTAATTGTTCTCCGCTTTCGACGGCGTTTTCTCTACTTCCTATTTAAATAAAAAGATGTTGATCCATAAACATTTTATGAAGCAACGGTTATATTTGTTAGATTTGTTGTTAAATTCGCTTTTCCTTGCAGTTTGGTTGTTGCCTTGGCTCTCTCCCTTAGTAGATCGCTTGATTTCTCAACTCCTTGCGATTTTTGTTTCCAGTTGCCAATTTTGCACGAAAAGTGCTATAAATTAGGAAAAAACCAGACGAGGTAATGGGCGACAGTCATCTTGATTATGGGTTTGAGGGTTATTGCAGGTTTTCGTGATGGAGGCTGTTTCACATTATTTTATTTCACACCTTATCTAATCCATATCACGTGTATATTATTCCGGGCATCTGCCAGCGTCGCGACGAGCTGTCATTCAAGGAAATAATGAATCAAAAGGAAAAGTTAAACGCAATTGGCGTTTTCTCCTCCCGCACCTCGTTCCACGAGAGTACAGACCAGCTGACTAACAGCCGCATCCCTCTCCTGGTCCCAGGATGAGCCTAAACAAAGAAGGTTGAACTAACAAAAGCAACAGCTATGCGCGTGACAGTTGAATGGATGGTGACAAATGAACGCATCTCGAGTTAATCTCGCGGGCGCCGAATCTATGAGAAAACTGGTCTTCACATCCCAAGAGATGCTGATAACTACCGCCATCCAAAAGGAGTGAAAAGGGCAGCATAATGCTGACCGATGAATAGCTGCCAAGTCTCAACATTGATCTGGCAGCGCTTTAGGAATGTGTGAGGAGTGGTGGCGTTAGTGGGGAGGGGGGGGGCTATGCCATATGATTTCGGGGGGGGGGGGGGCCCGGCCCCCCCCGGGGCCCCCCCCCTGGTTACGTGCCTGAAGCAGGCTATAGCTATTGCCTCCAGAAAGGGACACCACGCGCCTCAAGACCAAAATTAGGAAGGCGCCCTACAACACATCGTTCTTGAATTTGGTTATGTGTTGATAACTGGCTCTCCAAATTAAAACGTGCAACTTGGTCTCCCTAAGTATGCTGCAAACTCTGTGCTGTATCTAGAAGCAAACTTACCAGATTTAGCATTGAGATTTCGGTTACTAACAGTAAAACCTTCTTTAGAGCATACTAACATGTTCCCGGGACAAGTTATCCGGTGTTTGTCCCACAACCGGCGCTATTTTCTTAAAAAATATTATGTGGGTAAGATACAAGCTTCCTCAGCTAATGTCTACGCAGAGTCTTTTAGCAAAGATAAACGTTAACCTACGATCACTTCAATGTGTCACTTTAATAAAAGGATGTAATGCTTATAACTAATGAATGAGTATATGGAATATTTTCTCTCGTGCAAGGTAGTGTCCACGGACACCTCAC
Source organism: Dermacentor albipictus (assembly GCF_038994185.2). Classification (NCBI taxonomy): domain Eukaryota; kingdom Metazoa; phylum Arthropoda; class Arachnida; order Ixodida; family Ixodidae; genus Dermacentor; species Dermacentor albipictus. The sequence goes on from NC_091823.1 coordinate 19,204,798, forward strand.
AGAAAGACGAGAAATTGGCGATAGGCATTTGCTCAGAAACAGTATCGTGGAACTTTGCTATCCATTTTCTGAATTATACTTCAATCTATGTGGCCGAATTAATGGCCAATTCCTGGCCATTTCATTGATCCTATGCAAAATTCCCAACAACGTGTCACACAATATTGTTCGCAGACTACCTGTTAGTTATCGTGTGGTTAGAAAGCACAAGTAATTCACTACTGCACCGGTCACTACACTTTCTCATTCTACATCACGTTAAAAGAAATTCAGTTTTCTTTGGATACCTGGTCATTGTGGACTAGCTCTTAATGAGATTAAAGACAGCGTGGCAAAGGCAGTGCTTGGTTGCACATTAAGTTCCTTTATGCCCAACCTTATCACCACCACCACTCCCCCCACTGGCGGTGACGAGATTCCGAGGACAACAAGTCCTAGGTTGGAGAAATGAGCCTCTCCTTGCTGCGCCGATTTATGGACATTTAGCATTCCCCTAGAATGTCCGGTCGGGTTTCTCTCAGCAATGCGAAGTTTCGATTTCCGTGTTACGATGTCGAAAACCGCAATTAAATCTTTACGTGACTAGGTGTGAGTTCTCACCATCGAACCTTTGTGCATAATTGGGGGGAGGGGGGGGGTGTATAGAATCACTGGACTATTTCCTCCTCTATTGCAAAAAAAAAAAATATAATTCCGAAAGAAAGGCCAGCGTCACCACTCCCTCGTTTAAGTGGCGGGAGATTTGAATTTCGAAAAAGGTATTCGAATCCCTCAGATGCAATTTTCTCGTAGACTAAGTCTTTTCTCGGAACGAAACAAGCGTTGCGAGGTTTCCGTATTGATATTTAAACAGTGCTCCTCGACTTAGTATATGCCTTTAGTTAAACAAACACAAACAAACCGCGGACAATATATAGCGGTAGGGGGCGGCGTTCTCGAAGTCTATCGTGAAGCCCCGTAGATAGCAGGAACCTTAGTAGCGCGAATAAGGCCCTCTACAGGATGGTCTTTCGGAGCACTGGCTTAGAGCTTTCAGTTCTGATAGTGGACGATTGTCCAATTAGTCCGTCACTCTACACATCACTTAGCTCTCGGCGCAATAGCGCGGGCAGACGCGGATAGAGTGTGCAAGCATATCATCACAGGTACATATGTCACACGTGGGGCTGTTAGTTATTCCAATAGAAGAGTTTGTATATGCTACGCCTAGCCACATATGGTACAACATGCTCTCGTAGTAACCCAGGCGGCAGATGCATCTGTATATCCAGAGAAAACGAACGCAAACGACACATGGAGAAAACGTTGGAATCCCACAGGGGCACAGTACATTCACGGGACATCAATCGCAGCTAGGCAGCAGCGTCTGTTCGCGAAAGCGAAACCAAGACACGTTGACTATTTTCACGCGCAGATCAGGCGGCTTTGTCAGCGTGGTCATTCCCGCTGATGTTGCAATGTCCTAGAAACCATCGAAAAATTATGTTGTGTCCGTTACGCTCGGACTGTGCTGCATGTACCGGGCAGGCATGCGACTCTTCTTTATTATTAATGAAATCAAGTACAGCAAGTAGTGTCGCAAGCTCTGCACTCATCGATGTGATTTCACACGAAGTTTTCAACTTTATTTCTTCAGTTCAGAGTGAAAATGTGGCATTATGAATCGATTCGATGAATTACAATTATGAGATCGTTCTTCTAGGATGTCCACCGCAACGGTTGCCTTCACCTCACTGCACGGTTTTACAGTGGGATAGACTACACGCAGCTGAGAGAAACAAAGAGGATCCTGTGGGATTCCTCGCGCCCCCAGTTGCCGACCACGAACGCGCGCGGACGCGAGTGCATTCGCTATTATTACTGCCGCCGCAGTCGTCTTTCCATTTCGCACCGCCATCCTTCTCCTGTGACGCTCGCCCGAATTGCGCCTTCGTTTCGCTTTTTCCAGAGCCAGAGCACGCTCCAGCTCTTGCTGCCGGGGCGCCGCATCGCAGCCGCTGACCCTGAAAGATTAAACGTGCTAGCACAGTGGATGCACGCTCCTTCTCGTACCCGGCGCGTCCGCGCTCATTTGGGAGCAGAGGACGGCGAGCCTTGAATGAGTTATAACCGCCGCACAACGACGACGGCGACGATGCTCGCGGTTCCATCGCGGTGATGGCTTTCCGCGTCGAGTCCTTCCCGCGCGCTCGGCGAGGACCGGTGGGGCGAGCAGATAATGACGCCCGCGCCGAAAGCGATCGGCGTGAGCACGCGCTCGCATTCCGGTCGCCGGAGAAATCACACTGCAGGCCGAATTTAATTTGGGTCTCGTTATAAGCTCCATCCGTAACGCGAGTCAAACACGAGCTCTGCGGTCGGATTTCAAATCCGCCATATGTGAGCGAGACAGCTATATTCTTGCGGCAAGAAAAACACTGCATTCTAAACGATGGTCGTGGCGCTGTCAAGCTGTCACTCGGAAATTCAATACATTATGAACGGATACGTACGATAGAGTGCATAGGGTTTAGAGAAGAGCAACACATCCGAAACTTTGTAAATTGATATTTTTAAGGTCACGGAAGGCAGCCCATCTCGGCCCTTAATAAAAAATAATAATAAGCATAATAATAAATCTTCCGACGCTGCAACTGTTCGTACGAGCAGGTAATAGCCGGGCATGGTGGCGGATTTATCATTAGCCCAAGTGACCGACCAATGGTAAGAAGCTCTTAAGAACGAGAGGCTTTGTGAATTCGGTTTCTGTTTACAGACGCAGAGTGCCCGAGATAGATAGGTTTTGCGGTAGTGACTATGAGTTTGATCAACTACCGCTCTCTTGACATGTCGCGGTTTTAATCATATGACGTCCTTCTGTTTCGACTCCGCAGTTTTTTCCTGCGCAGTATTACGGGGAATGCCGATGTAAAGCGACGTGGGGTGGAACGTAATGTAATGGCGCCTCGTAGAACTGAGACCGACTGGTGTCGAACCGCTGCGGGCAGGGAGACCACACACTGCACCAAGTTGGAATTTGTTCCACTTTACAAGTCACCGGCCTTCAAGTGTACCACGTCAATTATTTCAGTTGTACAAGCAGTTTAGAAGAGTATAATCATAATACTAGTTCATAAGAAGGGAGACGTTAAAGAATATAATGATTATAGACTCACTAACTTGCGTTCGGCAACCCGATGTGGTTGCTTAGTGGCTGTGGTGTTGGGCTGCTAAGCGCGAGGTCGCGAGATCGAATCCCGTTCATGGCGGCAGCATTTCGATGGGGGCGAAAACACCAGTGTACTTAGATTTAGGTGCACGTCAAATAATCCCAGGTGTTCGGAATTATTCCGAAGTACCCCACTTCGGCGTGCTTCATAATCAGATCGAGCCATCGATGAAGAGGTTTTGGCACGTAAAATCTCATATTTTAATTTGCGTTTGGCATATTAAAAAATATTCGTTACGGTTACGCATTCCCAAGAGAACCAGCACAATGCTCGACTTTAAGCAATATTCAACAAAGGATCATTCACGTCAACAATGGATCATATTTATTCAAACTGATATGCCTATGGAACATAACTAACTTCTCTGTATGAACTTCATAGATTACGATGATGTCCTCAATGCAGTAGAAATCTCGAAAGAACGTTTTCTTTCTTTAAAACTTTTTTTTCAGTGTTCCATAGCTTACAAACCACATTATCTACACTGCCGTGTTTATTTGGTTCTTGCGACGACATACGGCTTGTAGGGGTTGGGGACGGACTTCGGGATGAAAACAAACTTGGGAGTATTTATTTTACATTATATACAGAGAGGTGAGAGACAAGTAACAGTTGTACAGTCATTACGGGCCGGCAGCAACTCGGACGCTGCGGCCCCAGAATGCTCTGGTATCTCTGGAATGCTTCTTATAAACCCTTCGTGCACTGGAAGTCGCGTCATGTTTGACCAATGGGAGAGTCCGCTCAGATGACGCCATTTTCGGCCAATGGTTGGCGCCCGCGCCGCGGTGCCACACCAGGCGGAGAGAGTCGCCGCTTGGTCCCCCTTGCTTGATCGCCGTCACAAAAGCCAGGTGGGGGCGACGCTGCCAGGCCTTCCCGGTACATCGCAGCCGTCTTGTTTCGGGACCCACTTTCCTTGTAACAATGCCGGGCTATCCCTTCGTTTTCTGGAAAACTCAAGCATTGAATAGCTCCACCGGCGGCGTACGAACTTGTTCGCACGTGAACTTGTTGGCTCGAGCGCTCCTCTGGAATGTGCTGCGATTCGATGTGGTCCGGGGGAACTCGTAGTAGGCGCAGGAAACAGCCCCATATCTAACAGGCTTTTGTCGAAAGTCCTTTGCCAACCTAACATGCCAGCAGATGCCAGCAAGCCAACCTAACATGCCAGCAGCGTAGAGATGACGAGAGTAGTTACAATGCCTACAAGGGACGCTACAATCCGCCACGATGATGAAAAGAAATTGCAGTGCAGAGCAGCTAATTTCTCGATGCAGAGAAATATCCATAAGGCACCTAAGCTGGTGAGCAAAAGTTCGCCAGAGGTTTGGTGGTCGCATCCAAATCTTGTCAAGAACCGAGGACAAAGGAGGAATTCATCGGGCACAGTCGCGTCACCGTTACGTTCAACTAGCGCACTTCCCGCCGACTATTGTACTTCCTTAAGTGTGCTGGCCTTTCTTTCTTGCGTACATGAATGTCCCGGGGGAGTTGCTAATCATGTCCTGCATTTACCTCAATTTGTCGTTCATTGAGGCTCTGTTCGCGAAATATTGACGCCTTAGAGATTCTCTAGCACTAATCTATCACTTTAGCTTGACTTTATATTTGCCCTTAGTGTCCCTTTAAAACAAAAGCGTCTTCTTCAGGGGTTCACAATCAACTTCCTGTAACGGATGTGACGTCGGCGCGAACGCGTAAAATATCGTCTGTCTTGAGTGCTCTTGACTAAGGTCCCTCTATAATTTCCAAGGTAGCGACATGTGCCGCGCGCGCCACCTAGGAAGTTCCTGTAGCAGACGGCGCCTACGCTAAACCGCGGCGCCGCGGCATTCGGGAGGTGAAAAAATATCTGCATACGCGCGGAAATAAAACCTACTGGTGCCTGACTGTGGCGAAAAACGAAAGAAGGACCCAAACTGCTAAATTTAGTCCTTTAATTTCAAATCAGTGCTCCAAGAAAATAGCTCAAGAGAGCGTAATGAGGGCTTGATCACCTCGATTCCGCGTGTTTACATTTCGTTCGTTTGCGCTCAATCACCGCGCGAGCCTTGGTGATTGCTTACGCTTAATCCCGTATTATCTGTGAAATATTTTGCATGTAAGTGTGCTGCGTACACATAGCGGTTGCATTGAACGAAGAAGACGTGTAAAAATGAAGGCTGACAGTCGCTTGGACCGGAAAACTTTCGACATAACGTCGCTCAAGCGTGCGATTCTCAAAGCGCGCGACCCTCACGGTAACTAAACAACATACTGTGTGTTTGTGGAAACGAGTGCGCCAACAGTCTTCTTGTCGCTGAGTGTGTCTGTCGTGTAGCGATTACACGACGACTGCTGTGTCTTGTGGTTCAATGCTACGAGCCAGTGCAACTGTCGTGACATGATGAAGAGGCGGTATGGATGGTGTCAGCGTGTCTCCTCGATCGTGTTCGGGCTGCCAGCGCGATCTGATCTCGCGGCACACCAACATCGAGCGTAGTGTGTGCGTGCGTGTGAATGGCGACGTCGCACTGTTCTCGTGAACCGTGCGACGTCGCCGCGTAAACTCGAATCATGACGCGCATTGTTGTGTTTATCCCTTTTCGCCTCCGTGCACCGCTAAAGCCCCGTAAGAATTAGAGGGCCCTTATACGAAACGCACCTGGATTGACCCAGCTATTACTGCACTGTGTTTTGCTAGCAATCCGTGTATCGCTTGTGGCGTTTTTCTTATGTTCATTTGCAGTTGTGTGTTTTTCATCAGTAAAATGGCATTGCCGATTACTGAAACATCTTCGAGTGTAAGGGAAACTTGGAAGGAACGAGCTCGCAGCTGTATGTAATGTACTTTGATATACTGTACTACGGTTTATTATTTGACGGCCAGTTGCTGTGGCTATGCAGTATTCATCTTTAAAAACAGAGTAATGCAGGCACTTAGCAATATATTTATTCACATATGCAATGCACAAAATACGATTAGGATATTGGAAATTACATTTTGGACATGTTGTAAAGCGCAGTTAACAACGCGCGCACAAGCACAGGAAAGTGTAAATGTAGAATTCGCTGCTGAATTTTATTTTTTATCGCACGTAACGCAATGCGGATATTTGTCAGCGAGTTAATGCGTTTCTGCCCCACTATTTACTTGCATGCTAGGTCATACTGCACTTGCTAAGTCAGCGGGCTCGTAATGCATTAAAATCAGTAATCTCCACAAACTTCGGCCGTCAACATTCATGCGCGCGAATGAAATAATCCATCAGCTCTGCACACACTGGTGTATACTTTCGCTCGCACCTTCGTATCGCTCTACGTTACTTTCCCCGCATAGTCGTGCAGTTACCGACGGTTCAGTCTTTCCGTCCATTTCTATGGAACCAGAATTACCTTCTGATTAGGTTTTGTTTGCTGCGCGGGATCCAAATAACTTCTTGTCGTCCTCCGTCTGATCTCGGCACCCATCCGCACAGCAACATGCCATTTCGGTCCTTCGCATCCTAGGTCATATACCGATCTATTCAGCGGGCTCACAGCGAACTAAAATAAATAATCTCCACAAACTTCGGCCCTCAACATTCATGCACGTGAGTGAAATACTATCACCGCTCGACACGCGCACGTGTATACTTTCTATCGCACCTTTGTATCGTTGTATGTTACTTGCCTCGCATAGTCGGGCTGTTACCGACGGTTCAAAGTCCGTCCGTGCAATTCTGTGTAACCATACTTTTCGTCTGGTTAGGTTCTGGTTGCCTCGCGCGATGCAAAATAACTTCTTGCCATCCTTCTTCCGGTTTCGGCACTCAACCGCACAGCAACAAGGCATTTCGGACCTCCCGGAACCAAATTATCGAAGCGATGTGCAAAGCACAACAGGCGAAACGCGCGCTCTTCGCCCGGCGCGCAGGAACTTTCATGGCGGCAAAGGGGCGGAGCAAGGTCACATGTCACCGATCAGCCTATCGCAGGCGTTGTCGGCTGGATCAAAGCCTGGCGGTACTTTTAAATGATTGAGGGACTTTACTCTTGACAGGTGTGGCGCCGCCATCTAGGAGCGGTGAAGCGAAGTACTGCATCATGACAATAACGAGCGCCGACAGTGAATGCTTCGGTATTCTCAGCGCAGCGGTGGCTCCAACGTGGTGTAGCCTGGTGCACGCGGTGTAGGCCTCCTACTGGGGTGACAACGCAGTTTCCGCACGTGGTTTGTCTTTCGCGTCCGATTAGTCTTTGACACCTCGTCGCCCACTGAGTGCAGCTTCAACATGCATCAGCAGTGCTTACACACTGCCTACTGCTTCGCTTGTGATGGCACCAACTGAGGAAACTGCTGCGCTAAGCGGCGCAGAAAGTCAATGACATCGACGGGCGAATCTCGCTTTGGTCCGGCGAGAGAGACGCCAGCGTGAAGCAGAACGCCCTTGCGCGTTCGCAGCGCACGCTGCGAACTCTGCCACTTGCATTCCTGAAGCTGAGCGCCTCGCAACTCAACTGGCTGGCCAAGACACTACGGAGCCGGACCAAGACGTGTAATGTCACGCATTGTCTATGTTTGTGCACTACACTATTCACGAGCTATGCCGAAAGTCACGTGATTTGGCAGCGAACATGATCCACGCGGTCGTGTTCAGGCCTGTTGGCGCTTTGCGTAGTCATTCACTGAATATTGCGGAGTCTATCTTTATATTGACGCAGTGCACACTACAGGAAGAAGAAGAAGTAGTTTAATAATGGGAAAATGTAGAGAGGTCGGCTGGAAAATGGAGCATCTGGCCTGCTACTCTATACGTAACGGGCCAAAAGTTTAAGCCAAGCCAATAGAACCAGCTAAAAATGTTTTTTTGTCAGAGACACCTGAGTAATTTGGATTTGTAACTGCTATTACTGAACATGCTGTATTATATTTTTTAACTCTCCAATGTATACTAAATTCACTCAATGGGGAGGAAATAATTGTTTCGTACTTCACAATTCCCAAACATCGGCGCAAGCTGTGGCATAGCTTGCGAACATGATGGAGTCAGAAAGCACCAATAGCCGCATCCTAAGTAACTCCCTTGAATAAATCTCTCAAACGAGAAAAATAACGGCTGGTGCCTAAACACATGGCTCCCATGACAAGTTCTTTTAATCATTATAATCGTTGTAAGAGCCTACAAGCAACAAATCAAACATGAAACCATAATTAGCATCAAAATGAAGCCCGTGGCCATACATGCATCAAAGAGTATTTCGAGGAAGCAGATGCAACTTCGAAAATCAAGTATTCCGAATAAGATATGGTATGATAGTGAACGCGAAGAGCAAAACGCGATCTTAAAGATGACCGTATCTTGAACCAAACCGCCAAGAGCAACTTCGAAGGCTGTTCGTCCAAACATGCATTATGTATGCTTGTAGCCCTTTGCTTCCGTTCTGTTCGTCTGTACTAGAGCGTCAAGCGCTTGAACGCGAATCATGTAAGCCCGTTTACAACCACGCCCCCTCAGACCATCCAATAATGCCAAAGAAACCTTCTCGCAATTCTTTCTCATTCGCCGCTCTTAGGAATTATGTATTGGGCCCTCTCTAGTATAGCTTAGCAGCGGCGAACAGTTCTTTATCGATAACGTTCCAGCCCCGCTGGGAAATCTTCTGCTGTGGCTTTAGAAACGAGAGAGATCTGGGAAACCTGGGAAAATTCGAGCGCGCTAATTGCCTTGCGGTGCCAGCATTTCCATGCGACGCATACATTTAATGAACCCTCCCTCCCCCCTTCCCGTCTCTCTTCCCTCCTTCCTACGGACACAGCACCTCTTGTATGCCTTTCCTCTCTCCACCTTGCTCCAATTTCCGCCGCCAAGAACTGTCAGAACACTGAAGGTTGCTCGTTGCTTACTCCGTGCAACACCTTCTACAGCGCCTGAAAATGAGCGATGGGCGGGACTGCGAGAAAAGGGACGAAAGCGAGATATATATTTAATAATGCACTAGTGAGGAGCCAGCTAATCGACAGCGATTGAGCTGTATTTATTAATAATATATATATATATATATATATATATATATATATATATATATATATATATATATATATATATATATATATATATATATATATATATATATATAACACAAGATAAATACAATGAATTATATGCGCAAGATTAGAAGAAAATACACTGCAGAGATAAAAATACAATGCATTACCAATCTCCCCCCCCCCCTTCCCCATTAATGTACTATACTACCGAGCAATGTGCGCACCGTATTCACCAGATAGAGAGATTAAACAGTCGCACACACTCGCGCTGTATTGCAATCATTTTACTTCCTACAGCCGTGCGCTCACTGCACGCTTAAAGAAATACACCGAACACATCCTACACCTGGTAAACGCGCAGTCCAACACCATTAGTATTCGTAACAGTTTATTTTATCGTTTGCAAAGAAAGCTCCCGCGCCAGATCAGCGCTTTCTTTCGGTGATGGATGTTATACCGCGAGCCCCGAAGCATTGGATCGCCCGGGAAATCTCTGTGCGCGCTATAGTTAGCCTAGCTATCCCCGGGAAGCGCGCTTGGCGGCAATCAATCGCACTTTGCCGCGGCGGAGTCGGCGGCTGCGAGAGTCGATTCCTCCCCTCCATGACGTCGAAAACACGATGGCCGATCGATCACTGGGCTCACCGAAAATTCACCGTTCTTTCGAGAGGCTTTCAATTAGTGATTTATAGGTTGCCGTCGCGGGCAGCTCCTTTGCCAATGGCGGAATCGAAAGGTGGTAAAACTTGAACTTTAAACTTCAACATGCGTCAGACGATCATTGTTAAGAAAAATGGCAAAAAAAGAAGACCGAGCCGGAACAATTTGCACTGTATAGCTTGTTGCGCATCACATCACGGAAAAAAGTTTGGGTGCAGCTAAACGCGGAACGTTTTCAAATTTTATTGCACGAGCACTTTTGAAGATACATCAGCGGTTCTTACTAGTGGTTATTTGATCAGTGAGACCTACCCGCTAGTCCATTGCTCAGACTCACAAGTCGGCACACTTACCGGTGTGGGATCAATTAGGATTAAAATCCGCTAAAATGAGGCATTCGCAAGACACGAGGAGTTAGTGGGACTTCCTGTCTTCTTCTTGCATCTTGTGTATGTGTCTTTATCTCTTGTTTTAATCTTAATTCATCATGTACCAACTCGTTCGGCTCTTATTTGCCTTTGTTAATGCCAGTGCGGGAGCTGATCCAGAGTCAACACATCGCATTCACCTGATGACGACGACGGCGAAGCGCGGAGGAGTACCACTGTCATCACTGAATTAAAGCCAGACAAAACCAAACAGCACTGATACAAATTAGAAGGAAAACGAGATTAGGCATTCTAGAATTGCTTGGAATAAAAAAAATGCATGTGTTACTAATTGTAAGCAGATATGAGGGACGAAAAGGTGGTGTGGTAATACATAGACGTACCAGATGGCTGAGCGGATCTAGGGATGTGCATCATTTTCTGTGACGGTCACCATGCAACATTGACCAGCCCGGAGAGCGGTGACTATGTATGGTGGAGCAGCAGCATAGCTGCTCGGCAGTAGAGTACTAATTCGCAGCGCGGCTTTCAGTGCAGCAGTCATTTTCAATATTTTTCTCGCAACGACGGCTCTTCGTCACGCCAAACATTCCCGCAGCTGTCGCCAGTACAATCCTGTTACAAGTGTGTGAGAAGCGCCTTACACTATTGTGCCTTCTCCATAGTTTCGTGACACATCCTTGCTCTCTCACGCGCAAAGTAGAAAACCGAGTGAAGGAGAGGGTGATGATGATGAGGAGGAGGAGGATAAGAAGGTGAAGAGTTTGTATCAGCCGGCGGACGTAGCCTTGCACAAGATGCCAGTAATTGCTTCGCCCTCGCCACACTTATGATTGTAGGTAGATCCCGGAGCTTTGTTTTATTGCGATAGCAATTATACGGACTCTCCAGGCGCATTTCTGCCGTCGCCGTCGCAGTGAGGTTCCGTATCGGGGGCGAGGAGTTATGGAGTCGCGATCTGTCGGAAGCGCCTCCCTTGCGTAGTATGAGAGATCACGCGGCGCGCTCCTCAAAGGTTTCGCTCACGGCGCTCAATAAAAACACCACGCGGCAGCCCTCCTGGACAATTATGTAGGTACTCTCAAAATGAGGGAAATTTCTGACTGTCGATGCAATAATCTTGGGCAAACTGAAAGCACAGCATCGTTTACAGCCGCTATCTCTTTACCGAATACGTACAGTGAACGCCACTGCGCACGATCGGCGTGATGGAGTCTCCCGAACCGGCTTCTTGCGTCAAAGGCAGTCAAACACTGAGAGTGAATTATGTGAAATATGTCCTTATAGTGGGCTGTCTGCATAATCAAATGGGGCATAACAGAATGAAGCCTCAATGTAGCGATCGCACGGGTTCGCAGCGACCGACTGCGCATCTGCATGCCTGTCCACGCACAATGTTTTGCTTTCGCTGTGAACGCGTTTTCGCACCATGCCGTGAGCTTTAGGCAGCAGCGTATGAGCATTTGACAGTACACCACCAACCATTGTTGCGTCGACGCTATCAGAGCTATTCAAAAATTCTTTCGTTATAGAGACTTCGACGCCTACGGCAACTGTAATGTGCCGTCGCGACGATTCAATCTTTTTTTGTCTTCTAA